>NC_084839.1:62494666-62815166 GCF_033115175.1 Lepus europaeus
CTGAACAGATGTAAATCGGGAAGGATGGGAAAAACTGCAGTCATCAACAATGATTAATCAGCTGTTGCAGGCAGTGTCTTAAGGAGACTGGTAGGAGGAGGCATGGAAACCAAAAGGCCGTGTGTTTAGAAGCCTAATTGTCACATCAAGCATCATTGTCCCCATGCAACAACCACCACCACCTTATACATCACTTCCTGTTTTATGCAGCTCAAAATCATAGACTGAAGATTTATTTTTAATATGTTGACTTTATTTCTGAGCAAAGCATCGGTCATGTGTGTATTTTTCCATAGTCCCACCTTGGAGCATTTATGTAGACATTGTAAATAAATTTTGTGCAAAAAGGACTGGAAAAATGAACTGTATTATTGCAATTTTTTTTGTAAAAGTAGCAGTTTGGTATGAGTTGGCATGCATACAAGATTTACTAAGTGGGATAAGCTAATTATACTTTTTGTTGTGGATAAACAAATGCTTGTTGATAGCCTTTTTCTATCAAGAAACCAAGGAGCTAATTATTAATAACAATCATTGCACACTGAGTCTCAGCCTTTCTGCCGGAAACAGTTGGGATTGTATAATAACGCCAAGCCCAGTTGTAGTCTTCGAGTGCAGTAATGAAATCTGAATCTAAAATAAAAACAAGATTATTTTTGTCATGCTGACTCTACTGCTTGAAAAATTTGTTTACTGCCCCCCAGATTTTTAGTGAGTAATGCAGAAAATATCAAAATTAATTTTAGCTCCCTGAGCCAGATGTGTACTTGAAATTTTCACCCACAAAGTAAATAACTTAATAATAAACACTGATTTCTTGAAGCTGACTTAATGAACTCCTAATATCAGGAAATTTAGGGCCTAAAGGCGCTGAAGTAACTGCAGACTCAGATGAGACCCCAGGGAATTACTCCTCTGCTAGCAGTGAAGCTATTCTTGCACATAAGGGTGAAGCTAAGAACAGAGTTAAGTCTTTTTCTAAGGATGTTACCTTGGATAAACAGTATACATTTATTAGGAAATTAACTGTGTGAATTGAAGAGACCAGACTTCAAAACCTAATCTTGATAAATATACTCGATGCTCTCATTGGCTAAAACTGGCTATTAACCAATTTTCCAGAACAGCTGTACAAAATTTCTGCATGGCAGCCAGCTAAATGGTACAAAATAACATGTTTAAGCCGGAATAGCTTATAATTTTATCTAAATATAATTGCTGCTATAAAAAGTGCTTCCCCAAAGCTAAAGAAAATATACAAATATTTTAATTAAGGCAAATTTTTCTAAAAAAAAAAAAAAAACACCTTTCATCAGTGATCACTTTGTAAACAAAGGATGGATGAGTTCAGAGGAGCGCGCCTTCAACGCGAGGCTGACATTTCAGGCCCGTGTCACCCTATAAACCCGCCCTGAGCAATTCTATTTTCTATTGGAAAAGAGAAACCAGCTGTGGGGTGGCTTTACTAGGTGACGCGTGATTGACGGACTCACCTGCCGGAGCCCGGCTCGCACTCTCACCTTTTGTTTATGGGGCCTTGTCTCTGAACACGTGGATGCGCAGGCCAGCTCCCGCGGCGCCCTCCGCGCCCACCCCCGCCCCATAGGTGGGATTGTTTAAATTTCCCATGTTGACCCTGTGGCAATTCTTCAGCCGCAGAAATAGCCTACGCTAGTGAAGTCATTCTTTTTTGATGGGTGGTTACTAGCAGTTAACAGCCATTTATTTACTTTTAAAAATAATAATAAACTTTATAAACTAACCGTTCCTTTGCCCCTCCTCCCCAGCCCCATGCCCGGGTGAGTTGGTTATTTTCAGCCTTTATTTTTAAGGAGGCGCTCGCCGAGTGGGGGAGGGACAGACAGAGGGGAGTGGGGGCGGGGGGCGGCTGGGGGGAGGGAGGGGCGGGCGCTAGGGGCGGGGGGCGGTCCAAGGGCAGGGGCGTTAGGGAATATGGAGACTATAAAGACCCGCAGGCACTGATGCCCAGGAACTGGGGGGGACCCCACGGCTGGAGCTTCCACGTGTGCCCCCGCGGCGTGCGCGAGGGCCTCGCCGCGGTTTCTTTCTTCCCGGGCTTCAGCACCCTCCCCCCGAACGCTATTTCAGCTTTTCCTCTTGTAAATTTCAGAGCCAGCTCCGAGGTTATTGAGGACACTTATCCGAAGCAGGGAAATAATAGAGGTGCTGAGAGTGTTTTTGATGTTTCTTAAAAGGCAAAAACAAAACGCCCTCCTCTAAACAAGGGCACTCAATTGTACCTGCTTTTTATTTTTATTTGGGGAAGGGAGGTTGGGGGGTGGGGGGTGGGGGGCTGGCCGGGGGAGACGACCTCTTAGCACGATTTAAATATTTTTTTTAAAAAAATAAAAAATATTTTACCCTATCATATTTAATCAGCTGTAATTATAACACATTCAAAATGAATAATATGCCTTGACAGTATTTTTATTGTTATTGTTCATTGCATGATGTTCGACTGCTTTAGAAGCACAGGAAAGAGAAGTAAACGCGCTACAAATGGGGAATTACCCTCGTTTAGCATTAAAATTCATTTAGATAAAATTGCCACAAACATTTAAATGGGAAGATTAGTTCCCCCTCACGCCTTATTGCACTCGCTCAATGGTTCCGTTAAGAACATTTTACACGTTGGAAATTCCGTCTTCTCAGACGGCTTGCTGTTTCCTAGTTACCCACATTCAAAGCAAAGGCAGCAGCAAAGGCAGCCGCGGCAGCAGCAGGGAAAAAAAAAAAAAAAAAAGTTTTGGCAACTGCTCGGCAATTCATCCGCGGGCCGCCCGGCTCCCCGCCCCCGCCGCCTTCCCCTCCATTATGTAATTTGCGGAGCCCTGTCCTCGAGGAAACAAGTTGCTTAGTGACATAGGATTTCTCCGTTACTGTTCAATTACAAAGAAATATCGGAAAGCCGGCGCTGCCGCCGCCTCTGCGCCGATCCGGGGCTGGGTCTGCAAGCGCTCGGTGTCCCCCGTCTGCGGACCCCGAGGCCACAGGGCGCATGATTGGACTTTCTCTCCTGCCAGGACTTTTCCCGGAAACTCGCCGCCGCTTCGGGCTCGTGCTGCACGGGAAACGTGTGCGAGAATGAGTTTGAAAAGTGCGTGCAGCGCCCGGTGTCTCCCTCCCCTCCCCCTGCCCGCCCTCCCCACCCCCGCCCTGCGCAGCCTCGCCGAGGAGGAAAGTCAGCTTCGACTGCCACCTTTTGGGGATTTGGAAAAATGACTCGGTAGGACCCGCAGGGAGGCGGAGGCGGAGGCGCGCGGGGTGGGGGGAACCCCCTGATTATCCTGTGTCGGAACTGGCTCCCTTAATCTGATGCTTAAATATTTGATGTGGAAAAATTACCCATAAAATTAGTTACTAACAATTTCAAATTGAAATCACTTATCGAATTATAAACGCATTAAAGCTGTATGGATGGTATTAGGAGTTTCTCGGGAGGCGGCGGGTGTCTCCTTTGCAGGGAGCGGGGCCGACAGGGTTCGCCCCGGGGAGAGAGGCGTCCTCCGCCGAGCGCGGGGTGGGGGGGTAGCCCCGGGAGGGCGGCGCGGGGCCCGGTGTGCGGCTCCGGCTCGCTCGGCCCGCGGGGGCGGGGAGGTGGGCGGGCTACGGCGGCGGTGCGAGGCTGCGACCCCGGGGCCCAGGCGCCTACCGGGAAACTTCACCCTGAAGTCCAAAGGCTCTGAGAAGGAAAACACAAGCCCTCGCCACCCCTCTACCCCGCCCCACGCGCGGCTCCCACGCGGCGCGCAGACTTGGCGAGCCGGGTTCCTGGCGTGGGCAGCGCCCTCCAGGTCTGCGGGCAGGGGGCAGGAGGGAAGATGCCCGCAATCCCGGGCCGGGCCGGGCCGGGCCGTGCGACTGCAGGGAGCATCCCGCGGGCAGCTGCGCCGAGCTCCGGCCAGGACGCAGCTACCCCTGGGTCCCGTAGTGCACAGGGTCCGGCCTGGGCCCAGTGCGTGGATCGACGAGACCCTGCCCCGGGCCCAGAGCAGGGAGGGGCTGCTCGGGCGCCTGCAGTAGCCTCTCACGTCCTGCTCTCTCCCGACCTGAAAGTCGAGCTGGGACGCGGTCGGTTTTGTGTCTGGACGCCGGAAAGGCCGGGTTCTGGGCGGAAAGGTGTGGAGAGACACCTCCAAGGGGGTGTCTTTCCCTCGGAAGCGCTCGGGGTGCTTTGTGCTGGACTCTGCCACGTCTGTCCGGATTCCCGAGGCCCACGCAGGCCCTGGGAGCGTGCCCCTGAGAGCCTGGGCACCGGAGGGCACCTGGAACTCGGGCAGGGCCCCCGGGGCGGGGGCGAGCCGCAGCGGGGAGCTCTGGGCCTCTGCCGGGCGCTTTAGGCCCGAACTCCCTCGGCGCACTTGCAAAGCTCCGCACACTTTCCCCTCCTTTCGGATCCCGGCAGGCCCTCGCGGAGCTCCGGGGTCGGCGTTTGCACGCCGCAGGAGAACCTGCAACAGGATAGAGGGGGCGCTCCGCCTGGCCGGCCGTTCTTCCTGCCCTCACTCCCTTCTCCCGTGACGCCGCGCACGCCTGGCTGCTCGGCGTCCCGAAGCCCTTAGGGTGGCCACGGTGCACCCTCTCCACGAGGCTGGGAATCCCAGGGCCCAGCAAGGGGCAGGGAGGGAGGGAGGGAGAGAGGGTGGGGGGCCGGGGCCCGAGCTGGGGGCTGCCGGAAGGGCGGGGGAGGTCCCCTTTCCGCGCGATCCGCCAGCCAGCGCGTCTGAAACATTCTCTCCCAAGGCGGAGCTGAAAGGAAAAACAAACAACATATTGAGCAATCAGTTCGCCAATGTTTGAGCTTTAAAGCGTCTTTGCCCTAAAAAATGATACCCCGGGGGTCGGTAGGGACGTAGGGGAACGTGTTGAGGGCCTTGGCCCCGCTGGCCGCGTCTCCGGGTCGCCCCTCCGCGCGCTGCCTGCTGCCCTCTCGGCGCGCTCGACCCAGGACGGGGAAACCCTGCCGGTAAAGCCCCGGAGGGAAAGGATTTACTTTTAAGCCAGTCTCCCATCGATCGGGTCGGTAATTCTTACCCCTGCCCACTCGCAGACACACTCACCTCTACCCTAAAGCATTAAGTTCATTACGCGAGCAATGATCTTAATCTCCAGGCGGAAAATGAGTCCCGGGACCTCGCGGATTGGGGAAGCAGTGAATAAAGTCACCTGCTTCCCGCCCGTCGGCCGGCTCTTGAGGCAGGTCCCACCGTGTGGCAGGGCGCGCCGCGCGGGGGTCCCCAGCTCCACGCCGTGGCGTGCCCGGCAGGGGTCAGGAGCCCTGGGTGCGCTCTGTCCGGGTTAGCGACCTCCTGGAAGGGGTGCGATTGCGCCGGCTCGCTCTCCCCCTTCCCTCCCCTCCCATCTGCCTTTCCTCCTAGGCCTGCCTGGCACTTCAACACGTTCTTCCTCTCCCTCGCCCCAAAAGTGACAGGATCCCGAGCCTCTTGCCTCCCTCCAGCCCCTGACAGCCGCGGGTATCCTCGCAGCGCTGGTTCGCGCCTCTGTACCTCACCCACCTCTCTGGGCATGGGTGTCTGTGTAGGGGGGGGGGTGGAAGCGGGGGCAGCTGCTCACCGGGGCCCTCTTAAAGCCACTTGGAAGGTACCTCGGGGTTTCAAAAATAATAATAATAATAATAATAATAAAGAAAGAAAAGGAAAAGAAATAGATTCCTGGATGGAGGGACGACCCCCGCGCCCTTGGAGAACTCCATCTCTGAAACCGGCGCGGCGGCAAACGCCCCTCGCCGACGCCTGCTCCCACCCTTCGCCTTGGCACGGAGCAGCGTCTGGCACGGCGGGGAGATGGAGGCGAGCCACGCGCACCCGTCCCTTTACTGGCCGACCCGCCAGGCGCCAGTGTGTTGTGGAGACTCAGTTTCCACGGGACAAAAGCGGGGGAGACACAACGCAGAGACTGTGTAAATGCGCGTTCTCCGCACCGCCCCCGCCCCCCATCTGAGTTTGGAGACGTGCGTTTGCAGGTAGCCCTAAACTGTGAACAGCCGGCTTTGTGTGTTATCTAGCGCGGGTGGGGGTGGAAGGGGAGGAGACTCCCACCGCCCGCTCCAGTCTTTAATGTCTGAAATAACGAAATGCCTGTGTGGCAGCTGCTGCTACAGCCAAAACTAACTCTTTGGAAGACGGAAAAGAGTGAAAGGCAAAGAAAGACTGTTCATTTTTTTTCCTTTGGTGCCGTTTGGGATGTCATCTGTTTCCTTGGCGACTGTGTTCAGCCCCCGGAGCCCCTGGGCTCCGGGATTGTTAGGGGGGAAAAAGCATGCTATTTCTGCACCGTCATTTATCACTGTCACCGCATAATGATTCCCCTTGCAGCCCCTTATTGATGTTTGTAATTGCATTATCTCATAAAGGAGGATGATCAATGAAACCGAGCCGTGCATTCTGGGGTCAGAGGAAGCCGAAGTACTGTTTGTCCCCTTTAATACAACAAGTACTCATTATCTTTAGGTCTGCATTCAAAAAATGATCTGATCTGGGGCTGACCCTGTCCGACGTCCCAACACTTTCTAAAACGCGGTTTGTGTAACCTTTTGCTTAAATGCTAAATCAAGTACCTGTCTTGCATTTCAACGAAACAAAATGCTGAAACTGAATGAGGAAGCATTTCTTCTTTTTTTCTTCTTCTACTTCTTTTTTCTTCTGGGAGGAGTGCGACCGTCGCAAGACACAGATTTAGTCTGTAAATGCTGAATGATGTAATCTAGAAAAAGCAACCCTCATCAACAGAGGACCTTATGAATGAAAAATTTGGGAGTGAGGAGAAGAGAGGTAGCTAGGAGCTTTTAACAAGGTCGGCACTAAAAGGGTCGAATAAAACCATTTCCGGTTTAATTAATAAGAGCTATAAACTGAAATAATTCCCCATGATTCTGCCCTTGCTTCTCCCTTTTTCAGTCATATCTCTTCGGTTTAGATAAATGACTTTTGTGCCTGCTTGATTCTCACAACAACAATAACTAAATCAGTTGCACACTCTGTATCTAAAATCATCTACAAACTCCAGCAAATAAAAAGAAGTTCATTTGTCTATTAAGGCAAGTATTTAGTTGAGCAGAAATGTCCCAGTGACACTGAATGGAGTGCATGTAATCCCATGAAAATCAAGTCATCTTGTTACACTGACGTAAATGAAAAAATACAAAGGAGGAAAAGTCCAAGTGTAATTTTAAACTAAATGTATTATTGGACTGTCAAAGTGAAAACGTGATTGTTTGGCTGGGATGGGTGGGGGGAGGGGAGAGTGGACATCCACTTAGGTCACATCTGACTTACAGGTTCTGAAGAGAAGTTTGCATTCCAGATTTGGTTATCATCTTAATTTGTAGAAAGAGGAAGGATTGAGACAATTCTAACTCATTATTTCAACAAATTAGGGCAGATGACTCTTTCAAAGACAGACTTAAACAAGGAGTTTAGTTTAAACATTGAAAACCTCTATTACCAAAAAAGAAAAGTTTCCAATCTTCTGAAGATGAAGTCCCCTATATTAATAAGACCACGAAGAAAGAAAGAAAGGGGGAAGGGAGGTAGGGAGATAAGGAAGAAGGAAGGGGTGGACAGGAAGGAAAGAGTAAGCTTTATTTTCAAAGTTCTAGACATTTTAAAATCAACAATATAATGTTTTAAATTAAAAGACCAACATGAAAAGCCTTCACCGTAGTTGAGAAAATGAGTGCTTAAATAAAAACGTTCTCCAATATTCTGACACCATGACATAAAACCTTAAGGTGAGTGATAACAAAACAAAGGGCTAAAATATTCCCACCTGGAAAAAGAACTTTAATGATAAAGCTGAGAAAGTTTTAGCTGAGTTGAATCATCACATAATTTTTCAGCAGAGGGCAGATCCTTCTGAAAAGTATTATTTTCCAGGAATTCTGTCAAATCACTTTGAAATAATACATGTTTTGTATTATTTCAATATTCCTGGAGTGTTCATTCTTTGAAAACGCTCAAACAGAAATGGAAACGCAGCGTCGCATACATTCAATATAAACGGTATCTTGTCGTTAACATAAAATATTAAAGGGAAAATAAAACTTTGGGCTTTGTCAGTTGAGATAGAATTTTTTTAGCATAATACTCTGATTTTCAAAACACACAAGTGAAACCCCTTGATTTTAACCAATCAACACAAGTCTTTCTCTTCTTTGGTTGGGGATCTGGAGTCGTGTATGCTTTCTATTTTTAATATTTAGTATTATAGCCCACGGTTAAAATAATGAAAAATTAGTCTCGTTTCAGAAATTATTTATTTATGGAACGAACATGATTAAAACATAAACACACACACAAACTGCAGCTGCAACAGAAAAAAACTTGATTTACGGTTATTAAATCTTTGATCGCCATGTTAATGTTTCTTTTTCTACCTTTCATTTGCATTTTAATCTATCGAATCTTTACAATTTTTCCTGCCTCCTATTTCAATGATTGATTACAGATCTGGAATAAGAAAAACCAGGGCTAGCTTTTCTTTTCCTTTCTTCGCTTTCTTTTTTCTTTTTTCCCTCCTTTCCCCCTGGGTAGATTTCGGAAACTTTCTCTCAATGCTAATGTAGACAGGGCAAATTAATTCTGCTCTTTTTAAATGTCAGAGATATAAATAAAAAATGTTTTCTGTCCCAAACGTGAATATTTTCCCAGCCGCTTGTTTTCTAGTCGTAAAAGATCATCACAGCAAAACGCAATTAGCAGCGACACACACACGCGCGCGCGCGCGCACGCACACACGGCGTGGATCCTCTGAAGGACGGGTTGTTACTGAGTTCAGAAAGGTGAGAAGTTCAGCGTCCCCGCCACTGCCAGTGGCCTCGTCGCGGTCTCTCTCGCACAGGTCTGGTCTTGAGCCCTCTGATCTAAGGCACACAAACACAAACAAGCCCCCACCAGGCTTGTTGCTGCTAAGTTGGTTTCTTGGGACCAGTAGTGGGGCACCCGCGCAGGTCTGTCTGTTTTCTTTTCCAGCCTTCCCACTGTCCCTGGGTCGCTTCCTCGAACCTCGCACCCTCCCCTGCGCCCTCCCAGGGTTGCCCCAGCGTGGCGGATAAGACGGTCATTCCCGGGTCCGAGTCACTTTCCGCGCTGGAGTGAAAGCCAGTGCGGCAGTGGCTTGGGAAGGCGCCGGCCGGACGTCGACTGGGCTCCTTCTACCCGCAGGGGCTGAGGGCCCCTAAGGGCTTGGCCAAGCTCAGGCCAGGCCCCGACTGCGCCTCGCGCCTGCCTGGGGGTCGCGGCTGCGGAGGGAGAGGGTCGCGGCGCGCGCAGGCGGCGAGCCCCAGGTGTGAGTTCAGACTCACCCGCTCGCGCGCCCGTCTGCGAACCGCGAGGCGCGCCTCCCTCCACCCCCGCCCTCCTCTGCTCCTGCTCCCGGGGTCAAGCAACCCTCGTGGGGTTTTTTTAAGGCCCGTAGACCCCGGGGAGCCCGCGGAGGAGCAAGGACCGACTTGTCAGGCGGGTCCAGGCTGCTCGAGCTCGCGTCCGCGGGAGGCGCGCTGTGCCCGGGTGCAGGGCGAACAGGGAGGAGTCAGAAGCATGGGACCCCAGTGAATCCCTAGAGGGGCAGGCACGCGCACAGTCACGAATCCGGGCGACGGCTGCCCTGGGCAGTCTTCCTCGACGAGACCCGCGCACTCGGTGCGCGCCCAGGGGCGTGCCCGGCGAGGCACCGACCTCGTTCCCCGCGCCCGGCCCCCGCAGCCAGCGTGGCTCCCTTGCGTCCAGCGACCCCGGCTGGGGCTGCCGCGAGGGGGGCGATCTTCCTTCTCAGGGACGCACAGAGTTTAAAATAAAGAGAGGGGGAGGAAAAGACATTTGATCTGGGCCGACCCTTTGTCTTGGAGCAGATTAGGCAGCCTCCAAATGGGAGGCAAAACAGAAAGTCTAGACAGGAAAACTTATTGTGTTCACAAAATATAAAAATGATCCGAACGGTCTGGTACCTCCGGGGGTGAAGATAGATCCTTGTAGACGGGTGGGAAGACAAGACTGGGAAGATTTAAAGGGAAAGAAACGGCAGATTATTAAGAAAGTAATAGTAAGGTGTCCCATACACTACAGTTTTATTGTTGGGTAGTAACCACCCGATTTATTTATTGCCGGGGCTATATAATAGAGATAATGACCACAAACTCAAGATAAATTCTGAGGCGCCCAGCCGGTCAATTCTTTTTTATTTCAGAGAGCGAGCCTGAAAGGTGAGCCCCATCCCCGCCTCTCCTCGGAGATCCGTCTTGCTTTCTGCCGTATTATAAGCATGACATGCAAATAAATAAGGGCCGCGGGGTTTGTGTGGGTAGGCCTGCAGGATTTATTTCAGGTGAGGGAGGAACATACACGGAATATGAATTTGCGCAGGAGCCGCCGAGTGCTGCCTCCGCGCCTCCTCGGCCGCGCTCGCCTCCGAGCCTCCCTCCCGCTCCGTGGAGCAGAGAGCGTCCCCTGATAAAAGCATTAACGTGTCATGTCTCAACTCCCTACTCCTTGACGGATAGGTTTGCGGAGGGACCGGGCGCGGGGCACGCAAAGTGCAACACGCATCCCCACCGTGGGGTGACTGGCTGGGGCTGCTTAAAGGGATGCCTGCCGTGCAGGGACGGGTGAGTTGTCCTTCTGCCTTCCAGCTCAGGAGCAGACTAGGAAACCACATGGCTGAAATACGCAAAAAACGCTCCCCAAAGTTTCCTGCCCGGCCTCCCCGTAGGGGCCGGAGCCGACGGGAGCATCCCGGCTTCCGGAGACCCGCCCGCCTTTCTCGGCCTACAGTAGTTCCCTTCCCGGGGGGCCTGGAGAGACCCCTCTGGGTAGTCAGGTGATGGAATTAAGGATGACCTTGCCGTTTCCCCGCCAAGGTCGGACGGGAGTGGGCGGCCCCAGGTGCAGGCTCCACCTGACGCCACGGCGGCACCCACGGCCAGCGCCCCGCGACTGCTCGGGCAGGTTCCAGGGCCCGCCTAGATGAAGTCAGCATTCTCTGGTGATATTCTTTTTTCCTTCCTCATTTTGGGGGGTACCATTCAGACACGCGAGTCTAGTGTTTCACTCTTACAATAACCACTTACATTCAGAACTCCTTTTGATCTATGTTTGGCCGGAGAAGAAACACCTGACCGTGAGCCGTGGAGGGAAAGCGAGAGGCGGGCAGGAAATGGGCGGGACCGACGGGTGGGGTGAGGGGGGAAAGGTGTGGGGAGGGGGCAGAGACCCCGAGGCGGTTGGAGGTGGCAGCTGGGGGGAAGGAGGTGAGGGGCCAAAGCCCCCGGGCGGCCACCCGGCGCTCCTGGGATGCGGTGCTTTGCGTGAGGGATGGCACCGCGAGGCCGAAAGCGAGGACAGTCCTCGTCAATCTTTGACAATATTGGTGTCAGTCAAGCACAACTTTATCTTTGAACCAGAGTATCTGTTCCAGTGATTTCCATAAGCACATAAATTATCATCTTCAGAGCCTTCAATATTTCTTTCTGTACTTTATTAAGTGTGATTGCAGAGGCCATGTACGAAGTGAATGATTCAACTTTTAATCTTTGAACATTACACCATATTCCACCGAGTTTCCTTTTCAAAATAATCTAAAATAACAAAAAGAAACTAAGCTCATTACATGAAAAGTGACAAGCGTTTTACTCTGAGCCTGGCAAGTTGCCTCACTCACTTCAAAGGATGATAAACTAATTGTTTCCAGAGTTTATAAGTAATTAAGCTATTATTTGGGGAATTTATGCAACAGTTTTATTCATGTAGGGACTTTCTTTTTAGAATAGCCAGAGACAAATCTTCAGAAATACCAATATTTTAATAATTAGAAAATCTTCCCATTACTGTTAATAATGAAAATTATTATTATTTTTTAAAAGCATTGGAAAATATAAACAAATATACTTTTCTCCAGAGTATAAAATAAGTGGAGGTCATTATAGATAATTAGTGCTGAAAGGAAAATGAACTTGTAATGGCTTCCAAAGATTAAAACATCTGTAGCTATCAAGTTAGGTTTTAAAAAGTTAATTTTTTTGTCCGAGCAGCTGGATTTGTTTGTGTATGTCAGGTAAGAGAATACATACCTACTGTCCTTTTAGGACTCTATATAGAAAGTTAAAAACATGAAATAATGTTAGCACTTTTAAACCCACTTTTGGTGCCTTGGCAACAAGAATTGATGCCAAGAAATGCTAAGTGTTTGGGATTCTCTGATTTTGCAACAAAGAGATGTACTTATTCACCCACAGATTAAAACAAAGAGAATACTTTTGAAATCCTTTGAAGCATAGCATTCAAACAATCATTATTTCTATAACATTTCAACCCATGTTTCCAGCCTTTTAAAATAATTGTTTGCCCTAAATAAAACATTATTCACTAAAGGAAAAAGTAAGAATTTAAAAAAGAAGTGATGAATTATTTTTTAAAACTCAGCAAAATATATGTCATTTTAATAGACATAATAACAGTATTTTACTATTCTAATATTTTTTTCCTGTCATGCTATTTGTTCTGTTCTTGGTTTTAGGAAAAATCCTGCTTCATTGTCACAAAACAAAGTTCCAAAATCACAGAATTTTGATGTTAGGAGAGAATCCCTGGAGATTAAGAAGAGCATATAAATGTGAAATCCGAGCACATGCCCATACAATCTTATTTAAAATAAAATATATTTTTCTGGAATTTGCTTGGAAAAAACTAAAGTGTGCTGGTTCAATATCCACTTTGCTCAGCACAAAAATTGGGAATTGGCTAAAATAACCACCACAAGAGTTGGAATCTCAGTATAGTAAAAAATATATGTATATATATATGTATATATATATATTTTAAGACATAGCTACGTGCTTCAAGTAAAATTCTTCTATGGTAATCATCTGGAATTTGTATGTAAAATGCTTTTTATGATTCAGGGTCAGTGTTTTATGGACTCTGAATAAACTGTGGCAATTTAGATCTGTCATTGTGTCACAATGTCTGATTCAATGTTTGCTGTCATATGTTCTCTTTATTCTAATAGGCTAGCATTGCGTTATTAAAAACAAAACTAAAGCAACCTGGTTGGTAGTAATGCAATCCCAATTGTCTGACACCCTGCAATAATTGACCTTCTGGCCACCAGGCAAGCTGGGATTCACTTTTGGACACTTGGCTATTGAAACTGACTTCATTACAGAAAGACAATGGTGACTTTGTTGCAACTGGCACCTGCAGTATTTCACACAACTCAGGGCGTACCTTGCCAAGTCAGCCACTACTGGGATTCACACCAGAGCAGGAAGTCAATTCTAGGCAACTTGTCTAATACGAATATGCTGCTATGATTAAAGAGAAGTGAACTGATTTTTGTACACCCTTCTATCTGGTTTTCATGTGATAAAAATGTCACCATATCAAAGAGTGCTGTAGTAAATTTGTGTTGAAGTTTAATGGTTAAGGATTTTATGGTACACTGAATTCAAGACTTCTTAATAATACAGTCCAGGCAGAAAAAATACTGTGGTGTGGCACCTATGTCCTAGGGAAAAGAGCCCACCAGTGGAAAGGTTTGGTGTGGAGGGAGGTGGCTGGCTTCCTGCCTGACCAGACTTTCTGGGACTCTCATTGGTGATCCTGATTCTGTCACTAGAGTGCATGCTATTTGTCTTCTGTAGATCGTTTTCCTAATTTTCTAATGATACAAATGTAATTTTATTTTGTAAATCATTTTGCGTTGTAGAAGATAGTAAAGAATTGCTTTAAATTATAGCGAATATAATACAAGTAATCGAATCCCTTTCTCAGAGTGTTCTGGGTTTTTTTTTTTTTCAGAGTCCCGAGTCATGAGGGAGTATTACTCTGTCCTCAAAGTTCTAAACTTCTTTTAGAATTCTCACTTCCCTTTGGATTCTTCTGCCTAGCCACTAGAAGGAAAATGACAATCTCTTATTGTTCCAAGGCATTTGCTGAGGGTAATTGACACCTTTATTGACTAAGTCATTTTGCTGAAATAAAAGATGACTTTTCCACCAGTGCCTGGATTGTGAGCCAATAGACCAAAAACAACATGCCATACCCAAAGAGAAGAGTGAAGCATGACTACTGGAGCGACACTCCTCATCCCTCCCCAGCTTCAAAAACTCCACTGATTTACTAGCTTCCATTTAAGTTCCGTGTTATTCTTATTTGAATCTTGCCTTAAACTCTTGTACATTTCTACTGCATTACAGCAAATCCTTTTTAAGGCTGGAAAAATTGGGTGTGTGTGTTTGTTGTGCACCTGCTGTACACTGAGCAGTAAGCAGGACACTGAGATTAACAGGACTTTGCCTCTATCCTCAAGAGCTCATTGAGGGGTGGAGCTGATAAGGAAACCACAGTATCAATCCATAGTAGCCTGTTCAGGTACTGTGGGAGCACAGAAGTTTGTGGTGGGCTAAGGTGAATAGAGACCAGGACATGTTTTCACATCAAAGTTCAACTGAGAAAACAAAAAGCACCAAGAGTGTATTCAAGGTAAGATATTTAATGCTGGGAATTGGTTATACAGGGCAGCGAGGCTGCTAAGAGGTGATAGTAGACAGTGGTTTCTACTCATAGGCTTGAGAGAAAGAGGGGGCAGGTGATCTACCAGAATGGGGGGCTGGGAGGGGAATGGGCTGGGGCATGACTCTGTAGAAGACATACAGGACAGGCGTGTGCAGTAGGAGCTGGGACTGTGGAGGGAGTAAGAGAGGGAGGAGCATCCTGGAGACCTGCAATCGAGAGTGGAGCAAGGAAGGGCAGGGATGAGCTTTGAAAGCAAATAGTTTCAGGAGCAGCACCACTCGTAGGTGCACGTGACCCACCAGTGGTCCTCAGATTTTACCTTTCCAAGTGAAAAACTTGTATGTTTCTGAAATTACTCATTAGAAATGTTGAAACATTCCAAGTAGTGGCACCGAATTGGGAGAGAAAACGGCTTACTTAGAAAACTGCAATTTTTTCAGTGGTCAGAGAAAAGAGGCGTGAGTGGGAAGTATTTGAAGGTTCTAAGAGCGCTGAGCATGACATAATCAGTGGCTTCTGTATTGGTGTGACTGCTTAGCAGCCATTAACCCCCAGAGGCTGGAAACACAGCCTGCAGGGGCTAACACTGCAAAATAAAGACCTAGTCAGGTCCCCACACAGGTGCAATGCTGCCCATCAGCAAATGGCATTCCTACAAAGAAACCCAGTCAGCCCCCTCAACTGCCTTCAGTTAATTTATACTGTTATTTGATTCAGCCACAAAGCCAGTGGGACATCGATCCAGTCATTTTCATGAGCAAATTAGAAATTGCTCACTAACCCCGAGGAGACATCCTCACGACCAGTATGGTGTTGGTGTTCAGAGCTGGATCGAAGATTTTGTCTACTCCCAGCTAATAGGAGTAGTTCAATCCATGATCTCACAGGCATCAGCCCTCTAAGTGATAGTTTGAAGGGGTGGGACTGGAACCAGGGAGCCTGGAAACCAGTGAAAATGCTGCTGTGATCAAGATGGTGATAGAAGGAGACAGTGAGAATGAGAAGGTTTTAGGAGACTGGGGTTCAGATGTGGGGGATGAGATACAAAGTTGAGAGCAGGGCATGGTTTCTGGGGTTTCTGGTTTGGAAAAGAGGGCAGATTGTGACTCCATTTCCTGGGGTAGTATGGACAGTCTGAGTTTAAGGTATTTTGAGATTGTCAGAGATGCTCTTTTGGAAGGTGAAGATCTGGGGCTGCCATTTAGCCGAGAGGTCTAGGCTGCAGGTAAAAACCCAGAGGAACCGTTGGAGATGATGAAATCACCTGGGCATCCCTTTGGAGAAGTTTATGGCGAAGGAAAAGCAAGGAGTAAGCTATCGATAAAGGGAAACACAGTCCTATAATTTTGATGACTGGAAAGACTTGAACATATTTGTATAATGAGGGGAAGAAGAGGCTGTGCTGACATTATAGGAAAGAGGTGTTAAATAACGGAGCAATCCGTCATCAAGTCGTGGGGCCAGGATAAAGGTCATGGATAAATAGAAGCATGAGTTCATTTTGTAAAAAAGTTTGCAATCCATGAATAGTGTTTTCACAATGCACATTTTCTGTGTATTATGGAAAAAAATTTACACAAAAATTTTTGCACAAGATAAACTCATACTTCCATTTTCCCATGAAATTTAAAAGATTCAGTTTGGCCATGGGTTGAAAAACTGCTTAGGAATGTTCTCCAGTCTAATAGTTAAAAAAAATTATTTATTTGAAAGATAGGCAGAGAGAGATCTCCCATCGGCTGAGTTACTCCCCAGATGCCCACAACAGCCAGGGCTGGGCCAGGTTGAAGTCAGGAGTCTGGAACTCAATCTGGATCTCCCACGTGGGTGGCGGAGACCGGAGAACTTGGGCCATCTCCTGGGGTTTGGGTCTGCCAGGGTACACATGAACAGGAAGTTGGAATTAGAAGCAGAACCAGGACTTGAACGCAGGCACTCCAGAAGGGGATGCAGGCATCTCAAAGAGCATCTTAACCCCCTCCCCCCACATCCACCCCTGGCCTCAGGATCTTTTTGAAGTACCCTTGGGGAGTCTGGAGGGGGAATTTAGCAGCAGATAGAACTTGACAACCTTTTTCTTTTAAGATTTATTTATTTATTTGAAAGACAGAGTTACAGAGAGGCAGAGAGAGAGAGAGGTCTTCCATCTGCTGGTTCACTCCCCGGATGGCTGTATAGGCTGGAGCTGCGCTGATCTGGAGCCAGGAGCTTTTTTCCAGGTCTCCCATGAGGATGCAGGGGCCCAAGCACTTGGGCTGTCTTCTACTGCTTTCCCAGGCCATTGCAGAGAGCTGGGATAGAAGTGGAGCAGCCGGGACTTGAACCGGCACCTATATGGGATGCTGGCACTGCAGACCAGGGCTTTAATCTGATGTGCCACAGCACTGGCCCCTCTTTTCTTTTTTGAAATATGGGTAGTGACATCATCTGATGATGAGTGAGGAAGTAGGAGGTAGCCAAGTTTTGGCACTGAACGTCGCAAATCCTAGGACCCCCCCCCCCCCCACACACACACCTTGTTCCTGGACAATCTGAGAAGTTTGGTCAACCCAAAGTGTGGAGGAAAAAGAATGGGCTTGAGGTGGACGCTGCATGTTAACTGTGGCCGTGAGAAACAGGAGAGGGAGATGACCAGAAATGCAGAGCTTGCTGACTAGCCACAAGGACTTGGATGGAATTGGAGATCCAGGGCAGCATTTTGTGCATGACCCTGGGGCTTTCTTCAGCAAAACCTAAGCATGTTGTATTGTTTTCCAGGAAAGGGTGTGTGAACTCCTCCAGAGGTGTTGTGGGAGTACTTTTTTCAACCTAAAAGATGCAGTATCAGAGTTTTCATGCTGAGGGCAGGGAAACAGTGAAACTCAGTGATGAATGACAGAGTCACCTGTTAGGGGGCAGACACAGGGCATAGTAGGTTAAGCCTCTGCCTGTGGCACCAGCATCCCGGATGGGCACCAGTTTGGCTTCGGATTGGCGCAGCTCTGGCCATTGTGGCTATCTGGGGAGTGAACCAGCTGATGGAAGACTCTCTCTCTCTCTTTCTCTCTCTCTAACTCTGCTTCTAGAATAAATCAAATTAAGTTTTAAAAAGCTCACCTGTTAGGTGGAGGGTCTTGCTGTTGACGGTGTATATCCATCTTCCTTCCTATTGGCACAGTTAACCAATGGCAGTGCCAGTTCATGTCTCTGCTACTCTGCTTCCCATCCAGCCTCCTGCTGATGCACTTGGAAAGACCGCAGGTGATGGCCCGAGTACATAGGTTCCTGCCACCCCTATGAGACCTGAGTGGAGTTCCTGGTTCCTGGCTTTGGTTTGGCCCAGCCCTGGCTGTTGCAGCCATTAGGGGATTGAACCAGTAGGTGGAAGATCTCTAAGATCTATTTCTCACTCTCTACCTCTCTCACACTCTGCCTCTCAAGTAAATAAATGGATAACACTTGAAAAAAAAAAAAACCCAAATAACCAGATGTCTATTGAGAAAATGCACCTCAACTTTATTTATTTACCCAGCACTGTTGTGATTACCGTGAGAGGTGCCTTCATTACTCATTTCTGCTTTCTGAGTCTTATTCATCTCATCATGAGTTCATATCTGCATGGACTCTATTAGAGCCATTTTAATAATATGGTATATTTCAAATGACATCATTTTTTAAAAAGAAGGTTCATTGTGGAGTCTGTAGGCAGTGTTTTCATTGCATTAGATAGGAATTAAACCTGTATGCAAGCATAAAGCTTAACCCAATGGTCCTGCTTTCTTTGTGACTATGAAATTTGGGCCAGGCATCCTTTCCAGTTCATTCCCTTCAGTATTTAGTATCTCAAGTTGATACTAATGTTTGGCACTTTTAATTAAGAATGCTTTTCTAAAATCCTTCTAGGCACATGATGATGTTGACAGGAGACTCTCCATGGCACTAAATTGTATTTCTGTGAATATGATGATAACAGATTCTTCTGAAAACATTGCAGGGGACCCAAGACAGATCCGACATTGAATTCTGAGCCCACTTGCAACTTGTCGCTCACAGTAATCTATGTTAATCTGTAAAGTTCACTTTAGAGACAACACCTCTGTAAGTAAGAGATGTTACCTAAATGCTTCCTTCTCATGAATTTTCCCGACTGTTATTCTTGGAAATGATATGGAGGATTAGAAATTAGAAATCTCCTAAACTAATCCTTGCATTCACATTTACTTATCTTGTGTCCTTGGTGCAGACAACCATATTGAGCCTCAGTTTATTCATCTGTAAATCAGGGATGATTCTATGTTCCAAGCCTACCTTACAGGTGTTTGTGAGAATGTCATTAAATAGTGAATATCTCTGTGGTACTCTTAAAACTTGCTATTTAAATTTAAATATTTTTCCTCTTATTATAATTGCCAGTTAAGTGGCTTAACTTAGTAAATCTTCAATTCTAAAGGAAGTAGCAACAGGAGCTCCTTCCAGTGATGAGAATCAGAGTTTGCAGAAGGATTTGTGATTCCACCACACTTCAAGGAATGTCTACTGGAGCTCAGTGTTGAATTTTGTTTCAATCTTACATTAGACCATCCTCTTTTTCATACTGATTTCCTCAAGATTTAAATTTTTAAAATAGCCAGTTGAAGAGGCAACTGTTACTTCAGATGTACAGTTTGAATAACTTAGTGTCAAGGTGTACAAATGAATGGAAATGTGTCAGCTCAGAGTGTGGTGAGAAACTCCCCTCCCCCGGGAATCTCTGAATGCAGCCATCCTATACATATATTTATGAACAGAGGGATTGTGAACATAAATTTCCATCACTAGATATTAACAAACTGCAGAATGAACCCCAGCATGCCAGCTCTTATTCCTGTGTCGGGACATAGGTGGATTCCCATGAAATGTCACATAATTCCAATGCCTTCTTATGCCAAACTATAATTTGGACAATGGATCAAACCATCCAGATTTTTTTTTTCTATGAATCTTGAGGATGTGGGCAAACTCAAGTGCGTGTATGTGTGTAGAAAAGAAGCTGAATTTTATTGCTGGGGTTGGTGAATGGGCATCAGTTTAGAGAAGGATAACCTTTTTCAAACCTCTGTTATTGGAAAGTCTTTAAACATGTAAAGTGGGGAGAATGCTATTCACAGATCCTCAGGTCTGCAGCCACCCACTTGCAAGAATTACCATGATTAGCACTTTAGTACTTTTATTTCATCTGTTTCCTCCGTATTCCAGCCTCTTACCCCATATTTTAGGTCCAACATCTGATACCAGATCATCTCTAATAATGGCTTTCTTTTCTTGTAGTTTAAAAATTTTTCAATAGCTTTCATTTTGATACCATTTTTGGTTTACAGAGAAGTTTTAAGAATAGTACAAGGAAGTCCTATAATCCTTTAATATCCTTTGCTCAGTTGTTACTAATTGTATGCATTTTTTTGCTTTATCATTTTCTCTTTTTCATACATTTTTTTCTGAGCAGTTTGAATGTAAACTGGTAACATTTTACTTCTTTATTACTAAATATTTCATTACGTATATTCTAAGAACAAAGACATTTTCTATATGATTACAGAATAATTATCAAACTCAGGAAATTTGACATTGATATTATTCTGTTATCTAATTTGCAGTCCATATTCAAATACCATCAGTTGCCACAATAATGTCCTTTATATCATTTTTTTTCCTGACCCAGAATCATATTCAAGGTCACATATTACATCTTACTTGTCATGTCTCTTTAGTTTGCTTAAATATGGAATAAACATTTTCTCAGCCTTTCTTGGTCTTTCTTGACCTTGACATTTTTGGAGAGTACAGACCAGTTATTCTGGAATGTCCTTCAGTTGGAGTTTGTCGATGTTTCCTTATGATCGGATTTCAGCTATGCATTCTTGGCATGAGTCTCACAGAAGTGATGCTGTGCCCCAGCCCATGGTATTAGCTGGCACATAATGTCTGTTTGTCCTAGTATGGTGACATTAACTAACATTCATGGCTTTTGGGGCTGGCGCTGTGGCGTAGTAAGTTAAGCTTCCACCTGTGGCACTGGCATTCCATATGGGTGCCAGTTGTGTCCTGGCTGCTCCTCTTCCAATCCTGCTCTCTGCTATGCTCTGGGAAAGCAGTGGCAGGTGGCCCAAGTCCTTGAGCCTGTGCACCCATGTGGGAGACCTGGAAGAAGCTCCTGGCTCGGCTCCGGCTGTTGCGGCCATTTAGGGAGTGAACCAGAGGTTGAAAGACTTCTCTCCCTGTTTCTCCCTCTGTCTGTAACTCTACCTCTCCAATAAAGAAATACAATCTTAAAAAAAAAAAAGACACTTCTTAAAAAAAATTCATTGCTTTGATCACAGGTGTTGTCTGCAAAATAGGAAATACATTGGAATTCTTCAATAAGTATTCTGTTCCTCATCAAATGTTTATTCACTAGTGTTGCCATCCATTGGTGATTTTCTAAATCATATTTAAATATAGTTACTAGTTATCTTTTTTCTAATTTTATCCATTTATTTCTATCAGAATGGCCCAATGGACTCCTATTTTATTTGATGAGTTATCATTCATTGCTACATAGTTTATTGTGATGCTCAAATTTCAGGTTTTGTCAGTGGGATCCCCTCTCAGCTGCCTCCTTTATTTTCTCTACAAGTCCTAAGAAGTTTAAATGGAGACTGAGCATGGTGCTTCTGTTCATGTACACAGGTCAGTAACTGCGGAAACCGTAGACTTTCCATCCAATTCCTCTTGCTTTTTTTTTCACTTTAAAAATTTTTATTTAAGATACACAAATTTCATGTATTCACGTATACAAATTTGGGAACATAGTGATACTTCCCACCTTCCCTTCCCTTCCGCCCACACTCCCACCCTTCTTCCTTCTTCCTCTCTTATTCCCTGGTCCAGTACGATGGTCTATTTTCAGTTTACTCTATACTCATCAAATTAACCCTGTACTCAGTAATGAGCTCAGCAAATAGCAGAAAACACCCTGGAGTGAGTCAGTGCAGCCCATTGGGTGGCATGGAGGGGACTTAACTGTGTTCAGTTGGGGCAGAGCTCCTTTTGACAGCTTCTTCCTTGGGTCCCTAGTGTTGGTTATGACAAAAAAGTGTTCCCTGCTAAAAAGTCAAGCACAGGCTTCCTAATTTCTGGCTTCTGTCTGAAACAGGTTTCTCGAGCCAGTTAATTGAACATAAATTACAATTGACCTTGGAAGGATTAACTTGCATTTTGGGGTCATCTCAGCTGTATAGCTATTTGGGTGCTTTCTGACTGCCTGAGCTTTTATATACTTTGCAGCCAAGTTAAAGATGAAAATGTACCACTCAGGGACATTACAGGAATTGTTGACCTTCTCCGGTCAGTTTAAGGTCAAGGAATTAATGCAGAGAATTACCAGAAGATCTATAAATACACATGTTTCTTACATGAGAAGTATCATTTTAAAAATGATGTTCATCTTACTTAACTGTTTCAGATCCATGTGTAATGGTTGAGTGGCAGTCATATAAAGATCATTTTCATTTGCAGGCACAATAAAACTGACATTTAAATTAAAATTAAAAAAAAGCAACACTGGCACTAGATTTCCTAAAATCTTGTTGTGATTGAGCCATTTTGATGTTAAAAATATATTAGATGATACATCTAAAGTCAGGACAGGAGCTGATCAGTTCATTGTTGCTTATAGATGATAAACTCCCTATTTAAAAGAAGACTTATTGGGGCCGGCGCCGTGGCTCACTTGGTTAATCCTCCACCTGCAGCGCCAGCATCCCATATGGGCGCAGGGTTCTAGTCCCAGTTGCTCCTCTTCCAGTCCAGCTCTCTGCTGTAGCCCTGGAGGGCAGTGGAGGATGGCCCGAGCGCTTGGGCCCCTGCACCTACATGGGAGATCAGGAGGAAGCACCTGGCTCCTGGCTTCGGATCAGCACAGCTCTGGCCATAGTGGCCATTTGGGGAGTGAACCAACAGAAGGAAGACCTTTCTCTCTGTCTTTCTCTCTCTCACTGTCTGTAACTCTACCTGTAAAATAAAAAAAATCAAAAAATCAAAATAAAAAATAAAATAAAAGAAGACTTAATGTTCATGCCAGGGGACCTGAAAGTACATTTTTGTTTTAAGGTCGACTCAGTACTGAAAATTATTGTGTGCTCTGTGTCCTAACTTTTGCTTTGCCTCTTTGGTGTATCAAGGTGGGATTAGAAATTGGTGTGCTTCCCTGGTGAATGAGCAGGAGGAGTCTGACCTTTGGAAATGCTAGTCTTGGACTAATGCCACTGTTGTGGGTTAGTTCTCTGTCTTCGGCAAGTCCTTTTACCATTCCAAGTAGCTTTCATCTGTGAAGAGATTATCTTAGTAAACTTGTGCTGGTATGATGAAATACCTGAAACTTCGTAATTTACAAGAACAGGAATTTAGGGGCCAGCATTGTCGTTCAGCAGGGTAAGCTGCTGCCTGCAACACAGGCATCCTGTAGGAGCAAAGCTTTGAATCCTGGCTGCTCCACTTCCCACCCAGTTCTTTGTTAATGCGCCTGGGAAAGCAGCAGCACATAGACGAAGTGCTTGGGCCCCTGCCACCCACGTGGGAGACTTGGATGGAGTTCCAAGTTCCTGACTTCAGCCTGGCCCAGCCCCAACTGTTGGGGCCATGTTGAGGAGAGAACCAGCAGGTGGAAGATCTCTCTCTCTCTCTCTGTCTCTCCCCGTTTCTCTATAACTCTGTTTTTCAAATAAATAAATAACTACTTTTTTTTTTTAAAGAACAGGAATTTATTTCCAAACAGTTCTGGAGGCTGAGAAGTCCAAGATCAAGGATGCAGCAGCACAGTGTCCAGGGTGGGGGTTGGGGGCTGCTCTCTGCTTCCAGCATGGTGCCTTGTTGCTGCAGCCTCACATGTGGAGTGGGAAAGGGCAAAGAAGGGCCTGCTCACTCCCCTAGCCCTTTAGTAAGGCTGTTGATCCCACTTGTAAGGTCTCCACCCTTAGGGCTTAACTGCATCCACCTATACTTCGACATGAATTTTGAAATGGACACAAATATTCCACCCATGACAAAAGCTGAACAACTGCCAGGATTAGTGCAGAGAATAAAAGCATTATAGGGGATGGTGTGATGGTGCAGCAGATTAAACCACTGCTATGATGCCCATAGCCTGTATCAGAATGCTGGCTGCTCGGCTTCTGATCTAGCTTGCTGCCAACTCACCTAGGCGGCAGCAAGTGATGACTCACATACTTGGGTCCCTGACACCAATGTGGGAGACCCAGATGGAGTTCCTGCTTCTTGGCTTTGGCTTGGTCCAGTACTGGCTACTGCCAGCATTTGGGAGAGTGAACCAATGGATGGAAGATCTCCCTTTTTCTGTGTCTCCCTTTCTGTCATTCTGCTTTTCAAATAAATCTTTTTAAAAAAACTTTGTACAACTTTTATAGAGGGGGCAGGCTTTGGCACAGCAGTTAGGATGCCACTTGCTATGTCCATGTTCCATATCAAAGTGCCATGGTTTGAGTCCCAGTTCTGCTTCCAATCCCAGCTTCCTGCTAATGCACCCCATGGTGGGCAGCAGGTGACAGCTCACGTACTTGAGTCCCTGCTGTCCATGTAGGAGACTTGGATTCACTTCCAGGCTCCTGACTTCTGCCTGGTCCATCCCTGGTTGTTGCAGGTATTTGAGGAGTAAACCAGTAAGTAAAAGATCTCCATCTCTGTCTCTCTGCCTTTCAAATAAAATGAAAATAAATGAATAAAAATTTTTAAAAAGCTGTGGAAATAAAAGGCAAGTTTATTACAGAGAACTTTTTAAAAAAGCTTTATTTATGAGATAGAATTATAGATAGTGAGAGGGAGAGACAGAGAGAAAGGTCTTTCATCCATTGGTTCACTCCCCAAATGGCCGCAAGGGCTGGAACTGTGCCGATCTGAAGCCAGGGGCCAGGAGCTTCTTCTGGGTCTCCCACACTGGTGCAGAGGTCCAAGCACTTGGGCCATCCTCCAATGCTCTCCCAGGCCATAGCAGAGAGCTGGACCAGAATAAGGCAGTGGGGGCTCAAACCGGCTCCCATATGGGATGCCAATACTGCAGGTGGAAGATTACCCACTGCACTGCAGTGCTGGTGCAAAGTATGGTGCTGGCATAGGGGAGGCTCCCAGTGGATGTGATTTCCCTTGTCTCTACCTTTCTTCTAATAGCATAACAGTCACCACCACTAATGAGCTGCTCAGCACGCGCCAGACTCTGACTTGAGTGCTTTATATGCAACTGTTTGTGAAAGAGGAATTATTACGTCCAATTTACAGAAGAGAAAACTGAGACCAACTGAGGTTAGGGATCCTTGGCCAATCCAGGTTGATACTGAGGTTCCAAGTTGGATGCCAGATTCCAGCCAAACTGTTAATCTTTATGTGTCTTGTAACTACAACTTATTTAGACCATGTACTTTTCCTAACATCCAAGTAGTAATTCATAGACTTATACAATATTATTAAATGGATGCAGTGGAGAGCTCTAAGATGTGTCAAGGGAGACTTAAAAACCTGGTCTAGAAACACAAAATAATTAGAGTACAGGAGAAAAGGCAGGGAAAGGTGAGAGAGAGAGATACTTTCCTAGTAAGCAAGGGCCTAAACCCATCTTGCATGTCTCTGGAGCATTTGGTTGTTTATCTTGTACGCAATCAGAGGTTTAAAACATGCATGGGAATAGTCCTGAGGGGTACTGTTGTTGAGCTTGCATACATCAGCCTGTATACGTGTACTTTATAGAATTCCCCCTTGGAAATTACCGCAGTCTCATGAGGCATCCGTATGTGTTCCCTTATTGAGGAGATAAAGAGTCTGAGGATCAGGGCGGCTAGCCGGTAATAGCAGAGCTCCCATTTCAAAGTCCCAAGTCTTATCCCTGTTTGGGGCTACTTTGTGTACTCAGTATAGGTGCCAGCAAATTTCCTGGGTACCTGGCACTGCCACACTCCGGTTCTCACCCTTATTAAGTCTTCAACGAGCTCAAAGAATTGAGACCAGATGCACAATTTTTTTTTTTTTTTTCCCCGTGCTTGGAAGCTGGATGCTAATAAATCCAGACCGAAGACTTTCAGCACTCCGTGGAGATTCTATGGTTCGGTACTGGGGTAGCTGTCAACATCAAACCTCTTTCCTCTACCAAGGTGGGAGAGAGAGGACTGAGTTAAATTACTGCTTAAAACAATCTCACAGCCCAGTCATTTAAGCATTTCTGTAGCAGAGGCTACTTTTTAGTCAATCCCAACTTCTTCTTTCTCCTTAAGAGATTCTGAATTTTCATCAGGAGTTTTGCGACTCAGAATTAGAGATTGTTCCCTGCTTCTCTTGCAGCTAAATGTGGTCATGTGCCTGAGTTCTGGCCAAAGAGATACAAGCAGAAGTGCTTTATGGGATTCTGGGAAAGCAGGTTAACCGGAGCTAGGAGGAAAGCCTGGTGCCCTGACTTTGCTAGGAGAAAAGCCTGGTGCCCTCTTGAATGTCCTCGCTAAAGCCCAGGCAGCTACCTCCATTGCCTGGGGCTCTGTTAGGGTGGCAGGGCAGAGAGCTAGACACCTGGGTTCCTGATGGCAATTTGAAGTGGTTGTACCTGGTCTGAGCTGCCTGCTTCTATTTTTACACAGGAAAGAGACTTAATCCCCTTCCTCCCTGTGCTTTCTTTCTCTTCTCTCTCCCCACACCTCCAGCCTTTCTTCTTTGTTATTTTGATTTTTGTCTGTTATGCAACCCAGGAATTCTAATGGCAGTTTTCAGAAAT
This sequence comes from Lepus europaeus, assembly GCF_033115175.1. Taxonomy (NCBI): domain Eukaryota; kingdom Metazoa; phylum Chordata; class Mammalia; order Lagomorpha; family Leporidae; genus Lepus; species Lepus europaeus. Next base: position 62,520,977 of record NC_084839.1, read on the forward strand.
GTGCCTCCTTACTTATTTTGATGGCCTGAGAAAACCTGTACAGCTCTGCACCCACTGGGTCAACTTTTAATTGAATATGTTTGACTTTTAAAATATCAAAATTTTGTGAGAATATTCATAGTTGAACATTTTGGGTCTTTGACATTCTTTTGAGCTGTGGCACATTTAGAAGTTAAATCATATCAACAGAATATTCACAGAATTTTCTCTCTTATTACTGCTTAATTAAAATAAAGATGCATTTGGAAGAAAATTAGAGTCTAGCCCTCGTTGCTTGCCCTCATTGCACAATGTTCAAGGTCATGCTTCAAACAGATTTGGAATGGGTACGATGTTTTTGTGATGAAAGCTTCTGCATCAAACAAAATTCAAAATTTGCTCCAGGTGGGATTCTTATTTTAACATTGGCACAAAACTGACACAAGATAATTCTGTCCTCCTGATATGTTAATCTTTGGGCACAAGTGAAAGATACATTAGGAAGACACAGTTTCGCACCCGAGTACATGGATTGGTGAAAATGAGTTTTCCACTTAAATGTGATTCATTGAAAAATATCATGATCTCCTGCTTACTATGTCTGTAATTATTTTTATTTTTTAAAGATTTATTTATTTTACTTGAAAGTCAGAGTTACACAGAGAGAGGAGAGGCAGAGAGAGAGAGAGAGGTCTTCCATCCGCTGGTTCACTCCCCAGATGGCTGCAACTGCTGGAGCTGCGCCGATCCAAAGCCAGGAGCTTCTTCCAGGCTTCTCACGTGGGTGCAGGGGCCCAAGGATTTGGGCCATCTTCTACTGCTATCCCAGGCCATAGCAGAGAGCTGGATCAGAAGTAGAGCAGCTGGGGTGCCCATATGGGATGCGGGCACTGCAGGCGGCAGCTTTACCTGCTATGCCTCAGTGCCAGCCAAAGCTATTTTTTTTTTTTAAAGATTTATTTATTTATTTGAGAGGCAGAGTTACAGAGAGTGTAGGAAGAGAGATATTGATCTTCCATCTAATGGCAGCAATGGCTGGGGTTGGGCCAGGCTGAAGCCAGGTGCTTTTCTGGGTCTCCCATGTGGGAGCAGGGGCTCAAGCACTTGGGCTGTCCTCCACTGCTTTCTCATGCAATTAACAGGGAGCCGGATTGGAAGTGGGGCATCCAGGACTCGATCTGGTGCCCATATGGGATACCAGGACTGCAGGAAGTGGCTTATCCTGCTACGACAGTGTCAGCCCCTGAGTGACTTCTTTTAACCGTATTGAGAATTCCTGATAGTAAAGACCTACAAGAGATGTGGGCTCTGTGAAAAGCCTTCTGCTATTTTAAGTGAGAGTGTACTAAGCCTGGTAGAAAATCAGAAATAGCAAACTGCATATTGATTCTAAAACAAATCAAGTAAAGTATCTTCTGTGGACATATAGTCAGGTAATAAAAACTCAAGAAAATAATGTATGCTCTTTTTCTGTTTTCAATGGAACTAGCGAATCTTCTTTTAACGTTGTGTGCATTGTGGAAATAAGGTTTCTTAAGTAAGCATTACAACATGTTATGTTTTCATGAATGGTTATTAAGAAGCCCCAAACCCTTTTCTGTAATAAATTGGCTGACATATCTATAGTTTTAAATCTTTTATTGGTTACTGATTAACTTAACTGCTCCGCCTGACAAACCTTCATAATAAATAAGCCAACCAGCAAGCACTTTGCAATCAAACCAACTTTGTTTAAAGGACTATCACTAAAACATGATTTACACACTAATGAATTTTGCAATCAGCATGTGGTGGTGTACACGTTTCAACATGAATCTAAAATGTAGAAATCTGAAGACACTGACGTTATTAAAAATCACACCACAATGCGACTACTTTTAATTAAAAAGAAATATATCACATTCGTACCCAGCAGCAGCGTTAGGACATATGAAAAGGGTAACTCAGGGTTGCTTTTCAGACGTATCCTAGCAAAACATGGCTGTTGTTGCTCTGAAGGTTAATGGTTCCTTTTCGAGATCAGATTGCTTGCTATACCGATTCTAGTCAAGGAAAAAGCATCAAAATAAGAAACCACATTTTATATGTACACATAAGCCATGTAAATAGACAAAATGATTGATGATGGTGTGTCTGTAGGAAAAGTTCCTCATGGATATTTTTTTTTTAAAGATTGACCAAATTCCTCTTGGAAAACCTATATAAATCATTGGCCTTTCTCTCTCTATTTGAATTAATTAAATTGTTGACAGTAAAATTGGTAAAAGTAGCTTTGGTATAAAAAATGATTCCCAGACCTTTTTCTATAAAACTTAGAAACAATCTTGAAAAACTTAAGTTTTAAACATCTGTCTGGACAGATGTCAAAATGCAGAGTGTTACACCATTGTGCTGTGTAAGTATCTGACACTATGTTATTACTCTTCAGTTAAATATTCACAGTGAAATTTTATGATCTCCTTAAAAGAAAACTCGCAGGAGCGAGAAACCTCATCTCGCACAACACAAGGGCACTTTGAACGAACAAATTTCACAGTGAGCATTGAAAGATCACTTCCTGTGTTAGTCTACATCTTATTTCAATCTGGGATTTTTATATAAAAATCTTACAAATTTAACAGTGGATAGTGGATAATGAGCTGTGTTACTAATTGTGAGAGTTCGTTGGGAAGCGAATTTGAGTGAGAACCTTCTATGTAAATACTGGGGAGACTCACATGTGCAAGAAAAAAATACGGCATTGCTAAAACCGAAGTGTTGTGGACTGTATATTATAGTATAATAAACTGCTTTTTTAAGAAATGAAAGACAAAAGCTGGCACAGTGTTCTAAACACAATGGCAAGTAGCAAGGAGGACATCAATGAAAGGCATAGTTAGACGGAGTCCCTGAGAGGTGCGGATAGGCCAAGTCCCTGAGCAGTCCAGAGGTTGTTTTATTGTGCTCCCCTTTACTTCAAATCCTCTAGATTCAATGTGGCTCATTTTCTGGATGATTATTTTTGCATTAGGATTATAGCTATCTGAAAAAAAGTTTTTATAAAATGGTTTCAAGGTGATTAGATAAGCAAACCCTCTCTTCTCTCTCTAGAATTTACTAGGTCTTTTGCATTAAATACATCACACAAATAAGTACAATTTTTCCCTGTACTGCCAGGAAGAGTTCTTCAAGGAAACCCTGTAATTCCGTGTTAGTGTGACTAACAATAGCAAGAGCACCTCACTGTTTACTAATGAGATGCGAATGGAAGTGTGAAGGTGGAAAGACAGATTCTAGGTTAGAGGCTGGCAAGGTGAGACCACTTCTTTAGCAAGGGGGGAAAACCCCTTGAAACGTCACTTCTCAGATAAACAGAATCCTCCCACCTCCACCTCCACCCCCTTCTCTTTTTCCTCCGTTTCTTCTATTTCATTTCTTATTTGGGGAGCCTTTTCTCTTTGAAAACTCCAAGATGGATTGATTTGCTCTTGAAACCATCGGGTTTGATGGTGATAAGTTCAAATGGTTTAACTTTGGAAAACATCAACTTCTGTTTCAATTTCCTTTGTGGCAAATTGTGATACCCCGATCTTGAGGTCACCCTGTGTAGTTTAGTACTTACCAATATCAGCATTTAGTCATGAATGTAAGCCAGATGAAGTTCATGATGAGCCGTCAAGAAATCTCAGGGGTGAGGATACGTCAGCCCTCCACTTCTCCCTCCAAATCCTTTGTACCTGCTCATGAAAGTTGAATGAGATTATGTCTATGAACCCATTGTAAGCTGCAAAGTACAAACACAAGAACAGATGATGCTCGCCCTGATGATGGTGATGATGCCCAATGATGCTGTTCATTTTTAGACTATAGGCCGGGTAGCAGCTTTTCCTTTTCTGATTGCTCCACAGTCTAGAGTAGCATAATTGTACTGATGCAAAGAAAATGAAGCACTCGCTAGACTTCTAAAACACTCACTTGTGAGTCTTCTCTCATTGTTGTCTGGAATTATTTAGCTGGTACCATAAAATGATTTTTTTTTTTACCTTCCGATTTTTCAAAACCATATTGCCCAGATTAATTAGAAATTCCCCAATTTCTCTTTTCTCTATCCTCTATGTAGCACTTGCAGGAAAAAAAAATGCTGCTTTGATACAGAAGCTTCTTAAAAGTAGTCAAAATAAACCCTTGTTCCAGTCTTGTACATGTTAAATAACTTTCCCTGATCAGAACAGGAGTGGGGCTGGGAGGGAGGGCAAGAGAGGAAGTTTGCAGATGGACTTTTTCCTCAGTCTCATTTTCCATCAGGTAAAACAGAGTTCGAAAGGCCCAAATTCTCAGCAGATTTGCACAGCACAGTAATAGCCTTTATGCTTGGAAATTTATGGGCCATGGACAGTTTATAAGAAACGATGTAGTTCATCAGAGCGCTAGACGGATGGGGCATATGGGAGTGTTCTGCACAGGAAGTTGGGTTGTGGAATAATACTTACTTTGATAGAGTTGTTTTGTTAGCTAAGTAAAACAGTAGGGAAGCCAATGGCCACTTAGGCTTCAAACATAAATATATATTTATAAGTCACCCAGCTGCCTAATTGAGAGCGTAGTGTTTTCACTGAGTGATATCTTCACCAGCAAGCAGTAAAGAGAACAATATCATCAACAGAACCCCAGCCCCGGCTCAGATTCATTTAATCAGTCTTTGATAGTTTGGAGATAATTAAATGCTGTCTACATGCTTCTCTCTTAAAGCCAAAGGGTGAGAGTATGGTTAAAAGATGCTTTTTTGGGGGGGGAATGGGGAGGGAGCTTTTTTGTTGTTAAGGCACAAAGATATAACCTGAAGCCTGATGTGACGCTTAGGGTAGCAGAGAGCTGTTATCAGAGATATGAAATTGCAGTGTTTTGGACTCCTGACGGGGAGAGCCGGGAAGGCCGGAGGAGCAGGGCTGGGCACACAATTGTCTGGTGCTTTTAGGTTTCAGAGACGAAGGTTAAGCAGGAGGTGGCTTGTTAAATTTGAGCAGAGAACTGGAAAATAAGATTTCACACTCTTGAGATGGGGAAGGCTGGTGAGTTTGGAGTTTGTCTGGGAGATTTGAAAAAGGTCGGGTGTGCTATAGAGTTTCTCAAATTGTATTTTAGTGCCTATGATGGAATAAAAGTAGGTGTTGGGAAAAATTACAAAACAAAGGTTCTATATATACAAGCAGTCAAGTCAAGCATCCCAGGTAAACAGGCTTTTAAAACCCAAGTATAATTATTTGGCATGTGCAATTCAAATACACACCCTCTTCTGCTTGGCTGGACCTCCTAGAATTCAGGCCTCACTAACGATGTTTTGCTACTGTGTCCTCCATTCAAGCCCCCTCTTTCTGTTCTCAAGCCCTTTGCTCCTCTCTATGGGCACAGCTTTAATTATTTCTCTTTTGCTGTGAGACCCTGAACTGGAATTGTATTGCAAGTGGCAGCATGGGAATCTGAAACTTGGGTTCTAGTCTGAAGTCTGTCTCTTTGTTTGATGTTAACATAGGACACTAGCTCTCTTCTGGGCCTTTCCGTCCTTCCTGGAGGGACCGGGGGTCAGGTCCTTGCAGCCTCCCTAGTTTTGATGTTATTATATCTTACACTCAGCCTTGTTACTTCAATTCTCCCCTCAGCTTCTGGGACAAGTGTGGCCCTTATCTCTTCCATTTTATAAAAATTATTCATTAAAACTGTTGGTCTGTTTTATATCTATTCTGATTTTTCCAACTTTTTTCTGGTTTTTGCTTCTAGCTCTACTTGTATTTTCTTTACTCTTTATATTATTATCTAATAAGTAATAAATACACTATTCTATCTGCTCAAGAATTTTTTTTCCTTGATGTTTCAGCTTGTATGGCCTAATACGAGGTAACACTAAACATACTTTAGTCATTTTGTAAGCATTTCTTGCTGGATTGGTTTAATAAGATCCCCCATGTTTCAGGCCTCCTGTCTCCTCAGCTTGGTTTTTGGATGCTGGACCATCTCCTGTGTTTTTGAAGTTGGAGTTAAAGTCATTCTTCAGCTACTATAAGATGCGTACTGGGTCAGGCAACTCACACCTGCACAGTCTCTAGTCTTAAACCCTCTATTCTTTAGGGGCTGACTTAAAGGATGACTCAGTCTCATTTCCTCTGCTCCCGTATAGAATGAACAGGAAACATAACAGGCATTAAGCGTCTTGGACAGCTGTCAAACTTCTAATAGTTCAGTTGTGCAAGGGAAATTAAACCTTGTAGTGTTACAAACTCACAAACAATTTCTTTTGGTTCCAACTTGCAGTGATATAAAATGAGAGGTTTATCTACTAAGAGTTACAAGTGTTCTGAAATAACAACTCACTGGAGAAATACAGATAAGAATCCTTACAAGTATAACCTCAAATTAGATCCACATTTCCATGCACTATAGAACATTAAAAGAATTTAATAGCTTGGAGAAAATGTTACTCATTGCCCATTATCGTGCTACTAATCTAGGCATTTCTATGAAAATGTGATAAATTTTGTACTATATTAAGTACATTTTAGTATTCACTTAAATGGACTACTTTTTTTTTTTTAATCCAGGAATGTCAATGATTGGTCTTCATGATTTAACTTTTTATTAAATGGAACTCACAAAAGAGTAAAATAACAAAAAAAATTTCTTCCTACTAGTATTATTTGACTTACTGATTCTCTGAGAAGCTTCATGTGTCTTTCCATTCCACGTAAATGTTGCTCAGAAGAAATACAGATGTTATAATCCTAAAAGTTACAGATATTAAAAACCTGTGAATCATGGAATTGCTTAGGAAACCCAACAACCTAGTACTTGTAGTACTATTTTAGATTTATAAAATTAAATAATAGGAGCCAGTTAGATTAGTCCTTAGAGTTTGCTGGTGTGTGTAAGTAAGTGTCAATGCTTTAAAGTGCAAAAATATTTCTCCCCTAATTTAATAAGCTATTGTCTAGTTTTGATGCCTGTGATCTATGCATTTATTCATCAAAAGTAATTATTTAGAACAGTGAACCTCAAGTGGTATGAGATCCTTTTTCAGAAATAGGAGGCAGAATGATGGTTATTTTTGCTCTAGGTTACAAGAGATTATACTGTTTTGCAACTCATGTTTTAGGAAGGTCTATGTCCTAGCTCTTTCTCTTTTAATAAAATTTGGAAGCACAATGACATTATAAGGCTTTACCATAACTGAATATATTGTCTTCAGGTAATAATCTATTCTACATTGATATCTACAGTATTCATTATATGGCAGTGTTTTACATACATCTTTACAATCTATGTTAATATGTATTCCCAAAGAAGTAATACTGGGGCTGGCGCTGTGGTGTACTGGGCTTGACCTTGGCCTGCGGTGCCGAGATCCCTTGTGGGCGCTGGTTCAAGTTCTGGATGCTTTTCTTCCAATCCAGCTCTGCTTTGGCCTGGGAAAGCAGTAGAAGAAGGTCCAAGTCCTTGGGCCCCTGCACCTACATGGGAGACCCAGAAGAAGCTCCTAGATTCTGGTTTCGGATTAGCTCAGCTTTGGGGAGTGAACCAGCCGGTGGAAGAACTCTCTGTGTCTCCCTCTCTCTGACTGTAATTCTGCCTCTCAAATAAATAAATAAAAATCTTTGAAAAAAAGAAACAATGTTGATGCCATCTCTGGATAAAGCTAGAAGTCTTGAAAGATGCCTTGTCCACTAAAAGGGGACTAGAAGAGCCCATGGACCCAGATAAGTAGGAAGGATGTTGGCATGCACTTGAGTTGGCTCCATGTGAAGAAATGTGGAAGAATAACCTAATGGAAATGAAAACATCAAACTCTGAGAGAGGTCTGAAAGTTTTCTGCTCCTGTGGTGTGGAGGTTACAAATCAATGCATTATCCCCAGAGAACTCACAAAACAGGTGACTGGCAAGATCTTCACAAGAACTGGCCGGCGCCACAGCTCACTTGGCTAATCCTCTGCCTGCAGAGCTGGCACCCTGGGTTCTAGTCCTGGTTGGGATGTCAGCTCTGTCCTGGTTGCTCCTCTTCCAGTCCAGCTCTCTCCTGTGGCCCGGGAGTGCAGTGGAGGATGGCCCAAGTGCTTGGGCCCTGCACCCGCATGGGAGAGCAGGAGGAGGCACCTGGCTCCTGGCTTCAGATCGGTGCAGCGTGTTGGCCGTGGCAGACATTTGGGGGGGTGAACCAATGGAAGGAAGACTTTTTTCTCTGTCGCTCTCTCTCTCACTGTCTATTATAACTCTCTCTCTCTCTCTCTTTCACTGTCTAACTCTGCCTGGTTAAAAAAAAAAAAAAAGATCTTAGCAAGAACAAATGAAGTCTTCTCTGTGAATGTTCTTCTTGTAGCCCCAGACTCCTTCCAAAACAACAACAACAGCAAAATATCTACCATAGAAGATGAACTCACGATATGAGGAGGAATCAGCAGATATAATAGATTAATAGCCCCCAAATTGGACATTATAGAATCATCTAAATGAGACTATATTGTCAATATACTAATTGATTAGAGACAAAAGAAGGACAAGACATCAAAATGAAGCATTTGAAAATTGTGGAAAAAGTAGAGCCATATTTGAAAAAGAGCCAAATAGAAATGCAGAAACCATTGAAATTGTAAAAGTTTGTGACTTAGTGTAAAGCTCCACTAATTTCAAAATTGGACAGATAGAATAGTAGGACAAAATAGCCCAGAAACACAGCCCTACACACGTGGGGATTTATCACTTCGTGGAGGTGCATTCTAGATTAGAGGGGGAAAGGATAGTATTCAGTAAATACACGTGTCACATGATAGTCATACAGAAAAAAAAAAAAAAGAAAACAGGATCCCTTCTTTATACCATACAAAATCAATTTTATGATAGATTAAAGCCATGAAGATAAAAACAAAACTTCCAGCCTTTTAGAGAGAATTCTAGGAAAATAGTATGTCAGGGTACAGAAGAATTTCTTAAAATTAGTAAGAATAAGACAACTGGAAGTAGGTATTTGGTCTTATGGCTATCGGCGGGGTTAGGATGCCAGCATTCCACGTTTGCGTACCTAGGTTCAATTCCTGTTTCTGGTTCCTGATTCCAGATTCCTGCTATGCAGATCCAGGAAGGAAGCAGTGATGGTTCAAGTTGTTGTGTTCCTGCCATCCATGTAGGAGACCTAGACTGACTTTCTGACTTCTGGCTTCTCACATCCCCTTACCCTGCTCACTGTGGGCATGTTTGGGGAGTGAACCAGTGAATGTGAGCCCGCGCTCTCTCTCTCTCATTCTCTCTGTCTCAGCTAAATAAAAATTTCAAAAGGGATGGGACAGTTCACAGATAAAAGAATGATGTTGGACCCCCAAGTTCACATCACAGACAAAAATTTAAAAATGGAACAAGGCCCTAGATATGAGCTAAAAATATTAAAGTTTTAGAAGAAAAAAAATAAGTGTAAATCTTTATCACCTTGGGTTAGGCAATGGTTTCTTAGCCATGACCTCAAAATCACAAGCAACAAAAGACATTCATAAATTGAATTTCTTCAAATTAAAAACATTTGTGCTTCAATGGACATTATCAAGAAAGTAAAAAAAAGACCTATGAAAGGGGAGAATATGTTTGAAAATGTATACCTAATAAAGTACTAGTATGCAGAATGTACAGTGAATACTTGAAAATAAATAATAAAAAGATGACTCAGTTAAAATAAATAGTCAAGAGGGCTGTTGTTGAGGTATAGAACATTAGGTCTCCACCTGCAATACCAGCATCCCACATGGGAGCCAGTTTGAGTCCCGGCTGTTCCACTTTGGATTCAGCTCCCTGCTAATGTGTGGTGGAAGATGGCCCAAGTACTTTGGGCCCCTGCACCCTCATGGGAGATCCAGAAGAAGGTCCTGGCTCCTGGCTTTGGCCTGGCCCAGCCCCAGCCCCAGCCCCAGCCCCAGCTGTTGTGGCCATTTAGGGAGTGAACCAGTAGATGGGAGATCTCTCTCCCTCTCTCCTTCTCTCTGCACATCTGCCTTTCAAAAAATAATGAATAAATAAGTAAATCTCTAAAAAATGGTCAAAGGATTTGGTAGACATTTACCCCAAGAAGATAATCAAATAACCAATAAGCCCATGAAATGATGCTTGAAAGTGTCAGTAAGAGAAATGAAAATCAAAGTCACAGTAAGATATATATCATTTAATATCTACAAGAATGGCTATCATTAAAAAAAAAGATGGACAGTAGCAATTTTGGAGAGTATGTGGAAAAACTGGAATCCTCATACATGGCTGGTAGGAACGCAAAATGACTCAGTTGCTTTGGAAAATAGTCCAGCAATTCCTCAAAATACTAAACAGAATTTCCATATGATGTAGCAATTCTACTCTGAGGTACATACCCAAGAGAATTGAATACATGTGTCTACTCGTGAACTTGTACATGAACGTCCAGAGCAGTGGTATTTGTAGTGGCTGCAAAGTGAACACAACCCAGATGTCTATTAAGTGATGAATGTGGTGTATCCATGTAATAGAATAGTATTCAGTTGTAAAAAGGAATGAAGTATTAATATATGCTACAACATGCATGAGCCTTGAAACTACCATGCTTAGTGAAAGAAGCCATCACAAAAGGCCACATGTTGTAGGAGTGAAATATCTAGAATAGCAAGTTCATAGAAATAATGAGGTTAATGTTTGCCAAGGACTGGGGAGGGTGAGTGGCCAAAATGGGGAGCGATTGCTAATGGGTATAGGATTTCTTTTGTGGGATAAAATGTTCTGGAATTAAGTAGTGGTGATGGTTGCACAACTTAGAGTATACTAAAAAGCATTGACTTGCATACATTGAAATAATTAATTTCAGCCTATATGAATTGTATCTTTTAAAAATGAAACTAAAGAAAAGATAGCTTTATCTTATGTTAAAATTTAAAGCAATTCCATAAAAGTGCATATATATAGCTAAGTATCATCATCTAGGATTTATAAGTAATTCCTCCAAAGGCAAAAATAAAATTTCTACTAAATACTATGTGTACGTAGGAAAAGGAAATTCAGAGAAAAGGAAAACCAAATGGCTGATGAACACAAAATAATTAGTGATATTTGAATGAAAGCAATAATGAGAGACTTCCCCATGTATGGTCAAAGATGTGCTCACAGCAAAACATTGAAGAGTGTATGTCTGACAGAGAAAGAACTGATAAATAAATTATAGTATATTCATCCAATGGAAGACAGGAGTGCTATTGAAGTGAATAAACCAGATCTCCATGCAAATGTGTGGACAAATCTCATGATTACAGTACTGCATCAAAACAGTTCATGAAAGGTTGTGGATCACACATAACATTTACTGAAACTGGAATATTCTTGTTACCTTTGGGGTCATAGGATGACTGCTTTGCTTCCAGAATCAAGTGTAGTATAACTTGCTATACAGCATATTATTTTGCATATACACTTATGTAATAAAAATATAAAACTGTAGGCAGGAAGGATTAACAGCATCTCGAGGATATTGGCTAAATCTAGGGAGGGAAGGAAATGAATAGTTTAGGAAGAAGATAATGGGGACTTCCAATGAATCTTTTGCATTCTATTTATTTTAAAAATTAGAAGAAAATATGGCATAATATAAATAACTGCCACATTTGGTAACTGTTAAATTTGGCATTTTGTGAAAATATATCTCAGTAAAAAACAAGGCAGGGAAGAGGAAGAAGGATGGGAGAGTGGGTGGGAGGGTGGGTCCAGTGGGAAGAATTATCATGTTCCTAATATATTTATGAAATGCATGCAAGTAAATAAATTAAAAAATTTGGCATTTTAAATGTTATTTTTTATTTTCAACATGACTGCGAGACATGGAGTTTATTTATATTTATATTACAATAATGTAATAAGTTGTGTCACAGATGCACCTAATGTTTACAATTTTGTTGTTGTTAAATTGCCTGTTTACACTCTTTGTCTATATTTCTGTTGGTGTATGCTGAGTGTGCTGGTAGGGGATTTGGTTTGGCTGTGAATATAACAAACCTGGGAGCAGTGGCTTAAATAAATTACAAGTTTATTTTTTCTTATTGAGTAAAGTCTAAAATTTGGAAGCCCAGGGTGGTACAGTGGTCGCATGCTATCAGTGGGGAAAAGAACTCCTTTCCACCCTATCTAAACTTGGAATGTTCTTGTCACCTTTGGGGTCATAGGATGACTGCTTTGCTTCCAGAATCAAGTGTGGGTTCCAAGCAGACAGAAGTGAAAGAGCCAAGGACAGTATGTCCATGCCAGTTGTGTCTGCCCTCACCCACCCTCCCCATCACATTTTAAGGAGCTTTCCTGGAAGGCCCACACAGAAACTTTCCCTTTTTTCTCAGTGGTCAGAGCTGGGTCAGATGATGACTTCTCTCCAGGAATTCAGCAGTGTTTGCTTAACCTTTCCCCGAATGGATTCTGCAGGCAGGGATAAGAATTGGGAAGAAACTTGCAGGCCTTTGCAGCTGGAAAACAGTGATGATCATTAAGGTTGTAATCACAGACATAATAATGATCATGTATTGAGGATGTACTGTGTGACAGGCCTGTGAGTGGTGTGCTTTGAATCTTGTTTGGTCTTCTCTGCGGTCCTGAGAGTGAAGCACTCACATGAGCGCCCACTTAAAGATGAGGACGTTGAGACTCACGAAGGTGGAGGAGCACTTGCAGGTTACCTGGTGTACTCGGAGCCTGAGTCCAGGTGCATCTGACTCTGAGGGTTTTCTGGAACTGTGCTGGCTTTTTTTTTTTAAGATTTATTTATTTATTCAAAAGTCAGAGTTACACAGAGAGAGAAGGAGAGGCAGAGAGAGAGGTCTTCCATCCACTGGTTCACTCCCCCAGTTGGCTGCATCAGTTGGAGCTGCGCCGATCTGAAGCCAGGAGCCAGGAGCTTCTTTTGGGTCTCCCACCTGGATGCAGGGGCCCAAGGAGTTGTGCCATCTTCTACTGCTTTCCCAGGCCTTAGCAGATAGCTGGATCGGAAGTGGAGCAGCTGGGGCTCAAACCTGCAGCCATATGGTATGCTGGCACTGCAGGCGGCGGCTTCACCTGCTACGCCACAGCACCGGCCCTTGTCCTGGCTTTAATTCTGGAATTCTCACATCCCAGGACCCATGTCTGTGCTGAAGTAGGACTCATGGAAGCTCAAACAATATTAGGGCAGGAGTTCATTAAATTTTTTTAATGGTTAACTTAATTAATATTGTTTAGCACTATTCATAAATGTTAGACTTGCACATGATTAATAATACAATGCCTTGCCATTTTTAATGACTTTTGGCTATATAGATTTTTTTTTAAAAAAAGTTTTATGTGTTGAATCTGTTTTCCTTTATGGTTTTTCCCTCTGTTTTGTGTATAGCTATTCTTCCCCAAGCTACTGACCAGAAGTTTTCTGTATTTTCTTCAAATTCTTCTATAGTTTAGTTTGTCATTCCACATAAAATGAGGAAATGCACATGTTCCATTTCCCAGGTTTGGGGGAGTGTTTCAGAACTGTGCACGTATATGTTTGAAATGTTTATCTCAGGAACTGATTTAAAATCCATAACTTAAGGGAACGAAAACTCTTTCTACTGCATTCCCAATGTGCAGTGCACATGTATCTGATCTGCAATTGGCAATCATGTCAAAATGTGTCAGCTCATTTCATATTCTTTTTAACTATCCTTTGATTAAGGGAGCGCTGTATCAACTTATGGAAGCCTGCAGTCAAATCTACCTTCAAATTATTAGCACCTGGTGAGAAATGTCCTTCCCATTCTAAACACCAGTTCATCATGTCTTATTTGTAATTCATTTGATGATTTTGATATATCATTACAAATACTGCATGTGACTAAGTCTTTACACTGAAGCTTTGTTGTCATAAAAATGGCAGAAAATATGAGTTGCATACTGTGTCCCTGATACAGATGTTGTGGGTCCAGACGAAGCAGGTGTGGTGCTAGGCTGAAATAATAAATCACCAGTTCCTCATGTCTATATTATGTTGGGAAACCTAATGCCATTAATGTTTGGGTCTAACAAGCTTTCTGGCCCACGGAATTGAAAATATTTGTGAATTCCCTGTTAACAAATAATTGTTCAAAAATAATATTAACACTCTAGACCAAGGGTCGGGAAACATCTGTAAAAAGCCAGATGCTAAAAATATTAGGCCTTGCTGACTGTAGATCTCTACCGAAGCTGCTCAACCCTGCCTTTGTAGCAGCAACAGGCAACACATACACAAAGGGGCTCAGCTGTGTTCCAATCAAACTTTATTTGCAGAAATAGGCAGTCTTCATGATTTGGTTTGTGGGGTGTAGTTTGCCAACTACTGGTAGTCAAATCATTCATTCCTTCACCACTGAGCATTTCTTATTTGAAATGTGGGAATCAGTTCCTATCCTGGAAAATATGAAACAAGTGCTTCTATCATTGGTTCTTGAAGACTTTGGCTTGAATGTTTGAAAGTTAAATTGGCAAGCCCTTTGAAAATTCTTTGAAGTATCATGATGTAAACACAGAATTGTTTGTCAGGAGTAGGTTGTACCAGTGGCAAATGATAGGTTAGTTTCTCAAAGCTTCTTTGATATTCATGGCTCATAACTTTCTCTCCAAATAAGTCTTTCTATCTCTTGCCAGAGGGCTGAAGATAGCTCTTCATTCTAGTAGGCCTGGGTTTCTAGGCAGGCGAGCATATGGGTGCCATACATTTGTTAGAGTTTGTTTCTATGTGATCACAAAAACTGAACACGCGTGAGCTCTAAATTACAAATTTGGATGGTCTGCTTTGTGGCAGAGTTTCTACATCATAAAGGCAGCAAATGCACGATTCGTCCTCAATAGCACTTCTTTATGCTTTAGTAAATCAGGATGACTGAAACTTTTGCTTCTTTTTTGATGGGTTCCCTTATGGTACAGACTGTAACCGGTGTGTCAATCTCTAATTGCATGTCATCAATCATATTTCAAAGATAACTACAGTTTGGGGAGGCAGATTTTCTGTAGATATATGTCACAATATATATATCCTATGAAGAGGTAAGCAATATACTTGTGTATATATAGGCTTCTGTAAACTATATATACAGTTGAAAAATCAGTCTCTTATTGACCCTAAATATCCATGAATATTTATTCTGGTAAAATTGTAATGTTAGTGCCAAAAGGAGGTTGGATTTCAAATTTTGAGAGACTTCACAGTCAGTGACAGGACGTTCGTTATAGTGTCTCTTGTATTTTGTTTGTTTTTATAGTCTTAACAGGCAATTGTAATTCTTAGGCAGTCGGGATTATTTTTGGAATGGCGCCCAAGGCAACTGGAAATAACAAATAATGAATAAGGTAGATTTTCAATCTGGAGATGATTTCTTTGTTCAATAGTAAGGCAGAATGTTAAAGTAATAGGACAGAGATTTTGCTCTTTTGTAATGCAACTTTAGAGGATTTTTCAAATATTTTAAGCAGTAGGATCACTGAAATATGTATTACCTCACAAGATTAACTTTTTAAAGACAACTTTCATTTGGATATGGAAGCTAAAATCTGTTTTAAAAGTCTCTCTGTATTTATACTTTGTAAAAATATGCCTTTTATACTCTCCCTTGGAAAGATAATTTGGGCAACCTTAGGAATACTGCAAATAATCAAGTTTCTTTTTTTATGATAAACTCCCGGGTTGGACTAAGGGGCTGGAAATTAGTACAACATAACAAAACAAATAAAAGCAAAATAAAATAGTACTGTCGGCAACAGGGCTTATAATTTGTATCTCTTTCAAGAAATCTGTGGATGTTTTATTGCTAATTTCCCAGACTTTGCAACACTGAAATTTGACGTTGGGATCATCCTTCCTGAGTACCTGTAACTTCTGTCCTTTGTGGGTGGCATTCTGGGATATTCTGAAGTCTTTCTTTATTCTCTCATGCTGGAACCAAGTGCTACAAGCAAGCAAGCAGGAGGCCCCTGGGGCTAAAGGAGGCCTGGTCAGGAACAAGGGAAAAGCTTTCCGAAGGATGACATATGAGCTTATTTTTATCTATAATATGTTTAAACTGAGAAAGATAAAGCCTTCTATTACCAAAGAAATAAAAGTGCACACAAATATGCTTGAGTTGAGACTATGGGTGTTTTTTTTCTTTTGTGTGATTTCAAAGAACATTTTGAAACAAGGAAGAGAAACAATAAAAATTAACTATCATTGATTACCTAAAGCTAAAACTTGATTTTGTGTGTTCTTCTGATTACTTCCTTTTTATTGTTTCCTTCTTCCATTTCTCCTTTTTCTTCCTTTCTTCCTTTTTTTTCAAAAAGAGGATCTATCACAACAAATATGATTTATATACCTATCTTTATCATTTTTCTCAATGCATATATTTTAGTGTAATTTAAATATAATTTTAACCACTAAAATTTTCTAATTACAATGGCAATACATATTTATTGCAAAATCATTCAGAAAACATACAAAAACAATGGTAAAAATCATCTTTGCTTCTGCTGCCAAAAGTTGCTGATGTTTGTTTTACCGAACGCTTGAAAGAAGGTACTTGTGCTAAAATAAGTTTGGGAAATTTTGTTCTAAATGCACTTGAACAGGTCTTCTTTTACTGAGAGGCTTCTCAGAGCCTTTAACATGTTAAAGTGTACTGTGGTGTTCACAAAAAGAGAGAAAATGTAGACTTTCCCAAACTTATTTGACCACAGACGCTTTATTCCAATAGATCAGTTTTCCTTGGGACATACTTTGGTAAACGATTTTTCTTTTTACACACATAAACACACACATGCAGAAGCAAACTAATACATTCTTTATTTCTATGTGCTTATTTTAATCATTGGCTAGTAAAATTAGTACATCGCGGAGATCTCTTTACATTAATAAATGAGGATCCATAAATAGTTAATGACTACAAAGTTCACCACTATTTAAACGCACTCTGATTCATTTAAACATCCCCTTATTGGTAGACATTTAGGTTATTTCCATTTTTTTTTTTTACTTTTGCGAATTATGCTGAATCAACACCCCAATGTACTTCCATAAACTTGTCCAATTATTTCCTTAGAATAACATCCTAAAAAAGAGATAGTGCAGCCCTTGTAATTTTGTCTGTATTCCCATGTTAATTTCTTTACCCAGGAATATTACTGTTTTTCTGAAACTGTGATTAAGATGAAGATGTAGCTCAAGTATGTCTACCCAGGAAGAGTAAGATCAGAGTGAGCTGTTAGCAGTATGGCTGACCAAATATTGTAATTATTGACAAGACTGCTGTGCACTATAAAGGAGTTTTTAGCCAAGATTTTTTTCAGTATTGAAACCACAAATGAGCTTCATTTATACAAAACTCAAAAAAGCCCCGAATATTATCCATCTCCCCTCCCTTCTAGAGAATCAAAAAGCTTAAGAGGAACAACACATTTTGAGCTTTAAAGGAAAAGCAAACACATTTTTTTGTCTAAGTTAAAATGCAGAACTGGACCTTCACTGTTTCTGTAAGTAATTTGCCTCTTTTCATTAGTTAAAGTATAAAATGCCCTATCCCATGTTTTATTATAACTACACTCAAAGGTCCCATAAGTTACTTCATTGGAGTTTACATGGGCTGGGGTCTCATCTTGCTTAGAATTAAAAAGTAAGAAATTGGGTCGATCAGATCTGCTGGAAGTATTGGAGGCTGCTTTGAAGCTTTTGAACATTTATGCTCATACACAGGACTGGGCAAAGGGTATTGTTTGCTTATGTGGTGGACGGAGATGGTGAATGTTAATGTTATTCCCAAGAACACTTTTTAATTTATATCAAAATTGTATAAACAGGGTCACCAGGGCTAAATGGGATGTCAATGACCTACCAAGATCAGAAAGTAAACAAAAGATCTTAAAATAAGCATGTAACCTGAACACCTTGAGAGTTGCTGACTATTGAAAGGCAATTGTTTACATAAAGAAAGGGAAAATGACTTAGTGCTAATTCTGTGTGTGGCAGGCCCCTTTCCCAATCCATCAGCGGAATGGTGGTGGACAAGGAGTTCCCTCTGCCTGTTTTGAAGAGTGGTGGAGAAAACCTCCATGAACCAGCGTTTACAATCTCGCACATTCTAAAGCCTTTGTGGGCTACTTAACTTCAGGCTAAGTTCTTTCTTCAGGATCAGTGTTGTGGAGGTAGGCAGGCAGCTGGCCGGAGGAAGATTAAAGGAGCAAGATACGGCTGGCAGGAACGGGTAGGTAGATTCACTGAGGCACACGTTCAAGGGCTTCTTTGAAGCGGAAACCTCCATCTTCAAAAGGAATTCCAGCCAGATGGAGAACAAATGGAAACAATGTTTTTGGGTGTGTAACCCATCCATTTGGGTTCAAGGTTGGAGGAGTGATGACTCCCAAAAAATTTTGTGTAAAAAAAAAAAAAGACAATGAGTTCAGAAAAAAAATTATTATGTATTATTAGACACAAATAACTAGAGATCTGCCAATTAGTCAAAGTAAACATTCACTGATGTAAACAGTTTTCCCTTAGCAGCATAAACTGTATCAGCCCTCTAACTCAACAAGTGGGTGATTCAAGAGGTTGTGTAGCTCAGATCACCGACACGGCTCTGTGGTCAGACTGCCTAGCGCTGGGTTCCTGCTCTCCGGAACGCTAGTTGCTCTGTGTGGTTCAAGGGAAGCAGTTTGACCTTTTTGTGTCTGATTTTCCTCATCCAGAAAATGACATACCTACTTGCTAGGTTAGCTGTGAAGATTAAATGAGCTGCTCTAGGTACAGTGCTCAGACAGTACTTGGTATGAAATAAGAGCTCCGTGAACCCTGGCTGTTTGTTTTCATATCTGAAGACTCACTGTGCTGGATCCTCTTCTAAAAGAAAACTGTTCTGTTGGCACTTTCGATTGATAGATTCATTTATTTGTTTTTTAATGATTTTTTTTTTTTTTGACAGGCAGAGTTAGACAGTGAGAGAGAAAGACAGAGAGAAAGGTCTTCCTTCCATTGGTTCACCCTCCAAATGGCCACTACGGCCAGTGTGCTGCACTGATCCGAAGCCAGGAGTCAGGTGCTTCTCCTGGTCTCCCTTGCGGGTGCAGGGCCCAAGCACTTGGGCCATCCTCCACTGCACTCCCGGGCCACAGCAGAGAGCTAGATTGGAAGAGGAGCAGCCAGGACAGAACCCGGTGCCCCAACCGGAACTAGAACCCGGAGTGCCGGCTCCGCAGGCAGGGGATTAGCCTAGTGAGCTGTGGTGCCTTTAATGGTTTTTTAAAATTTTTACTTAATGAATATAAATTTCCAAAGTACAGCTTATGGATTACAATGCCCCCCCCCCCCCATAACTTCCTTCCCACCGGCAACCCTCCCCTCTCCTGCTCCCTCTCCCCTTCCATTCATATCAAGATTCATTTTCAATTAATGATGTTTTGATCTTAAGAATTACCTTTCAAAATAGAAATAATTCACATAGTTCTACCTGTGGACCCACTCAAAAGTGCTGTCAATGAGTAAATACAGTATCAGGGGCTAACTGACCATCCGTTATGCCTGGATGGGGTCATGCTCCAGGGTGACTGCTGGGGCAGTCAGAAAGCTCCGAGGACAAACTTAAACTACCTTTTCCCCTTTACACCAAACTTAAGGCATTGAAGTTTACAATTTTGCTGATTGTAAGGGAATTTCTAAGCCTACAATGTTTTGGTGGAAGTTACAAAAGAAAGAATGTGCAAGACCAAATGTATGTGATACATTTTCTGTCTGCGTCTGAATCATGGCCAGGGAAAACTGTCTTACTCGAAGATAGTCACAAAAGGGGAGAAACTCATGAAAGAGTTGTACTGGTTGATTGTGACAAAGACAAGGTCAACGCCTTCTGGAGTCCGTACTTTGGTTGCAGGCTGTGGACAGCCAAGTTAGCACAGAGCTGATGTTACAGGCCAACAGCGCACATACTGGAGCCATCAAGACACAGGAGGGCTAGGAAGGGAGGACACACACATGCATGCAATCAAAGCAGCAGCCGTTCTGAAAAGCAGTCAACATAGATCCTCCTGAAATACCTAGTTACACTTCATGGATATTTTTGTTTTTGAATTATTTATGGCAGATTGAGACATTATGACCTTCTCAATGTTTGGATTTTCTTGTGGTATTGATCCAACCCCATCTGCAAGATTTGTTCAGTGGACCAATATGCATTTCTAAAGTTAAAGCTGGTTGAAATGTTGTTTTACCAGAACTGTGATTTTTGCAAGCTTCTTGACTTCAATGTCTCTATACATTCTTTTTTTAAATAAAAGATTTATTTTATTTATTTGAAAGAATTACAGAGAAAAGTAGAGCCAGAGAGAGAGAGAGAGAGAGAGGTTGTCCATCCTCTGGTTCACTCCCCAATTGGCTGCAGCTGATCTGAAGCCAGGAGCCAGGAGCCAGGAGCTTCTTCTGCATCTCCCACGCAGGTGTGGGGGCCCAAACACTTGGGCCATTTTCCACTGCTTTCCCAGTCCATAGCAGAGAGCTGGATTGGAAGTGGAGCAGCTGGGACTCGAACTAGAGCCCATATGGGATGCTGGCACTGCAGGCCGGGGTTTTAACCCCCTGTGCCACAGCTCTGGCCCCTTCCTATACACTCTTAAAAATTACTGAGAACTTTTCAGCTGTTGATATGTCCATTGATATCTGTCATATTAGAGGTGAGAACTGATAAAAAATAAATTACTTTATCTAAATAACAGCAACAAACTCATTTTATAGTCTATAAGTGTTATTTTTATGAAAACACATTTTCCCAAATAAAAAAATTCAGTGAAGAGATTGCAAAAATGATCAGTTTAATGGACAAGAGTCTTTTGTCTTTTTCTGCATTCTCTCATTATGGTATTTCTTGTCACATGGCCTTGGGAAAACTCCACTGTAGCATAATGAGAATGAGAGTGAAAATGCAAGGATCATTTTAGTATTACTGTGGAAACAGTTTTGAATACACAGGCTTCCTGAAAAAGTGCCAAGAATGCCCTAGAAATGCCCAAGAATCTGCAGCCCACATTCAGAGGACTCTACCATTCCAGGGCCAGTCTTATGCTTTGTCAAGCCTGAGTGCCCTGACTTTATTGTTGCTGTTACTATTTCATTACTGTGCTTTGTTGATTCGAAGAGGCTCATTGTGTTGCACTTTGAATTTGGGATATACCTTACATTATTTTGTAAGGCACACTGATAGTGCCTTACAAGAGCTGTTGGCCTGGTAGCAGTTGTGATGTAGCTGTCGTTGCTTGCACAGACACGAACTTGGTCAGGGCCATTCATATTGTCATAGACTTATATGACATATATTATCATATTCATATTGCTATCATTTTTGCTGAATTATGTGTACTGTTTCCACTATGTGCTGGGCTGAATTGCCGTTTAGATGCTACCTCTCAGAAGTTCAAATGTAATTTTGTGTTGGGATGGAAAGTTACTCTAGATGCAGAAAGTCCAGAATACAGTGCACTTGGGCACATTTGATGTCAGTAGAGCCATTTTGGAAGAATGAATAGGAATTTATATTCTCTTGCATAAGAACATATGCTTTATGGTACATAAGAAAGGATACAACCATTGGTAGCTCTAGCTGTGTTCTGTGTTGCTTCTGAAAAATGTGAAAAATGACTGCCAATAAAGTGCCAACAGACACCTGAAGGGACAAAAAATGGCCCTATCTCTTGTTATCAGGAGAGGGTGCTTTAAAGCAATGAGAGGATGTTGTGTCCAATTTATACCTCCTGTAGGAGTTACCACTTAGGGAGGATGTCATAGTTCAATTGGAAATATTTTTTTTCTTTCTTAGGGGTCCAAAAATAACTCATGCCTTATCACGAGTAACATTTTAGATTTAATAACAAACTCATAATATTATTGATTACTCATAATATTTTTGATTGGTGTATTTGTTTCCTAGACCTGCAATAACCACGTACCATTACCTAGATGGTTTAGAACAATACAAATTTGTCTTCTCACAGTTTTGGAGGCTAGAATCCTGGAATCAGGATGTTAGGAGTGCCAAGCACCTTCTGAGTCTCTGATTGAATCTCTCCTTAGCTCTTTATACCGTCTGATGGTGGCTGTCAATCCTTGGCATTTCTTATCTTACAGCTGCACTACTGCAATCTTTGCCTCTGTCATCCCATGATGTTCTTGTCTGCTTTTGTCTTCGCATGGTATTTTCCTCATCTTATAAGGACACTAGTTATGTTAGATTAGGGGTCCATTTACTCCAATGTGACCTGATCTAATTATCTCTACAGTAACCTATCTCCAAATAAAGTCACGTTTTGAGATACTAGTAGCTAGGACCTCGACATATCTTTTTAGGGGTCACAATTCAACCCATAACAACTGGTAAGGAACATACAAAGTCTATGGCAGAGAAATTTTTGTGCATTTCTAAATTATGTTTCATATTCCTTCCTCTTGGGCACAATAAAAATTTTATCTTCGAGGACCCTTGCAGCAAAGCAGGAGTGTGTGATTAGTTATGGGCGATGAAATCTGAGAATAATTGACATGTGTCACTTATGGGCTAAGGCAGTAAAAAGCTCCTGAGTGATTTTTGAGTCTCTCCATTTCCCTTAGGTAGCAAGTGTAAGAGCAATGTATCGAGATGGCAGACTCACAGCACCAAAGCAGCCTGGCCCCGTAAGTCGCTTATGGATGATGAAACACTCCACTGTGGAGAGCTATCTGACTCGCAACAATCTGTGCATCAGTGAGAAATAAACTTGTATGTGTTAAATCCTGGAGATTTTGGAGTCATTTATCACAGCAGTATAATCTAATTTTACCCTGAAAATATAAAGAGGATTAACCAATATGTAGAGGATGACATGAAATTACATATGTCCAATTCACCTTCTAGACATATCTACCATCTGTTCTAATAATAAAATGCTATTTTCAATATTCAAACATGAATTAGTGTAATATACCATATTAATAGACTAAGACAAAAATACATGAACATCTCAATAGATGCAGAAAATGTATTTGACAAAACTTGAGGCTATGATAAAAATATGCAGTACCTAGGAGAAGTGAACTTTATCAACCTAATAAAGAAAATAAAACCGATAGCTAATATAAAATCTATTGATGGAAGACTGTATTATTTTCCCACATGATCAGGAAGAAGGTGAGAATGTCAGCTCTTCTAAGTTCTATCCAATGTTGTGCTGGAGGCACTGGAAGTCTACTAGACTTTGTATTCAGAATAATTAAGCAAGAAAATAAAGACATCCAGATTGGAAAGGATGAAATAAAACCATCTCTATTTGAAGTGACATGAGATTATGTATAGAAAATCCTCAGGGGTCCATCAGAATTATTAGATGTAATAAATGAATTTGGTAGGGCCAGCACTGTGGCATAGTGGGTAAAGCCACTGCCTACAGTGCCCGCATCCCGTATGGGCACTAGTTTGAGTCCTGACTGCTCCACTTCCTTTCCAGCTCTCTGCCATGGCCTGGGAAAACAGTGGAGGATGGCCCAAGTACTTGGGCCCCTGTACCCTCATGGGAGACCTGGAAGAAACTCCTGTCTCCTGGTTTTGGATTGGTGAAGCTCTGGCCATCGCAGCCATTTGGGGAGTGAACCAGTGAATGGAAGGCTTCTCTCTCTCTCTCTCTCTCTCTCTCTCTGCCTCTGCCTCTTTGTAACTCTGCCTTTCAAATAAATAAATAAATCTTAAAAAAAAATTAACCTTGCTGCTTGAAGCAGGGCTTCTGCTATGAGTGAAGGTCCTTTAAATTAGCCCTATGAAGCATGTGCATTTAAAAGAAAATAAATGAATTCAGCCATGTTGTAGGGCACAAAATCAATGCATGAGAAATCCATTATATTTCTCCCATCCTAGTACTAACCAGGCCTAACCCTGCTTAGTTTCCAAGATCCAATGAGATCAGGTGTGTTCAGGGTGCTATGACTGTAGATTCTGTTGTAATTCTATACTTTAGCAAATAACCAGCCAAGTGCAATTAAGAAAATAATTCAGTTACAAAATCACCAAAAAGGATAAAGCAGTTAGCAATGCGTTGAACAAAAGAAGTGCAAAATGTGTGCACTAAAAACTAAAACAGTATTGAAAGAAATTAACAATACTAAATAAATGGAAATGTATCCCATGTTCATGGATGGAAGATAATATTGTAAAGATATTAATACCCTTATAGTTGATGTACAGATTCAACACAATCCTTTTTAAAATCTCAGATGCTTTTTTAACAGAAATTTCTAGGCCATTGCTTAAATACATGTGGATATTCAAGCAGCCCAGAATAGCCAAAATAATCCACCCTATAACACAACTTTAGAGGGCCCACTCCTCAGAATATTTATGCTAGAATTAACAGGCTCACAATACTGCTCTTCAGAAGACTAATAACTTTATTATGAAGATAAAACTCATATATGTTTACTTGTACTAGTCAAGATAAATTAGGTTATTCTTCATTAGTAACCTTCCCAAATATTAAAGGTTTATGATAATAATTATTTTATATCTTATTATGTATCCATTGTGGTTTGGCTGAGGGCTCTGCTCCATATCTCTTTATTCAAGGACCCAGGCTGTTGGAGCAACCACTGTCTCAAACATTGCTGTATTTTGTGGCAAAAGAAAAGAACTCAGGAGAATCTTGCATTGTCAATTAAAAGTCCTTGTCAGTTCTGCTTTTACTCATCCTTCAATATCCACAGGAAATTGATTCAAGAATCTTTCCA
Source organism: Lepus europaeus (assembly GCF_033115175.1). Lineage (NCBI taxonomy): Eukaryota > Metazoa > Chordata > Mammalia > Lagomorpha > Leporidae > Lepus > Lepus europaeus. Next base: position 62,545,702 of record NC_084839.1, read on the forward strand.
CAGATAACCAATATCTGCCCATGTTCAAGTCCCTAAACCAATGTAGCATTTCATGTAACCTATACACATCCTCCCAGATACTTTTTTTTTGCATTTTTATTTTATTTTTTACCTAGAAATGTTTTATTTAAGGTGTACAAACTTCATGTATTTCATATATACAAATTTAGGAACATAGTAATTCTTCCCCTCCTAACATCCCTCCCACCCACACTCCCACCCTTATTCCTCCTTCCTCTCCTATACCCATTCTTATTTTTTACAAAGATTATTTTCAATTAACTTTATACATGTAAGATTAATACTACACTAAGTAAAGAGTTCTACAAATAGTATGAAAAAACATACTGTTTCTCAACAGTAGACACAAAGGCTGTTCAAAGTCATTGTATCTCAAAGTGTCAATTTTACTTCTCTACATTACCTTTTAGATACTTTATTAATTACCACAGATCAGGAAGAACATATGGTATTTGGCTTTTTGGGACTGGATTATTTCACTAAATATAATGGTTTCCAGTTGCATCCATTTTGTTGCAAATGACAGGATTTCACTTGAATTCCTGTTCAAGCAAAAAATTCTCTTGATGACAAAATTTATCCTCAGAGCCTGTGGAAATGAGGTATATTGCTATGCTATCCTTTATCAGAAATCTAAAGTTCTTGCACAATGAACAAGGTGGTGTTGTGATGCCGTACTATTTTTCTTCAAGTTCTTTAACTGTGTATATAGAATGACTAGTAATCATGTGAGAAATCTGAATGTAAAGATAGTGAGGGGATGGGAGTTTGGCACAGTGGTTAAACTTTCGCATGGGAGCCCACATCCCATATTGAAATGCCTGGGTCTGAGTCCTGCCTCCACTTCAGATCCAGCTTCCGGCTAACGCCTGCTCTGGAAAGCAGCTGGTGATGGCTAAGGCTTTGGATCCCTGTCGCCTCTGTGGGAGACTTAGATGGAATTCTTGGCTCCTCGCTTTGTACTGATTCAATTCCATGTGTTGATGGCATTTGAGGAGTGAACTGGCAGATGGAAGATCTTTCAGTGTCTGTTTCTGCTTCTCTGTCTCTCTGCCTGTCAAATAAATAAAAGCATAAACAAAAAAAAAATGTAGATCTTAGCAGTTTGAGCCAATCACCAGAACACCAGGTCAGAAGCTTTGGGACTCACTGTGAGGCACTTGCAGGCCCAGCAGGAAGATGACTTTGGCAGCTCAGTTTTGATGGGTGAAGTAGTTGGTTGGGGGTGGGGGGCAGCAGTTACTGTGGAAGATAAATGCGTTCTTTAATTTATGAACTCACTCCCAAGGCCACTCAACTCAGCTAAGCTCTCTTGGCTATTGCGTGGCAGGTGTCACACTGTGAGACAGTCAGCACTACTCTTGGAGCACAGGAAAAAACCCCTCTGTATCAACCAAAATACTGAGAGGACTTGAGTAGCTTTAGTAAGCCCTAAATCAGAGAAAGAAGGAACAGTGGAGGAAGGAGTGTTAAAGGTAGGCTGGGCTTTTTGTACATCCTTATTCACATGAGCTTTGGAAGGCTAAAAGATGATTGAAAGCAACCAGGAAAACTCCTCCTCTGCTGCCTCCTCCTCCTCCTCCTCTTCTTCCTTCAGAATTATTTATTGGAAAGGCAGAGTTACAGAGAGAGAGGAGAGAGGAGAGTGAGAGAAAAAGAGAGAGAGAGAGAATCTTTCATCTGCTGGTTCACTCCCCAAATAGCTGCAACTGCCAAGGCTAGGCCAGGCAGAAGTGAAGAGTTTCCTCCTGGTCTCCCACGTGGGTGCAGGGGCCCAAGGACTTGGGCCATAATTGCACTGTTTTTCCAGGGAGATGGATTAGAAGTGAAGGAGTGGGAGCCAGCGCCCTATGGGATGTTGACATCACAGGCTGTGGTTTTACCCACTACACCACAACTCTGGCCCTGAAACTTTCTTCTTCAGGCTGATCTGTTTGATTTTCAATGCAGGCTGTGTGTGCTATGCATTGTGTATTTAAAAATCTGTTCTATTTTGTCTATTTTATGTATGTAGTTATTTTCTTTGTGTGTGTGTGAGAGAGAGAAAGAGAGAGAGAGAGAGAGAACGAGCCAGTGAGCTAGCACACATTTGGCCAAAGAGAGAATATGGGAGAAGGTAAATAGAGTCAAGACTCAGAGCGAGTCATTTCTGACTTGGGAATATGGAATAGAGACGTATTCATCAGCTTGGACTGCACAACAAAATAAGCAGACTGCGAGGTTTAAACAATAAACCTTAATTTCTTTCAGCTCTGGAACCTGGAAGTCCAAGGTCCAGGTGCCAGCAAGGTTGGGTTCACCCCAAGGTTCTTCTCTAGGCTTCTGGGCAGCCCTTGTCTGAATATATGCTCACACGACTTCTTGTGCTTGCCTCAAAGGGAGAAAAAGCAAGTAAGTTCTGTTGTGTCTTTTCTTGCCAGGGCACGAATCCCACCATGAGGGCCCCCTCTCACGACCTCATCTAACCCAGTTACTTCCTAATGGTCCCTTCTCCACGTACCATTGCACTGAGGGTTAGGACTCCTGTTGGAAGAATTGTGAGGAGAACACAAACATTCAATCCATAGCAAAGGCATTTAATTCTTTGCTTGCTAATGAATTCTCAAGAAGTTTCTGAAAAACTGAAGAAAATTCATATCTGACTGATTTCTAACCTAAAAAATTCCATTCCAGAAATGCTGCACAGCACAAACATTTGTTGTTGCTGAGAAGAACTTCCATACTTTGGTGCCCACTTTCATCCCTTAAATAAAAACCTTGCAGTTTTTTTTTAGTGGACTAGTGGATTCTGATGAAGAGAGAAAGCAGCAGCAAGGCAAAGCATTTAAAAGTAGCTGATCCCAGGGTCAACCCTTAGGTAGCCTCCTGTTTGCCAATTTGGCACCTCTGCTGCATCCCAAATTTTAATTTGACTTCACTTTGTTATCTGCTAGAAATCCCACAATTAAGGAACTGTTTGGGATAACAAGCATTGCTTTTAAAATGCAAGCGTGTTTATATGTGTGTTGAAGAGAATGCCGTGTCAATAGATTATTAATTATTCTGATGATAGATAGTGAGACGTTGGACAATCCACATCCTTAGCTTGCTGGCAGGTGGTTGAGGCTAACTGCACCAAAACTATGGAAGATCTGTGATGTGGAAGAGGTGGAGTGTGGAGTAGTGGGTGTGGGGAGAGTCCAATGTGTTCACCTAGCACCTAGCACCTAGCACCTTAACTTCTAGCACTTGAAATGAGCACTCTAGAAATCTTTGTTGGCTGGGTGAAATGAAGATAGACTACTGAAGTGTGTTGTGGAGGATCCTAGAAGGTGGTCTTGATCTCATGAAAGTCCCTTCCCTTCTTCCCTTCTTCCCTTCTTCCCTTCTTCCCTTCCCTCCCCTCCCCTCCCCTCCCCTCCCATTCCCTTCCCTTCCCTTCCCTTCCCTTCCCTTCCCTTCCCTTCCCTTCCCTTCCCTTCCCTTCCCTTCCCTTCCCTTCCCTTCTTTCTGTTGGTCTATATCTCTGTCTTTATGTCAGTCCCACACTGTTTTAATTACCATAGTTTTGTGATAAGTTTTGAAATCAAGGAGTCCTTCAGATTTGTTTTTTCTCAAGATTGGTTCAGCTATTCAGGGTCCCTTGATATTCTGTTAGCAGAGATAGTGTGGCGTTCTTGTCTTTGCAAGAAAGAATTCAGAAGTGAGATAGAGAGCAAACTAGCAAGGTTTATTGTAGTAGGGCATCTGTCAGAATGGATGGGACAGATTCCAAGAGAGAGTGCCCACTCAGATGGGGAAAGCAAGGTTACATGGTTAAATGGAAAGAATATACTGGCAGGGCAGGTGGGCGGCTCAGCAGAGCTGAGTGCTAAGTGCGTAGTCTGTATTCAGACTGCTGCTTATAAGGGAAAGGGTCCAGTTTTCCCCACCATTTCTCTTTCAATGAAAATTCCTCCCAAGGGTTTACTACTCAGTGCTATCAGACTGGGGAGCCCACCTGGCTGTAGGTAGAGGAGCCTCCCCTAGGGTGCCTGCCTTGGAGGAAGGCGCTGATTTTCAAGCAAATAAATAAATCTTTAAAAAAAAGAAGTGGAGCAGCCGAGACTTGAACTGGTGCCCATATAGGATGCCGGCACTGCAGGTGGCGGCTTTTCCTTCTACACCACAGTGCTGGTCCCTAGATGATTTTTCTTTCCCTTAACATATGCATTTTTTTAAAATTATCTATTATCTATCATCTGTCATCTATTATTTATCTATTTTTGTAACATCAAGCTATGTATGTATATATGTACATATCTATCTGAAGGCAGAGACAGAGACAGAGACAGAGAGAGAGACCAACACCGAGAGATCGCTGTCATCCACAGGTTCATTCCCCAAATGCACACAACAACCAGGGCTGGGCAAGGCTTAAGTTAGGAGCATTTAGTGGCATTTTAACCATTGCACCAAAAATGCACCCCTTGATTTGTTTAAAAAAGACACATCATGTGCCATGCATTTTTAGACATGAGGGATCAGCAGTGAGTAAAACAAAAATGCTTGACCTTGTGGACTTCACATTGCAGGTTAAGAAAGACGCACAATAAACAAATACATAATCGAAGATGTAGCTAAATGCGTGTATCTATGTCAGGATGTATAGTGCTGTGGAGGGAGAAATATGAAAAGAGGGAGGAAAGGAAAGTCTAAGGCAGAGTGACCTTTTAAAATAGCACAGCGGGGGGCTGGTGTTGTGGTGCCGCAGGTTAAGCTGCTGATTGCTATGCCAGCATCCCATATGTTGGAGATATTTATTTGAAAGTCAGAGTTACACACACACACACACACAGAGGTCTTCCATCTGCTGGTTCACTCCCCAATTGGCCTCAACGGCCGGAGCTGCGCCGATCCCACGCCAGGAGCCAGGAGCTTCTTCCGGGTCTCCCACATGGGTGCAGGGGCCCAAGGGCTTGGGCCATCCTCTACTGCTTTCCCAGGCCATAGCAGAGAGCTGGATGGGAAGTGGAGCAGCCAGGACTTGAACCAGCGCTTATATGGGATGCCGACACTGCAGGCTGCGGCTTTACTGGCTACGCCACAGCACCGGCTCCAATAAATGACTTTTGTGTTTAGACTTGGATATTACCTCCAAGATACCTCTTTGTGTAGCAGCTTTTTGTATGGAGCAATTTGATTTTTAAATAGAGGCTTTGCATAAATGAGAGCTGGTTTTTTTTTTTTTTTTTTTGAAATACACAAAGGAGTCAGCATCTTGCTACTGAAACAGAAGCTAATCTAAAGGATGGAATCCCCTGCATCAAGAGCTCACTGCTGGATTACCTGTCATTCCTATCCCAGTCGAGGGACACACCTTTCATGAGTGTCAGTGGGATTTTCCCGGCCTCTGCGTGTCAACGGGAGGCCCCACCCTGTACAGCCTCTTGGCTGCTGCTCTTGGCCTCCAGTTACTTGGCTATCAATTTCCGTTTCCACACCTGGGGGCCAGACATATGCAACTGTTCCCATCACTGCTAATCCTGCCTCTGAGATATGCCATTGGCCAGCTAGGTCTTTGCCAGAGTCCCTACTGCAAGATGAGCAGCAGGTCCACAGCCACAGATGCCTGTGTCTGGTACCCAGGTGTTCCTTTTTGTCTTGGCCATGTAGGAAGGACTCCTGGAGCAGCAGTCCTTTAGTTCATTACTCTTCTTGTCCTCACACTTGTTGGTTCGCGCATCAGTAAGGGCAACACTTGGTAACTGAGGACAGAGGTTGAGGAAAACCACTCATCTTAGGGATTGTCTTTGAGAGGCAATTCGTTTTCCTTTTGATCAGCTGTTGAACAGAGCAAGACTGGGTGATCCAGCGAGGTGATTGAGACATGGGCAAAGCACACCCCACAGGTGTTTCAGAATGCACACTGTGCAGGCTGAAGATCCATTCATTTTCACCAGTTGTCGAATATACAGTTTTAATGAAGTGATAAAAGAAGCGATTTTCTTAGAGAAACAGAAATTACCTTCTGCAGGGCAATCTGGTGTGGAGCCCAGTTGTCTGACACAGGTCTCCTTGAAGGTAACCCTCCTCATGGAAAAAGACATGACTACTGGGGACAGGCCTGGGCCTAGCAGCACTTGTCCTGCCCTCGGTTAATGAGTGCTGCAGTGGTCCAGGCCCTTCACTCAGGCAGCCAGAGGTTGGAAGCCAGGAGGTCTGTACACTGCAGGGTTAGTTTGCTCTGGGTCTTCTTCTCTTCCCTCTCATACAAAGATTCTTTCTCCTCTTTTCAAACTCGGGCTTGCATTAAATGAAAACATGGTGGTGGGGCCAGTGCCGTGGCATAGTGGATAAAGCCGCTGCCTCCATTGTCAGCATCCCATAAGGGTGCCGGTTCGAGACCTGGCTGCTCCATTTCTGATCCAGCTCTCTGCTATGGCCTGGGAAGGCAGTGGAAGATGGCCCAATTCCTTGGGCCCCTACATCCATGGGGAAGACCCAGAAGAAACTCCTAGATCTTGGCTTTGGATCAGCTCAGCTCCAGCCTTTGCAGCAATTTGGGGAGTGAACCAGCAGATGGAAGATGTCTCTCTTTCTCTCTCTCTCTGCCTCTGCCTCTCTGTAACTCTGCCTTTCAAATAAATAAATCTTTAAAAAACACAGTGTTATGTTTATATATTGGAATAATATGCAATAGTGAAAAATGAATAGACTGCAGTTACATGTATCAAAGTGGAGATATCTAAAAAACATACAGAGTGAAAACAAATTCAGTATTTCAGTATGATGCCATTTGCACAGAGTTAAAGATATGCAAAATGATTTTAGTATGTTGTCTAGAGAAATTTACAGGTTCACAAAAGTATAAAACTACTTCAAGATGATAAGCCCCAAATCAGAATCAGGGTTCCTCTGATGCTGGATTCATGAGGAATGCATTTCGGAGAGCTGCACAAGAAACAACAACTATAATAATACTGTAATAATATTTCTTGTGTACTTAACTTTTAGAAAGATTTATTTATTTGAAAGACAGAGAGAGAGAGAGAAAAACCAATCTTCCATCCACTGGTTCACATCTCAAATACCCACAATGGCCCGTGTTGGGCCATGCTGAAGCTAGGATCGAGGAACCTCATCTAAGTCTCCCACATGGGTGATAGGGACCCAAGTACTTGCACCATTATCTGTTGCTTTCATAGATGCAGTAGTAGGGAATTGGATCGGAAGTGGAGTAGCTGAGACTCAAACTGCGGGTGCCAGCATCCTAAGCAATGGTTGAACCTGCTGAGCCACAATGCTGGCACCTGTATTTAATTTTTATGTTGAGAAATTACTCTTAACATTTTCTTTATATTATTACTTATCCATTTTTATATATTCAAGAACACTTTAAAATAAATGAATAAACTTTATTAATAAAATGAGAGCATTACAGGTTTTAATTTTCTACATCATTAAACTTCTAAAAGTAAATATTCACTCATTTTTAATGGTTGTCTAATTTTAAAATTTGGCAAAAAATAAAAGTTTTTGAAATGTTTTTTGATTTCAAAACTTCTAAGTGTCAATTAATTATTCTTAGGAGGTAGTTTGATCCAGGAAGCAATTACATGGTATTATGTCCACATGCTTCCGGATGTGGAGCACAGGATTCAAAAAAATGCTGCTGTAAATCATTTTTGTAAATAATTCTATAGTTCATGTATTAACAAAGCATTTATTGATGTCTATTGCTCCAGAGTAAGTTAAAGGTGAGTGGGAGTGGAATAAAATTTCAGCTTGCAAAACACAAAATGAAAAGTAGAAAAAACCTACAGTAAATTCTAATCGTCTTCAAAGAGGAAATGCAGTGAAGTACAACAGAATAAGCCCACTGGGCACAGCTGACCCAGAATAGATGAGTGGGGCTTGCTGAGTCGGTTCAGCCTGTCCTAGTCTGGAACAGGGTGCCACAAGCCCGAATTGGGTCAGAGCCTTTTGTCGTGGAGCCCAAACCTCTCAAACAGAGCCTGGCCCCATCTTCATCCTCCTCACCTGGATTCCCAAGATCCTGTAACTGAAATCCTGTGGGAAGAACCCTTTGTCCCATAAAAATCTGTACAAACCCGCTCTGAACTGGGGAGCACGCTGGCCTGGGGCAGAGCTGAGGGCAACGCTGCCGTGCAGCGTGCTTCCGAATGCAAGTGGTACCCGATGAGAATGGAGAGGTAAAGACAGAGCAAGAGAAATGATGCAATTTCTTTTCCAGCTAAGGAGAGGGATAGCAGAAATGAACGAGATCGGTGAGGAAATTTATATTAGGGGGTAAACAAATGAGTTCTGTGCCCGCCTCTTTAAGTCTCTTCAATGCCATGTTCATTTCTCTTTTTTGATTACCTGGTAGTGTTGTCCTCAGTCTCTTGGGGCATACTTCTTTCCCGATCTGGCACAAACTACCCCTCAGGGCTTAAAGACATGCGGATGACAGATGATCAAGGTATGCATCTCTTAATCAAGCTGCCTCGTTCGCCCATCTAAAGAGCTGCTTAAAAAACACATCTAGCCATCTCAGCCTCCAATGCTCACATCTTATTTACTCTAACTTTCATTTTTGAAAAATCTGAAGAAATTCTCATGCAGGCTATGACCAAAGGAGAGGGCAAGCTAAAACATTTCCTGTGCAGGGCAAGGGCATTGCTCTATTTTAGATTCAGTTGCTGATTTCATTAGCGGCTGTCCTGACCTTCCAGTCAACTTCAGGATTACTTAGGTTAACATTGGAAATGTAAACCTGCATGGCCAGCATGCTTTTCCAAAGGATGCTCTTTCGATAATTCTCATTTGTTGGGTGATAATGATGATTGTCCTTTATGGCTTTAAAGCTGAAGGAATGTACTGCAGTGTGTTTTCCTTTCCAAATTAACTACTGAGCACCTGCTTGTGTGTCTGGCCCTGGACTCAGTCCTTGATAGTCCACTCCTGTGCCAAGAGAGCAAAGGTCATATTTCAAAATGTTATTTACACAAATCCATAGATAGAAGATACTGGGTGTTGGGGACCAACTCAACACAATATAAAATGAGGTTGGTACTGATATTCTAGAAATGCAACTTGTTTTCCTTTGGTTGACATTTTCTTTTAGGACAAATACTTTCTTTTCTTCTTTTTTTAGAGATTTATTTATCATTTATTTGAAAGAGTTAGCACTGAGATAGGAAAGGCAGAGAGAGAGAGAAAGAGAGAGAGAGGTCTTCCATCCGATGGTTCTCTCTCTCATTGGTCACAACGGCCGAAGCTGTGTCTATCCGGAGCCAGTAGCCAGGAGCTTCTTCCGGGTCTCCCATGCGGGAGCAGGGGCCCAAAGACTTGGGCCATCTTCCACTGCTTTCTCAGACCATTGCAGAGAGCTGGATCGGAAGTGGAGCAGCCAGAACTTGAACCGGCACCCATATGGGATGCCAGTGCTTCAGGCCAGGGCGTTAACCTGCTGTGCCACAGAAACGGCCCCAGGACAAATACTTTCAAAGTGAAATGCCATGGAGGTTAGACCCGCAGACTCAAAAGAACAAAAGGCCAAATCTAGTAACGTTCCAAGGACATCCCTGAAGAAGTATCTGGGTCGGATGGATCCCCACTTCTGGAAGCCACTGTTGGGTTCCTTCCCTACTATGAACTTCTGGGATGTGCAAAGTAGCTTATCCTCTTCTCCAAAGGTTGGGAGCTCTCTCTTAAAGTAGGGATAGCAAACAGCATGAGGCAGGCATTGTACCATTGCCTACCATTCCTCCTAACTGTGAGAATCGGCTCCTGTTTGGGATGTTCATAATGACAAGAAGCCATAGCAATAAGCCAGATTTCTCCCTCATTGGGTAGTGTGCATAATGTGCCTTATTGAGTTATTCAAATTCACTAGTAGTATGTGCACTGAACTATTCCTTTAATGTACATTAATTATCCGCAGAGACCAAGAACAGAGTGACCTGCCACTCAAAAACATTCATGTCTTTGAAAAACAGAATTAGGGCTGGCATTGTGGCATAGTGAGTTAAGCCACTGCCTGTGATGCTGGCATCCCATATGGGTGCCAGTTTGGGTTCAGGTTGCTCCACTTTCAATCCATCTCCCTGCTAATGGCCTGGGAAAGCAATGGAAGATAGCCCAAGTACTTGGGACCCTGCACCCAGGTGGGAGACCCAGATGAAGCTCCTGGCTCGTGCCTTCAGCCTGGCCCAGCACTGGCTGTTGTGGTCATTTGGGGAATGAGCCAACAGATGGAAGATTCATTCTCTCTTCTCTCTCTCTTTCTCTCTCTCTGTAACTCTGCCTTTCAAGTAAATAAATCCTTAAAAAAATAAAAGAAAAATATAATTTACCACATTCATAAAATTTATGATCATTCCCGTTTTTTTTGAGGTCTTGATACATGTCAAGCCCTTACATGGTGTTTGTTTCATGTATTTTTGTTAATTATTTCAGTAATCCAGGAGCAGGTCTTAAGTTTAATAGTTAAGATGCCTGCATCCCACACCAGAGTGCCGGGAGTTGAAGACTGGTTCCTGACTCTGACTTCCTGCTGATGCAGATCCTGGGAGGCAGCTGTGATGGCTCAAGAGCTTGTGGTCCTTCTTCCCACATGGCAGACCTGGACTGAGTTTCTGGTATCTGTCTTCAGCCTGGCTCAGCCTTGGCTGTGGTGGGCAGTTGGAGGGTAAGGCAGCAGATGAGAGATCTCTGTCTCTGTCACCATGCCTATCCATAATTTAAAAAAAGTCATGAGAGATGGCTGTTAGTAGAACTATTTCATAGATGAGGAAACTGAAGTTGAGAAACATTACCTGGCTTGCTCAGGCTTCTATAGAAAGTAGCGATATTAGGGGGGAAACTCATTTCTTACCTGATCCTGGAGTCTGCTCTTTCTAAACACCCTTCCTGTTCAAAATGATCATCATGGTCCGTGGGGACCTGGTTAGATAAGTGTGGCTGTGGCATCCACTTGCTTCTCTGAGAACAACTAGAACAGAAATGTGCTTCAACAGCTCAGAGAAAAACGTGCATTTCCATAGATGTGCTGATGTAAACTATGCCTCGTTTTCAGGGAGCATATTTTCAAGGGGGGTTTGTTTTTTCTAAAAAATGTAGGACATTGGAGGGATTTTGCCAAAATAACATGGTTTCTAGTATTTACCCTTTTCATGGAGTTTTTGGTTGTCTGCCTTTTTGCATAGGATTTCACATTAGCTATTAAATCCTTGGGTTCAATAAAGCAGTGGAGTTCTAATTTCTGATCTATGAGAGAGACACAGAATGCAACAAGAACATGACTATGAATGTTACACCCACTCCCTGCCAACCTCTCAGAGGCAGGAAAATCGTCTCTCGGTGATACAGGAGAGACTTTGTGACTTAAAAAACTTGTACGAAATAAGTCCCAATTTGGGGTGTTTTTGGAGGGCAAAGAGTGATGTTCCCTATCTGATTGCACCTAGTGATACATTTTTAACCTGTGATTTATGCAACCTGACACTGACATTCATTTAGCTCGAATTACAAGAGAAGTAATTCACTCCTTAATGAAGTGCACCTTGCATGACATATTGACCATGGAAACTGACAATCATTGCTTGAAAACAGGCTTTAGGTACACTTTCTTTTGTCATTGAAAATAGGTTATCAGTTAATAAACTTAAAACAAGGCCTACTGATCTGCCATTTTTCCAGAAATATTTTATTGGAGCATCAGAGAAGCACATACTAAAGTTAATTATTGTAGTGGGGCTAAAGATGGAAAAGATGTGTGTGAACTCAGTGTTGTTCAGAGGAGTAGCCTTGGCATGCAGTTATACAGATTCCCCCTCAACTTTCCTATGCAAACATACAAAATATAGTATTATGAACACCTCTGTATCTTGCACTTGGATTCATCAGTTGTTAACATTTTGATATACTCTTGCACTCTTTCTGTTTCATGTATGCACACACACACACAATTTTAAGGTAATCTACTCTACTTGCATTCCTAAATACTATAGTGAGTATATTCTAGGAATTAGGATGTTATCTTATATACTTAAAATATTGTTATCACACACTTAAAAATTAACAATTAAATAATATAATCTAATATAAAATCCATATTCCAGTTTCTCCAGTGTCTCCAAAACATATGCATGTATACAGAATTTTAAAATAAGTCAAAAATGGAAGCACAAGGGCTTTGATCCAAAGCAATCTAAAAGGACTTAGTGCTAGTTATGTCTTAACTATGTATTCTTTTTTTTTTTTTAATTTTTTTGACATGCAGAGTGGACAGTGAGAGAGAGACAGAGAGAAAGGTCTTCCTTTGCCATTGGTTCACCCTCCAATGGCCGCGTGGCCGGCGCACCGCGCTGATCCAATGGCAGGAGCCAGGCGCTTCTCCTGGTCTCCCATGGGGTGCAGGGCCCAAGCACTTGGGCCATCCTCCACTGCACTCCCAGGCCACAGCAGAGAGCTGGCCTGGAAGAGGGGCAACTGGGACAGAATTGGTGCCCCTACCGGGACTAGAACCCGGTGTGCTGGCGCCGCAACACGGAGGATTAGCCTATTGAGCCGCAGCGCCGGCCCTTAACTATGTATTCTTAACAGACTCACCTATAAAATATGCAATCCTTGTTCTTTAAAATATTTTTTATCGGCCAGCGCCGTGGCTCAGCAGGCTAATCCTCCGCCTAGCGGCGCCGGCACACCGGGTTCTAGTCCCGGTCGGGGCACCGATCCTGTCCCGGTTGCCCCTCTTCCAGGCCAGCTCTCTGCTGTGGCCAGGGAGTGCAGTGGAGGATGGCCCAAGTCCTTGGGCCCTGCGCCCCATGGGAGACCAGGAGAAGCACCTGGCTCCTGCCATCGGATCAGCGCGGTGTGCCAGCCGCAGCGCACCTACCGCGGCGGCCATTGGAGGGTGAACCAATGGCAAAAGGAAGACCTTTCTCTCTGTCTCTCTCTCACTGTTCACTCTGCCTGTCAAAAAACAAACAAACAAACAAAAATATTTTTTATCGACATAATAGTTTTGCATTCAAAGTTACTTTAAGATCTTTTTAGGAAAACAGAATTAGAAGATAAGTTTACTTTGTTGCAAAAATTTTTAATATTTATTTATTTATTTGAAAGGCAGAGTTACAGAGAGGCAGAGGCAAAGAGAGAGAGAAAAGTCTTCCATCTGCTGGTTCACTCTCCAGTAGCCGCAACGGCTGAAGCTGTGCCCATCCAAAGCCAGGAGTCAGGAGCTTCTTCCGGGTCTCCCACATGGTGCAGGGGCCCAAAGACTTGGGCCATCTTCTACTGCTTTCCCAGGCCATACCAGAGAGCTGGTCGGAAGTGGAACAGCTGGGACTCGAACCAGCACCCATATGGGATGCCGGCACTGCAGGTGGCGGCTTTACCACTATGCCACAGTGCTGGCCTCAGGTGCAAACATTTTTTGAAAATCCATGCGTAGTACTTTTTCATGTTATGTACTTTTTTTTTTTTTTCTTAAAGATGTATTTTATTTATTTGAAAGAGCTACAGAGAGAGGTAGAGACAGAGAGGTCTTCAATCTGCTGGTTCACTTCCCAGATGGCCACAACAGCCACAGCTGTGCCGATCCAAAGCCAGGAGCCAGGAGCTTCTTCCAGATCTCTCACGTGGGTGCAGGGGCCCAAGCACTAGGGCCATCTTCTACTGCTTTCCCAGGCTAAAGCAGAGAGGTAGATCAGAAAAGGAGCAGCTGGGACCAGAACTGGCGCCTATAAAAGAATGCTGGCGCTTCAGGCCAGGGCTTTAACCCACTGCGCCACAGCAGCAGCCCCATGTTATGTACTTTAAATGACCTTTTTGAAGAACCTTTGTAGGCATTAATTTTGACATGTTTTTTAGCAAAATAAGCTTATCTTTTAATTCCATTTCCATGAATTTTTTGAAGTATCTTTGTACTTATATTTATGGGGTATGGTGTGATGATTCGATAGATTTGTGTAATGCATTATAATCAAATCATAGCAGTCAGCATTTTTGTCTCCCTAAACATCTGTCATTTCTTGGTGTTGGGAACCTCCCTAAGTGGCCATTTTTTCCTAAAGTATTTCAAAATATTCTCCATTTTGCTATATTTAAATTGATAGGTTCATGGAAAATGCTATTACCTGTTCATAATTTGGAAAACCTCAGGTTCATGGAATGACTGTGTGCTTTATTCTAAGTTTCCAAAAAATAGTTGTAGGATTAAAATCCCACATCTAGAGGACACATCCTGGCCCCATTTGACAATAAAAAAAATCATGGATTTTCCTGCAAAGTTATTTAGCATTATGTTTTGAATGAATCATAAATTTTAAAATATTGAGTTTTCTTTTAATTTATATTTTACTTACTCTCCAGAAAGCAACCTCTGTTGTAATCAAAAATGGAAGGATGAATGAATTTCAAAGAACATTCACGGGGCAAATATGATGGTTCCATTCTGCCACGGACATGTGGAGATCAAGTTTAAGAGAATGTTGTTGAATCGGGTGTTGCAAATGTGCTTCTTATCTGTAATTACACGTGTCTAAAGTCTTGTACAGTGGCTGTATAATTGCTTTAGAGTTGCATTTAAAGGAAATATGGAGAAACTGCATTTCAGGAGTTACAGTTTGTATGGATCTTATGGACTCTATTTTATGTCTTTGTATTTTCATTAGCAGCACAAAAGCTATTTCAGAAAATAGAAGAGAGGAACTGTGACCTCTTATGTTCACTTTGCAGAAGGCAGTAGCTTCATTTTTAAAGAAGCAAAACAGCATTATCCTCTTCTATATTAAATCGTAAAAACGACTCATAATCAATGCAATATGTTTGGAAACAAAAGCAAAAAAATTCTATCTGTTGATGATTGCTACTGAAGTTTTTTCTTCCATGCTTCTTGATGGTAGGAAAAAGACGTATTTCATCACTTCCAAGAGGTTATAGAATTTTAAAAATTATCTTTGTATATTTCTTCCTTTCTTTGTGGTATATAAAATAATGGTGATTCTTATAATTGATGGTTTCTTTTTTTTTTGACAGGCAGAGTGGACAGTGAGAGAAAGGTCTTCCTTTGCCGTTGGTTCACCCTCCAATGGCCACTGAGGCCGGCATGCTGCAGCCGGTGCACGGCACTGATCTGAAGCCAGGAGCCAGGTGCTTCTCCTGGTCTCCCATGCGGGTGCAGGGTCCAAGCACTTGGGCCATCCTCCACTGCACTTCTGGGCCACAGGAGAGAGCTGGACTGGAAGAGGAGCGACTGGGACAGAATCCGGTGCCCCAACCAGGACTAGAACCTGGTGTGCTGGCACTGCAGGCGGAGGATTAGCCTATTGAGCCGAGGTGCCGGCCTGATGGTTTCTTAGTTTGAAGGAAGCATAATTTTTTTTTTTTTTTTTTTTTTTTTTTTACAGGCAGAGTGGATAGTGAGAGAGAGAGACAGAGAGAAAGTTCTTTTTGCCGTTGGTTCACCCTCCAATGGCCGCTGTGGCCAGTGCATCTCGCTGATCCGAAGCCAGGAGCCAGGTGCTTCTCCTGGTCTCCCATGTGGGTGCAGGGCCCAAGGACCTGGGCCATCCTCCACTGCCTTCCCGGGCCATAGCAGAGAGCTGGCCTGGAAGAGGGGCAACCGGGATAGAATCCGGTGCCCCAACCGGGACTAGAACCTGGTGTGCCGGCGCCGCAAGGCGGAGGATTAGCCTGTTAAGCCACGGCGCCGGCCCAGAAGGAAGCATAATTGTAAATGATACAATATTGTCTTCTATGATAAATTGACCCTGTGGGTAGCCATGACCAAAGGCATGCAGTCTCTTATGAGGGTTCTAGAGCTGAGCATTTGATTGAGTAATTAAAGAATTTATGTCACAAAAGGCAGGATATTTTTGCTTTTTAAACATTTTAAATTAGTTTTTAGGGGCTGTCATTGTGATGTGGTAGATAAATCCACTGCCTGGGATGCCAGCATCCCATATGGGCACCCGTTTGAGTCCCAGCTACTCCACTTCCAAACCAGCTTCCTGCTAATGTGCCTGGGAAGGCAGCAGAGGATGGCCCAAGTGCTTGGGTCCCTGTAACCATATGGAAGATCAAGAGGAAGGTTCTGACTCCTGGCTTTGGCCTGGCTCAGTCTTGGTTGTTGCAGCCATTTGGGGAGATGAGATGAATCAGGTACTAAAGTTCCTGTTGGAGTGGTTGAATGAAGGGATACAAGGGAGGTTACCATCGTGCTGGGAATGTGGGGAATTTTTGTATATGGACAATGATGATGCAGGGACATTCAGTTAGTGAAAATTCAGTAGGTTTAGCATTTCACTGTTCTGGATAGAGATATGTTTCAAGAAAATATACTCAAAAAACAGTGACCTGATCAGCTCTTGTCCTGTTGATGTACAACGTAATACTTTATCCTTTTTAGTTTTTTTTTTGTTGTTGTTCTAGTACTAGTGGTTGAACTCTGTAATTAATACACAGTTATTCTTAGGTGTTTAAATTTTAACTGAAAAGTGATCCCTGTTGGATATGAGTGGGAATAAGAGAGGGAGGAGATGTACAATTTGAGGCATGCTCAATCGGACTTGCCCCAAATGGTGGAGTCAGAAACGTGCCAGGAGATTCCAGTACAATCCCATCAAGGTGGCATGTACCAATGCCACCTCACTAGTCCAAGTGATCAATTTCAGTTCACAGTTGATCACACTGATAGGTCTAAGAGTCAAAGGGATCACACAAACAAGACTAGTGTCTGCTAATACTAACTGATAGAATCAAAAAGGGAAAAAACGATCCAACATGGGAAGCGGGATACACAGCAGACTCATAGAATGGCAGATGTCCTAAATAGCACTCTGGCCTCAGAATCAGCCCTTAAGGCATTCGGATCTGGCTGAAGAGCCCATGAGAGTATTTTAGGCATGGAAAGCCATGACACTCTGGCAAAAAAAAAAAAAAAAAAAAAAAAAACAACTAAATGAACGATCTCTGTGAGTGAGATCCCAGTGGAAAGAACAGGGCCATCAAAGAAGGAGGTACCTTTCTCTGAAGGGAGGCGAGAACTTCCACTTTGACTATGACCCTATCAGAATAAGATCAAAGTCGGCGAACCCTAAAGGCTTCCATAGCCTTGGCAACTCATGACTAGAGCCTAGGGAGATTACTGACACCATAAACAAGAGTGTCAAATTGTTAAATCAACAACAGGAGTCACTGTGTACTTACATCTCATGTGGGATCTGTCCTTAATGTGTTGTCCAATGTGAAGTAATGCTATAACTAGTACTAAAACAGTATTTTTACACTTTGTGTTTCTGTGTGGGTGCAAACTGATGAAATCTTTACTTAGTATATACTGAATCGATCTTCTGTATATAAAGATAATTGAAAATGAAAAAAAAAACTTGGTGTTAAATTGGAAATTGCATAGAAAATTAATCAATTTTTTAAAAATATCATGTAGGATCTCTGTCCTTAATGTGCTGTACATTGTTATTTAATGCTATAACTAGTACTCCAACAGTATTTTTCACTTTGTGTTGCTATGTGGGAGCAAACTGTTGAAATCTTTACTTAATATATACTAAATTGATCTTCTTTATATAAAGAGAATTGAAAATGAATCTTGATGTGAATGGAAGGGGAGAGGGAGCGGGAAAGGGGAGGGTTGTGGGTGGGAGAGAAGTTATAGGAGGGGGAAGCCATTGTAATCCATAAGCTGTAATTTGGAAATTTATATTCATTAAATAAAAGTTTAAAAAAAGAAAATATACTCAAAAATCAAAAGGTGAGATTCTACTGATCTTACCAAGCGAAGCATTTGGCATACAGGTCGCAAGGTCCTGGACTATAAGACATTCTCTAAGATGACCTTGGATTCATTGTAGAGAGTCATATGGACAAGTCTGGGTCTTCATGCAATGGTTAAGGGTCTTGGCACATGTAGAACTTACATTATGAAGCTACAACCCAATTCAGCCAGGTAGACTTTGATTTGTGTTTTGTTTGCCCAAAGGCAAGTATCATTTTTAAAATTTTTTAAATTAGTTTTTAGGGGCCGGCCTTGTGATGTGGTAGATAAAGCAACTGCATCACATGTTCCTCAGGCCTGTTAATGAACTTATCTTAAATTTTATTAACAGCCAAAATGTGGAGGCAAGACCTCTTCACTTCTGGATCTTTCAAAGCTCTCTTCAAGGAGTTAGTATGCATTCTAGGAAAGTGACAACTCACAGTTTTTTACCCAGATAACTCAGCTTCCTGCTTGCCGGGTGTCTGCTACTTCCCACCCTGGTTTCAGAAAGCTACTGATGAGGAAGTATAAGAAAGGGTATTTGTGAGCATCTCCCAAAAAGATTGTCGCAAACGCAGAAGGAATTGTTCTGAGGTAAATACACAGTTATGCTGATACAGATCCATTAGTTATAGCAGAGGGAAAGCTGGAATTTTCTGAGTCCAATAAGCAGAATATGAAAATGCATTACAGGCTGGGGAAATCTATGGTAAAGAGGAAATCTTGGATAATTAACCCTTTAAATGCCTAAAAGTGATTTGGACCTCTTTCTGTATCGTACTGTATAGGGGAACTCCCAAATGTCATCAATGCTGCAATCAGAACTGTTCTGTGAAGTAGTTCGAGGTCCATTCTTGCTTTTAATAGGACAACAAGGAGTGGAGGGAGGCACAGGGATAGGGAAGGTCATTTAGTCCCAGCACCCCTATGTTGAAGGGCTGGCCTGAAGGGAGGGAAATGGACTGGAACCATCAACTCCTTTTCAAGGGCTTGTCAACTCAAACTTTAGAAACATAATTCCGGAGACGTTAATATTTGACTTGGAGGCTTTTGATTGTGCATGGTGTGGAAATGGGGGTAGTGTACAACATGTCACTGAAATCCGCAGCTGATGCATGTCCACCATTCTGAGACCTGTATCCCTGCTCGTATGATTTAGCATGACAACCAGATTATATTTATACAATTAATTAATGTTTGCTTGACCACTTTTATCCAATTTCTTTCCATAGCACATAAAAGAGAACCTGACATAAATTTCTCTTTCAAAACAATTGACTTAGCAACTGCTGACCTTCTGTTCTGTCATTCTAAGGATTGATTGGATATTGTTGAATTGTTTCATTCTACAGTAATTAAACATAAAATTAATTATGCTAGTAACTCATTATTTCTCTGAACCAAGGACTAAGTCATTCGTTTTCGCTTGGTTACTCTGAAAATCTGCCATTAGATGAACAGGGAAAAGAAAATGGTACTGTTGCAGATAGAAACTAAATATTTTAAGGCACATTTTAATGGCTAAATATAATCGGAAAGCTTCTAATTTCCATATGCAGAGCATATTGAATTTGTTTAATATAATTTAGACCATAAATCTTTTACCTTATGATATGGTCATTTAAATATTTTCTCAGGTGGCTAATCATTTAGAAAACATGTCAAAGAGGAATATATGTTAAGAAAGAGAGATGAATGGGGACAACGGGAGGCTTCAGTGAAGCCACTGTGAATCTCCAATTCTTGATCTGGTCTGCTGCTCACCCGAAATGAAATTCACTTCACAAGTCATTTTCTTTGTTAGTTTTGTGTAGAAAATGCTTAAAATTACCTTGATATTATGAGCATTGAATCTGGTACTGAGAGGCACGCAAGTATGACAGGACTAAATTATCAAAATGTATGTGCTGATAGAAAGCAAAATAGGTTTCTGTGGTTTTCATTAACACAGGTCATATTAATTTAATTAACATGATGGAAGATAATATCACTGAATGAGGCAGCAGATACCTAGCCTTGGCCTATTACTCACCCACAGGCTATAAAATGATGCACCTACAAATGGGTATGCAATCTCACATACTTCATATTGGAATGTGCCTTGTACTACAAGTTGCCCTATCGCCATGGGAAATGTTGTGAACTTCATCTGATGAAACTCCTGATGCTTTTCAAACATGTATTTTAAGTACTGAACAGACTCTTGGCTTGCAGTTATCCTCCATGGAATTTTGACTGTCATGCCTATCGTTCAGCATCCTGCATACTCTATTTCTTTATTTGGCAACAGCATCTCCTCCATATGCTGGGAATCTTCTCCTCCAGAACCACCTATGTTCTAGCTGGGGCTATGAGTCATAAAACCCAAGTAGCCTGGGCACAGAGGTGAGTATGGAGATTAAGAGGGCCAATTAATAGCTCTTAACAGGATTTGTCTAGTTGAAAATAATAGAGAAATGTCCTTGTTGCCTACCCAATGTCCATTTTCTCTTTTTTCCTTAGGAACAAAATTCCACTTTTTGTTAGAGCAGCAGTGTTTCCATTTTTTTAAAAAGATTTATTTTATTTATTTGAAAGACAGAGTTACAGAGAGGTAGAGACAGAGAGAGAGGTCTTCCATCTGCTGGTTCACTCCCCTGATGGCCACAACGGCTGGAGCTGAGCCGATCCAAAGCTAGGAGCCAGGAGCTTATTCTGGGTCTCCCACATGGATGCAGGGGCCCAAGCACTTGGGCCATCTTCTACTGCTTTCCCAGGCCATAGCAGAGAGCTGGATTGGAAGAGGAGCAGCCAGGACAGGACTAGAACCGATGCCCATATGGGATGCTGGTGCTTCAGGCCAGGGCTTTAACCTGCTGTACCACAGCACTGGCCCCAGCAGTGTTTCCATTTTAAAATGTCCATCTTCTTATACTCTGCTAGAACCAAATGTACTCATGTTCATTTCTGGCTAATGTATTATAAATGGAAATCAACAATGTGGAGCTTTTGGAAAGCTGTTGTTGAACTAATAAAAGGGGTCCAACCAACAAATGATGTTTGCTCACACTCCTCTCCCTTCTTCTGCTTGGAATGTGCATACCACAAACTGGTCTTAAGCCTGCTTCGACTGTGGGGTAGAACCTGGGAGGTTCTTGGATTGTGATGACTGGCACAAGTCACTGAAGTAGCCTTTGTCTGCTCACTTTCAGAATTCTTGCTATGTGAGAAAACTAAAACTTCCATTTAGTTATGCTACTGTGAGCGAATTGTTGTCATATTCAGCAGGACATGGTCATAATCCTTTCCCCATGTTAGGACAGGTCTGTAGGGAAGGTAAATCTGGGAAAATGAAGTCAGTTCACACACACACACACACACACAAACAGAGAGAGAGAGAGAGAGAGAGAGAGAGAGAGAAAACACGAGCGCCAGGAGACGCTGGGTTCATGCCCAGAATTTCTGCATCTGGGAGTTTTGTTATAAACCAATGCAACCCTGTTCTGAAGTTTCTCAGAGTTGATTTTTGTCCTTTGCCAATGTAAGAATTCCTGAAGATGTGAACATAAAAACCATTCTCCATGTAGCAAGTATCCAAAATCTGTTGGTGCTTCCTTTGGCTCCACCTCTTCTGGGACGTGAAGGAGGACACATGGGTTCTTGATTTGACAGTGCTGGTTTAGGGGCTTTGGGACATCACCATGCACTTTTGAATCTCAGTTTTCTCATCTGCAAAACAAAGATGAGCAGTTCAGAGACCCCCAGGGTTTCTTTAGTTCTAAAGGACGATGGCTCCATGCTTATTTTCCACAGGAATGAGCTGGGAGGAAAGGTATGGAATACATAAATCAGTTATTAAAAAAATATAGTCAGAGGCTTCCCATGAGTGCTCACTCCTACAAATTAATAAAGAATGAAGTTACAGCACAAGCAGGAATTTGCTGTGGATGTGGTCACACAGGCCCTAAGGTTATCAGTCTCTGATTGTGGTATGTATACGGTGAAAGAATGAGGCAAGCTCTTCCTGAGATTAAATCACTTCTAAGCAATACATTTTACATCTGAAGAAGAATTTCATCATCAAATACTCGAAACCATCATCATAATAACAATAATTACAGATAACGACATACTATGAACTCTAAGTATTTTGTATGCATTATCCCATTTAATCCTCATTGATACTTTGAAATAGATAATCATATATTATTCCCATTTTATAGTTATTTGTTTTATTTTTTGGTTATAATAGGAATAATTTTCAACTTGAAAATAGTTGGGGATTAGTATTTGCTTTTTTAAATAAAGCAGAGAAATCTAAATATCAGTGTTGATTCCAAAGCTATTTCCTCATTTTAATATTGCATGTTAAAGGAAATAACACTCTGCATGGGGAGAACAAAAGGAAGACAAAATAGTTATTATCTTCAGTTGTCTCACTCCACTAAAACGTAGTGGAATGGGTTTGGGGCCCCCTGAAAATAACTGATACCTCTTTTATTTTGTCTCTTTTTCCATTTTCTCCAGTCAAGTTTGACCTAGAAATTCTTAAAAACCTCCAGGAGGGCAGGTACCAAAAGCTCCCTCTTAGTAACTCTCTAAGCCCATCTTAGGGCTTCATAATGCTTATGTGAGGATGTTTCTCCTCCAGCCCAAACCTAAATCATTCTGCTGCAGGTTAATTCCATTTCCTCTCTTCCCTCTTGTGAAAGTTAGGAACAGCTGTTTGCCATAGTCCCAGAGCAGAAGTCAACACACCTGAACAGAGAGGCAGCAAATCACCCTCAGACTTTCATCATCCAGCCAAACTAGCATCCATGGCCACTGGTTCTCAAAGTTGTTCTCTGAGCAGCAGTATCAGCATCCCCCAGGAACCTGGCAGAAATGCAAACTCTCAGGCCCCGTCCTAGACCTCATCAATCAGAAATTCTGAAAGTGGGCCCAGCAATTAGAGTTTTAACAGGATTTCCATGCTCCCTCAAATTTGAGAATTATCAATACAGTAAATATTTTTTATATCTGGGTGGCTATTACTAATTCTCATCCTAATAATTAATATTTTTTCTGTATTTAAGAAATGTATTTATGCATATATCTCTATGTAACAATGCATGTATTTATGTAGTGATTGATGTGAGACTTTTTGCCTAGCAGTTGCATGCAGATTTCTGTGCAATTGAGGCATGACAGATAAAAATGAAGGTGTCTTTTCTGTCAGGACACAGAAGTTTAGAACAGGCAGTCTGGCTATGTCTACCTGGCCTTATAAGTGTTTAGCTTATAAAAATAAGGCACAGGTGGCAAAAATAGAAAATAATGAAAAATTAAAAGCATGTAACAGGTAATCCTTAACTTTTTGGTGTTATATCACATACTTTTGCTTCCTATGCAAAACAAATAGATACATGCTCCCAATAAAATCATACTGTGCATATATTCTTGTAGCCTGCACTTGATACTTAAGATTACAGCATGGATGCCAACAAGCAACAGACGTATATATAAAACGTCTACATAGAATAGTTGTAATAACTGCATAACCAATTGCCAACTGATGGACCGTTAAACTGTTATCAGTTTCTTTCTTTCCTTCTTCTTTCTTCCTTCCTCCCTCTTTCTTTTCTCTCTTTCTTTCTTCACACTGTGGAACATGGAAGCTCCAATAAACAATGGATAGAGAGCTGGAGACCAGTAACTTTAGTCTTGTGTGGTCTGAGAGCTCACCATTCTCTACCACCTCTACGAAGACTTCGAAAACCATGTGTTAGCTGGGATTCATTTGATTAAAAAGACATTTGTTTTCGTCGGAGGGTTCAGACATTCTTTGGGTTTATAATTAAACATCATGAGGAAGACTTCCTGAAGTACTGCCATTCTTCAGGAATGTATTGTGAATGCTTCATCAGTCATTTTATTTTTAAGTTGAGTCATTGGTACTCTCCCCCCAAGTGATTGGGACTGCAAACATATCTTTTTAGGAAGATAATTCGGATGTAAGACCAGTTATACTTGTGAACTATGTGTAGCAAAGCTAGCGAACATGAGTGGAAACCTTGGTGTTGGCCTCCGTGAGTATGCACTGGAGAAAGTCTTTAAGACTTCTAGGTGAAGTTTGACTTTTATTAGAAGAGCTATGGACTGAGGAAAGTTTTGAGTTTCTTCCAAACATTTTCAACACTGCTGCTGTACACTAGCAGTACATGTGTAATTTGAACCTTTCCCTTAAGGAAACTTCCAGAGGATATCAGGATCAACATGAGCCCAAGCTACCATTGTCCTGTGGATTTTCTGTATCTTTCCCTCTGATGCTCATGAAAGTTCAGCTATGTTAAAGACTCTCTCTCTCTCTTTCTTTTAAAAAAAAGTCAGAGTCACAGAGGGAGGGGAGAGAGGGAGAGAGAGAGAAAGAGAAAGAGAGAGAGAGAGAGTTACAGATTTTCCATTTGCTGGTTAACTCCCCACATGGCCGCAATGGCCAGGGTTGGGCCAGGCCAAAGCCAGGAGCCAAGAGCTTCTTCCAGGTCTCCCACGGAGGTATCATGGGCCCAAACACTTGGGCCATCTTTTATTGCTTTTCCCATGCCATGAGTAAGGAGCTGGATTGGAAGTGCAACAGCCAGGACATGAACTGGCACTCATTTGGGATTCCAATGTTGCAGGTGGCAGCTTTGCTGGCCCTCTCTGTCTGTTTTTAACTCAAGCTTAGCTTTGGGGATGTTAGTTCTCCTAAAGTAAGATTCTTTTTCTCCTCTCCCAACTTTAATGAGGTATAGTTGACAAATAAAATTGAATAAGTTTAAGATGTACAATGTAATTATTTGGTAACTTGGTATGCATATATAACCCATACTTGTGAAAAGGTTAAGAAGATACATCCAAGCTAGAAGACTTGAAACAAAAATGTTTTCCAATATTTTCGTATTGGTGTATATTAACCAGAAAGGAATCTTTGACAGTCATATGCCTTGGGGCCTGGATAATTTCTGTTTTGTTTGCTGCTGTATAATAGCAACTAACCCTGGGCTAAGAACAGGTAGGTAGTCAATAAAATAAATAAAGTAAATGTTTGTTGAAAGAGTGAATGAAGGAAAACATTTTTTATGACTATTTCAATGAGGCAGCTAGGAATGCTGGTTTGAATGACAGCTGGGAGGATATGTGAGAAAGCTTGTAAAAAACTTTATAGAAACTTCCAGAACACATTTACCCAGGAGCTTATTTTATTTAATGCTTAAAATAAGCATGTCTATTGGTTTTTAAAAATGCTGCTAAAAATATTTGTGTTGCAATCTCAACTCAGGTTGTTAAAATCTTCCAAAATATGGCATTTATTTGTTCAAGTCCAACTTTTAGTTTAGTTTAGTGGATGTAGCCTAAATAACCAACAGCTTATTTAACAAAATAACTCGCCTAGAATAATCAAGAGTTTTCAAAGAACTACTGATTACGACTAAGGTAGGCTATTAAGACATGAAACATACTAAATCCTTCATCTCCTTAAGGATGCATTTCTCTATTTTGACACTTTTTTTTGGTCTTGTATAATCTTTTTGTATCAGTCATTTCTTTTTATTCCTATGCTATTAGCTTAGGATGAAAAGTGGGCCTTGCTTCAATAGAGTAGAAAAAAACCATTATTTTCAAATTAACTTGGATCCAGGTAGCTTTTTAAAAACCAGACATTGACATAGCATGTACCCAAACTCAGACAAAATAGTATTTTACTGAATGTTAATGCATTTAATATTCATGTGACATAGGCATGATCATTTTCATTGTTTTGCAGGAAAAAATTGAAGCACAGGAAATCTGAATAATTTTCCCAAAGTTACACAGGTAGGAACAGAATAACTGGGATTCAAGCAGAGCATTTGGCTTTATTTAGTCTATTGTCTTCCCATTATACCAGGAAACCTTTCTGGGAGTACCACTCTGGTTAGGTCATCCTAGGCCCTTGCCTCCAAGCTTGGACCTGGAGTAGAAAGGTTCATATTTTAGGATTAGGAGCTACAGCAGCTGCCCAGGTTTTCTACTTTTCTAATATTAAAAACTCAATATTTAGAAAGGGTAATCATTTCTGAATTGGGAATGAAGGACTTTCCCTATTATTTAAATGGAAATTTTACAAGAATGAATGAATTCACCAAGAACAATGTGTTGTTTTAATTTGAACTCCAATCACTCTAATTTTGTTCCCGGACTTAGAAGTCTCAGAGAGCTGGTTGCCGATGAAGGCTCTCACTGAAGGTGTTTGCAGATACCATCCGCTTCTTTGGTTCCTTTCTTTCACTCAACTATATAGAAAGCAAAATACCAAGAAGAAAAATGGGGAAGATGATACTAAATCTGGCACAGATGCTATTTTCATAGGTGTTGGGAGTTTTTTTTTTTTTTTAATTAAACTTTTATTTAATGAATATAAATTTCCAAAGTACAGCTTATGGATTACAATGGCTTCCCCCTCCCAAAACTTCCCTCCCACCCACAACCCTCCCCTTTCCCGCTCCCTCTCCCCTTCCAATCACATCATGATTCATTTTCAATTCTCTTTATATACAAAAGATCAGTTTAGTATAAATTAGGTAACGATTTCAACAGTTTGCCCCCATATAGCAACACAAAGTGAAAAAAAAAATACTGTTGGAGTACTAGTTATAGCATTAAATAAGAGTGTACAGCACATTAAAGGCAGAGATCCTACATAATATTTTTTTAAAAAATTAATTAATTTTCTATGCCATTTCCAATTTAACACCAGTTTTTTTTTTCATTTCCAATTCTCTTTATATATAGAAGATCGATTCAGTATATAATTAGTAAAGATCTCATCAGTTTGTACCCACGCAGAAACACAAACTAATGTGCAGTGATGCTATAACTAGTACTGAAACAGTATTTTTACACTTTGTGTTTCTGCGTAGGTGTTGGGAGTTTTAACCCTCCTGTTTTTTATGCTCTCTGTGGAGGTTTACTGCCATTTCTCAGAATAAACATGCCATGAAAAGGTCCAGGAGTACTAGGGAATGATGTTTTATTCTTCACTTGCTTTAGCTGGGGGAAAATTGTGAAATAGTAGAAAAACAACAAGAAACTACCAATCTGTTTTTTTTTGTTTGTTTGTTTGTTTGTTTTTTTTTTGACAGGCAGAGTGGACAGTGAGAGAGAGACAGAGAGAAAGGTCTTCCTTTTGCCGTTGGTTCACCCTCCAATGGCCGCCGCGGCTGGCACGCTGCGGCTGGCGCACCGCGCTGATCCGATGGCAGGAGCCAGGTGCTTCTCCTGGTCTCCCATGGGGTGCAGGGCCCAAGGACTTGGGCCATCCTCCACTGCACTCCCTGGCCACAGCAGAGAGCTGGCCTGGAAGAGGGGCAACCGGGACAGAATCCGGCGCCCTGACTGGGATTAGAACCCGGTGTGCCGGCGCCGCTAGGCGGAGGATTAGCCTGTTGAGCCATGGCGCCGGCCAGAAACTACCAATCTGTACCTTGGTATTCTATTGAATGACACTTTTAGAGTAAAAGAGTAGAGTTTTCTGAGTTTGATTATTTATTATAATAAGTGAGTGAATTATATCCAACCTTATTAAAGAAAAATAGGGGAAAAAAGGCTAACAGCCATGAGTTTCAGTTTCCCTAAATTAGAACTTAATTTGCCAACTACCCAAAAATTCCCTTGAGAAAATTCTACCAATATGATATTCTGCTAAAATTGGTAAAGAACATTATTACAACGTTGAAATTGTAAGGAATATTTCTGAGAAAAGCTAAGTTTTATGTAATTTAATTCAACTTGCAGACTTCAACATTTTGCTAGTTAAGGTAACAAAATGTTAGTCTTTCAGCTCTAGTCAGTGGATAAACTCTGGAAAGATAACTAGTAGTGAATGAAATTTTTATCTTTACTATGGAGTGAATAAGTGTAGGTAATGGAAAATATTTTCCAAGTGCTGATTCTCTTGCTCCATGACACCAAAGATGGTTTCATAGTTTCAATTGTTGATGTCAGTTTTGCTTTCTTTACTTTCCTTAGTGAAAATATTCTAAACTTAGATGCAAAATCTTCATAACATTTTGGCTTCCAGCTGAGAGTTGACAAATATTGCAAACAAGCAGTGAAAGCCTGTCCACTAAAACTTATGAGAGTAATACTGTTTGTATACATATGACCTTCAGGGATAAGTGAAGGTGCTCAATTAATCCCACTGTTTGTTCCTATTGTTTGCCTCCACTCTTTAAATGAAATTGATAAGGGGTGAAAATGACCAGGGCCGGTACAATCCTGAGTCAAGTTGTCTGAATTTGCTATTTGATAATATTCTGTTGAAGAATCATTTATTGGGGAAAGGCATATGTTAATGGTAGTGTTGAGGGTAGGTGGTCTGAGATGGGAAAGGTGGGGGTGGGTGGAGTGGAGAGCCTTACAAAAAGGGCCCACAGTGTTCCACCATGCGCTGCTGGTGTTTTCAGATTAAGATGGAGGATTAAGGAATTTTACTCAGCAATTTGAGATGCTTTGTTAGGGACTGGGGAGATTTGAGCTGCTTTGTTCTCAAACCACATGTTAGTGAAAAAGCAAACAGGCACTTAATCCTGACAGACAGCAGAACTTGACATCAATTTGCCCCTTGGGAGGTGACCAGGAGTTCTCTATGACGGGTTAAAATGGCCAGCCCTTGTTTTCCTGGAGCCTAATGCCAACATCCCATCCTAACCTGTGTTTCTCAGCAGTGTGGCTGTACCCTAGCTGAGGCTGACCAAGAGTTTATAGACGTTAAGCACTCTTACATTCTTTCTGAAAGCTAAACAGAAAAAAAAAAAAACCAAAAAAACAACTTTTAAATGCAAATAACCCACAAGGTGCCAAGTATTTAAATAGATTTCAAACAGATCTAATATTTTGGTTACTCATTCTTCAAATGAAATATAGAAAGGCTGAGATTTTCCCCCCACTTTTGAAAATAATGGATGGTTTCCTCTAACAGTAAGATCACAGGGCAACATATCAATTTTGGAGCCTACACATGGTTGTGAAATAAGCATCAATTCTTATGTAGATCTTTGTGGGAGCTTCTACTGAATAACCACTTTTACCTCAAGGTCATGTCCTTCAAAATCATTGAAGTAAGAAAAAAAAGCAAACAAAATGAATGGGGGAAGAAATGAATGGCTTCTTGAATGGAATTTCATATGTTCATAAACTTAAATGTCCAGAGCTACACAATCTGGCACCTAATCTGAAATTGTTGTGGAAAAGCTAACTTGTGCAACTTGGTTTTGTGCCAGTCTTAATCCATTGACCTAAGGTACACTTTCAGTGGCCTATTGATTTACTAAACATTGGCATGTGTAGGGAAGCCATTTTCAAAATCAAAATTGAAGCAACAGTAACAAACATTTTAAAACCAATCTTATCACATCCCACATATTTTCTGGTTGAATATTCAGCTAATCGGTAGTCCCTGGAATCTAGTATGACATAAACATTTGCTAATGAAGAAAACAAGTTTTGTCATCAGTGCAAGTTTGCTGTTTTTGCACTATTTCAGCACATAACTGTGTCTCTGCTCCCACTCACCCTACCCTACTCCCTGTCACCTGAACTAAGGAAAATACGTCTTTTTACACCAGACCTATAGGTGATTTTCTCTATTCTGCTATGAATTCAACATCTTCTGAAATAATCATAAAGGTATTCAAATAATCAATCTTTCAGGCTTGAAGAAACCCTCTTTTTGTTTAAATAGCACAAAACTCATTTTCAAATGACCATGAATACATGATGAGAGAACACCTTGTGTAAGAAAATTCTTGTCAAGGGGTAGGCATTTGACCTGGTGGTTAAGATGTCATCTGTGACACCCACATCCCATATTGGACTACCTGGGTTTGAGTACCAGCTTTGCCCTTGATTCCAGCTTCCTGCTAATGTGTACCCTGGAAGGCAGCAGGTGACGATTCAAGTTCTTCATCCCTGCCACACACATGGGAGACCTTGGTTGAGCCTGGAACTCCTAGTTTTGTCCTGACCCAGCCCCGGCTATTATGGGCATTTGGGGAGTGAACCAGCAGGTGAAGGATCTTTCTCCATCTATCTCTGTCTTTTTTCCTTTTGAATATAATGAAAACAAATAAAAATAAAAAAGTAAATTCATGTCAATTTAGATTTCCAAAGAGAAATGGTTGTCTTTGATTTTTGAAGCTTTAATTTGAAGGGAATGTTATCTTTTCATTGACTAATTGGATAAACATATAAAGGTGTTTGTATGCTTAGTGGTCAATTTTGAAGACCGTGACCATTTCCAATATTTTTGATGTTCTTGATTATTTATTATCAGAGCAAGTAATAGAGAAATGTAAAATCTTAAATATTGCGAAGAGATGTTTTCATTCATTTCATTTAAAACAGCATATGCTAGCCTTTAGATGACTTTTGAGTTGTTTTGTTACTCTCTGCTTTTATGAAGGTTTACCACACATATTATAAGGATCAAATACAGGGTGAACTCAAATCAGAAACACAGTATTCATTCATTTAACTCTGGTACAGTAGAGCAAATTCAGGGTGACTCAAGGGACACAATGTCTTGTAAAACATATGTACTTAATATAAGGGTCATAAAACTTATTAAATTAAAAGCTGGGTTAAAAATAGGAAGAAAATTTATGCTGCTGTCTAAAATAGCAATAATTTCCCCTTGGCCTTTCCCTTTCCAAGTAATACGGGTTCTGGTCAGGAGGGAAAAAAATCAACTTATAAAATCTTCATTTTGTAGGGCCAAATGCAAATCTCTTTTAACTGCACCATGCATTTTAACAGGCAAGTGATATGGCTGAAATTGGATAGCAAGAAGATAAGATGTTAAGCCTTGAAAAGTCACTTGAGTCTAAGTTTCAAGGATATGGTAGCATTGTTTTTGAGCCAGAACAACCAATCTTGTTGGTGTTAGCTGGTGTTAGGAAGGAAACACTAGTGTAAGCGATGTAAGGACATTAGAAAAAGTGTTTTTAAAATAGCTGATCTGGCTATGGGGTCAGCAGTACTATGCATAGGGCATGAGCATAGACAGTCCATAGCTATTCAGTTAGGGCACTGCAATGCTTCCCTGGACAAAGCCTTCTACCCTTGTTCAAGCAAAGTTTTGTTTGTAACAATATCTATGGAAACCAGGAAATTTGAAGTCAAGATTGACCTCTTGCTTTTACCTCACTCTGCTGCCTGTGGGCCACACTGGAATAGGAAATGACACATTACCCTCACAAACAACTTCAAGGATTTGAGAGTGAGGGTGGCCTCAACTTTTTAAGCACTTGTATCCCCTTTTTCACCCACACAGCTAAAATATATTGAGTTTGCTTGAGTGTTTATCCTCAACATGCTAGCCGTTTTCTTAGTTGGTGTTCCTAGGTATAGTGCCTTAGGAATTCGAAACCAAAATAAATATCAGTTTCCTTCTACTGTATTCACACAGGGGTTTGTTTGGAATTCTACCTTCACACACAAGTCTAAAGGCTGTTGAGAAGGGGCTGTTCAGGTCATTTATCTGTTTGCTCTCAGGCTCATTCCTGTCCTTTCCCTGCTTCTTTGTATTTCAGGGGGCATAGCCCTGTAAGGACCATTGCCATCAGCCTTCCACAGGGCTCTGCAGAGGACACTTGGTTAAGGCACATGAAAAAGGCTGCAATAACTAACCCTCCAATCTCCAACCTGCTATGGAGGTGGTTGCATCTGTCCCAGAACCTGCACTTCACTCTGTCATTCCAGTCCATGGGTGGCAATGCCTTCCTGCTGTTGCTAAACTCATGTTGGTTTCACCATGCCCATTTGGCTGTTCAGTTCTTCCAATAGCTTTGTAACTAGTTCCCTGGCAATCCTTCTATTGACCTACCTGATAGTGATTCTGTTTTCCTGACTAGATCCTGATTAATGCAGAAGCCATTTTCATTTCCACATTATTAGTTCAAAAGATAAGACATTCTGTTCAATGTCTTTGGTGATCTTTGTCTGCTATCTGCTGGCCACTGGGTAGGTTGCTGGGTCATAGTAGTCACTTTGGTGATTGATTTTTTTTTCGGCAGAAATTTGACAAGTGTGTTGAGAGTCAAAATGATGATATATAAAAGCTTTATAGGATGGACATTTTAGGGAAATAAGAAAATTCATAAGCAAGGGACCATGTAGATATGTTGTTGATTCCAGATAACTCCACTAACCTGGATAGCACTGACAATGTTCCTATGGCCCTTGGAAAAACTCTGCCCAAGTCTCATGATTCAGTTTTTCTTCCATCCTTGAAATATTGCTTAAAATTCTGTAGCCTTATTTGAACTAAGATGGGTAATATATACGCACACACTCAGAGGTCCCACTAACTAACTTCAGTCAATAGAGGAACCCTCAAAATTGTAAAACAGTTTTTTTCTCTCTTTTTCCTCTTTCTCTCTTAGTTCACATTCCCTACCAAAATTTAAAGCTTGTTCTCAGGATAAAACTTCATAGGCTGCTGTCTGGAATGAGTTTGCCTGAGAGAGCCCTAAATGCTAAGGGAAGAAAGGGAAGCCAAACCTCAAACTAAACAGTTTTGCCATTCAAAATACCATCTTGAAGACTGACCCTTGTGGGGGCCTTGGAATATAGCATGTGGCTTCTTATACCATTCCTCCAGTGACAACTGGGTCAGGCCCAGACAGCTCTGCCATTACCACTGTCAGCTGGAGGGCAACACCCAGCTTTCGCCCCAGAGCATTCGGGCATCCACCCAGCATTCAAGGCGCTCACCCTGGCTGGAGCCCTGTTTCCATTAGGCTCCCACTAGTGCCTGGGAAACCTTGAGAATGGAATGCTCACTTTTTTTTTGAAAATTTCCTTCTGAATGCACCAATTTTATGAAATTTAAGTACATTGTTCATTGTGTAGTTGTAGATGAAATATTAGAGAAATGGGCTAATTATCCACAATGCACTCAAGCCCAATTAAACCAGCATCTGTGGTGAGTGTAAGGGTATTTTCTTTCACTAATAAGAAATACTTTCTGAACAACAGAATAAAATCATTAAATTGGATATGCTGGAGAGATTATAAATATCCTATTAGCATACAAAATGAGAATTAACCTTATTTAATCACTGCATGCCAGATCATCAGAAGTCATGTTGTACCCTCATAATGTTGCTATATCCATTCTGTAAAATAATAATAAAAAAGCCACTATTAATAAACATAGCTCACTAGATGCTATTCTCATCTACTAAATTAAAATGTTAGGGAAATACAAGTCTTCTCTTAATTGCTTAACAAAACAACAAAAATACTTTTACCTAGTCATTGTGATATTATGGCTAGTTCAGATTTATGTCATCCTAGTGTCTGGAAAGGTGCATCTCCCTGGCTAGGCAAATTAGCCTACTTCAAAATAAATAAAATATACAATCCATTACAGCTAGCACCAGAGGTGACCTTTTGAAAATGTAAATTAAGTGATTGCAAGTACCAGGGGTTTGTTCAAAATGAGAATGTATGGGCTCGAGACGCAATGCCACACTTGCTTCCGATATTAATTGGCAGACTGTGAACCCAGGGATTTGTCTTTTAATCTGGGTCATTGGATGCTCCCATTGGAAGGTACTCATGACCATTGCGTTTGTGATAAATAATCATATGTGGGTGGAGCGACCTCTACAGTTCATCAACAACAAAATGGGTTGGAGCTATCCAAATTCAGCAATAGCTTATTGATGACATGCAGTGACAAAAATCCACTGATGGCAAAGTTGAAGGCAGCTATTTTATATAGTGTCACATTCATAGCTTGTGGTCTTTTATGGTGGAGGGACAGAAGTCAGTCAGCAGGCTTGGGTGACTGAAGAGGAAACCTTTGCTGAAGCAGAGTGAGCGAGCTGAGATCAATCTTTGCCCACGTCCTTCCCTGCTTCTTTCCCTTCCTTATTTTCTTCCTCTCCCTCTCCTTCTCCTTCCTTCCAAAGAGTTCATGTTTATCTTCTCTCCAAGACGCGAAGCCTGCTTTCCTTTCATTCTTGTGAAAAATCATGTTCCTGTTTTGGTTCACGTATTATTTCTTTAAAATTAGCAGGTACACTTTTTAAACAGAGTCCTTGCTCTTACTTTCCCTGGTTGTTCTTATCTGCGAAAACAAATTCGGTCAAACTGTGAAAACTCAGATGGAATTTGAACAAAACTGAACAAACCAGAGGGAACTGGTCTGAGGGGCCAGGTGGTGCACGCTGTTACCAGCTTGTGGGCAAAGACTGAATCCAGGAATGTACATTGCGGGGCAGAAAAGTCTGCCCGGGATGTTGAAATGTAATAAGCACATCAAACACATGAAATACAATATGATTTGCTCACTTGAGAAGTACAGGTTTCAGTATGCCAATTCAAAGAAAACGGGCAATATGCACAGGCAAGAGAAAGTACAGAAAACTTTCTCATCCTCCAGACCAAAGCTGCGAAGCCACAGGATTTTCCTTTCCATACAGTACCAACTGTTTAAGTTTTTTTCTTTCGGTCCCATACCAACTGTTTAAGTTTTTCTCCAATTCCATTGGCTTTTAAAGTCACTTGCTATCTAAGTGTCATCTATCTCTTTACATAAATTTATATATCTCTCTATAAATGTATATATTTATATATACATACTATATGTTATAGTATATATTGATATATACTATATACAATATGTTATAGTATATATTTATATTATATAATATATTATATATAATAATATAATATAATATAAATAGATATATTTATAGAGAGAGTTACGTGAACATCTTCTATGGCTCTTTTATTCTATGGAAAGATCAGTATAATTGAATTCTTGTTAATAACTGCTATTTTTGAACAAACCAACAATTAAGAGTTTTGTCTCTTATTTTTGTCCCTTTAAAATCAATTACCAGGCCCTCTTGCCTTGCTGGAGCCGTTTTTACAATTTAGCTGGGGTACTGGGCGGATTAAAGGAAACCTGGCATCTCTACATTTTAGATGAGCTTATGGATTTGCCGTGACAATGCCGGGTTAAAGAGACCTCCTTCTTCCAGGTTTAGCTGCTCTAGCAATTTGACTTCGCCTTAGAATTCTTACTGAGTGGCTAAATGGTTAGGATGGGACACTTTGGTTTCAGGGAAGCAGTAGACATTGTCTAGAATGAAATCAAAAAGGTCTTTATTGACAAGATCAAAAGGGACATAAAGGCAAAAACTGACTTTCATTGAAACTGAACTGGAGACCAGGCCTCCAGTCTCTTTTTTGTAATTCATCGCTTGTTTCCAGGCCCCCTGATAGAATTCTTCCATAACAGATAGAGGACTTTGTCAAATTGTAAATGAGTATTACTTCAAGCACTCTGTGGAAATATATTCTCCCTGTATAGCCCATACATTATTTCTGCTTAGTTATAGTGGCTTCCATTTCCCGTAACTATCAGAGAGAACTTAATTCAACTCACACCACATCACTTTACAAGTGTGCAGCTCTCTTAATCAACCTTTGTATCAGCCACAAATGTGCAGTATGACCTAATTTGAGAATGTCTTAAAGTGCTGACTCAAACTGTTAGTGAATAAAGGCTAGTCATTACCATTATGACACTAATGTGATGCAAAATAAAATTGAGTTGCATCAGCTGAACGTTAGTTTGCAAAAATATTAGTGATTGAATCCATTTTCTGTTCATATTTTATTTATACCTATATGTGTATATATACATATGCAGATAGCGATTTATTTTTTGTTTGTTTGAAACAGCCTTGCAACAAAATTTTTGAGTGCAGAGGAAGCAAGCCACCTTTTAACACTGCAAAGCTCACTAAGATTAAAGCAGCTCATATGTATATCATGGTTTCCCCTGTGTAAGAGGAAGATGTATTGCTGAATTCTTATTAGAATATTTATTCCCATATAACCAATAACATATGAAAATTATCATCTTGCCCTGTACTTTGGTGCCAGATTTCAAGATTTTTAATAGCCTCGGTACAACTGACTGCTTTGTGTCACTCAAAAAATTTTCTGGCTTGGTATTTTGGAATAACAAGTATTTGGGGTTTCTTTCTTTTTGGGGGCTCTTTTCCCTATTCTCTTACTTGACAGAAAAAAATTTTTTGAGATAGAAATATTCTTGGCAAACATTGATCAGTAATTACTTGTGAAGAACAGAAAGTGGGATATCAGGCTAGAAATTTGACTTCACCCATACTGGCACAACTTTACGGAATGCAGCATAAATGATTCTTTTTCTTCCGTAGCTCAAATGGTTTTAAGAAAAGCTCACCTGCTTATTTAATACTTGGGCATCCCACAGTTGGTATTGGTTTCAATCTCTAAGCTGAGAATTAGTAATTGAAAAATAAATCTACAGGAATCTTTCTTAAATGACAGAAATTGTCCCAGGGTCAAGCAGAAATTCTACCCTATATCCCATTTTGAGTCTTCTGAATTCTGAAAATTCTGAACATACAAGGGATACATTAGGGATCAAGCTCCTCTGATTTTATTTAACAGTTCTAGCAAACCAAGCAAAGGAGATATGTTGTTCTTTAAATTGTCAAGGTCAAGAAGTTTTGACTATCAAGAAATTCTTTAACCTGCTTCCTGCTGAGAGGGTATATGTCTTTGTAATATATAACTTATAGAGGATACAGCTAAATTAAAATGCTGGCAGGTTTAGTTCATTCACATCTTAGAAAAACAAGTAAAACTTTACAGCAAGATGTATAGGAATTTGCTAGTATATGATACTTTTAGTATTTTAGTCCATTTTACATTATGTAATATGTGGCTTGGACTGTTTTTATGAACTATGTTTTATTTCCATGTTAAGACAATCCAGATTTTTTAAAAAAAAAACCATAAATCTGAATAATTTTGAAGCAGACTGGCCAAAACCAGCATTCGGAAGCACGGGTGCTCACGGGCGCACACACAGGCACACTTTCAATTTACCTAAAAAAAATCCAGATCTCTCTTTGCAGCTCCAATGCAATTGTTCTTATTTTTAGGTTAAAGGGAAAAACCGTACGTGGGTGTGATTGCTGCAAATGGATTGCCAGCCTCTTAACAGTTCATCATCCTTAAATGATCGAGGTACAGCAGCACCCTTCTGAGAAAAATCTTCCCTGTCGATTTGACTTTGTCCATGCCAGGACAAATTGTGTGCTAAGTTGGAATAATTCTGAGATGTGAGACACCTCCATGACTGTCCTTGGAGTCTGGAGGAGCCGACATCCCTCTGGAAGACAGGGGCGTATGCCCCCTGCCCTCTTAATGGATGATTTACTGTGCTTTCCCCTGGGGCCACAACCGATGATCTGTAAGCTTGTTGAATTTTGAGGCAAATACTAAATATAATCAATATATAAAAATAAAAAAGAGAGGAAAAAATGCAATGAAAATTTATGACCTTAACATTCCTTCAGGGTCAAGCAATTCATCAAATTCTCTCACTTTCTGGTTTCAATTACACAGCCATTGTGGAAGGAACTTATTTTAGCAGGTTCATTTGCCTCAGTGGGGAATACAGGACTTTGGCCTAATGCTTCACCTTTAGTGCAGGCCATTTGAGCCTTAGAACAAATACCAATCATCACTCTTTGGGAAAAAAGAATCTGCATCGGCATGGCCTATTGGAATGGGGTTTCTGTCAAGGTAAACGGTTGTCGGCAATGACTGTGGTAGAGTGGCGATAAATCCCATTTTATTGCTGAAAAATTCCAGCTTCTCTCCATGCCTGACAGCTCCCCACATTCTCATACCCATTTGGGCAATTTCTGCACTATGTCCATCTGGTTCTCATTACCTCTCAACCTGCCTGCGTCTGATCCAGAAAAAGTGCAGGTCAGAAACAGGGGAAAGAGACCAAGGTGATGGACAAAACAGAAAGCAGGGGGGTGGGCCGTGGAGGTCGGGGGAGAGGTGAGGGAGTGACAGGGAGAGTGGGGATCCCGGCCAAGGCTCTGAGTGTCTCCAGAAGGGGCCATGTAGATCATGTAGACGTATTAAAGAATGACAGCGACAGAGCTGCAGGCGGGAAGCCAGGAG
This sequence comes from Lepus europaeus, assembly GCF_033115175.1. Classification (NCBI taxonomy): domain Eukaryota; kingdom Metazoa; phylum Chordata; class Mammalia; order Lagomorpha; family Leporidae; genus Lepus; species Lepus europaeus. Next base: position 62,583,503 of record NC_084839.1, read on the forward strand.
TACCTGTGTCTTTCGGACCTTAGAAAGACACCTGTTTTAAGGTAGTGGAGAGAAAGAGAGAGAGAGAAGTGGGATGAGAAACAGAGAGAGAGAGAGAGAGAGAGAGAGAGATGGGGGTAAGGTTAAGGGGAAGCACCTCTCTCAGGGGCATTACCAACCTGATTATCACAGAGTCCAGGGTCTGTGCTAGCAGACGTCAGAGCTCCATGTGTACAGTAGATAGGTTTTTAAATATGGGAATCAGATGCTGCTGGAGATTCAATTTTGGATCGAAAGTATAGTTTGGGTTTGAAGAAAATCTAGGGTCTCCAATGTCACTGTTTCCATTCTTCAAGAAGATGAGTAATTAAAATCTAACTTTTTTCCAATCAGTGCATTTAGAATGGGTTCATTCATAGAAACATAGGACTAGCACCAGGTCAACCTGAACATTCATAACCCTACATACGATCACTTTGGGAAACGTTGGCAATTTGTGCCTTCAAAAAATTGACCTCAGTCTCTAAAGCTGAAACCCTTTTGATCCTAATTACTTTGGACCTAATATTATCTATTGTCACTTATAGGCTGCCTCTCAGGGACAAAAAAGAGAAATGCATACATTTAATATCTGATAGCAGATATTAAAAGTAAATCCTTTTTAAATATCACTCTAAATCAGAGCAGGACAAGTTTGTACAACTACATAAGAGGACACTGCAAAAAGTTTGTTGACAGATGAAATTGAAAGATAAATTTATTTTGCTGCAAAAATTTTGAAAACTGTGAATAGTTTTTTCATAATCCATATTTTCCAACAACTTTTTGAAAACCTCCTTGTATGTATATGCATAAAATTCACGCTTTATTTTTAGTATTCTTTTGGTGAGAGAGTCAGGCCATGAAAGTCCATACAACAATAAGATTGTAGAAAGTATATTGGAGTGTAAATGATGAAGTTCTGATAAGTTTTTAATAAAAATTAGAATCAGATAAATGGTTGCATAGATGGTAGTTATTTTGGCTCCTGTTTTGAAGTCAAACTTTGCATGTGGATATCTTAAACCCAGGTATGAGTGTAAGTTCTTAAACTGGAGCACTGTGGCATTGTTGTGCTTTGCAGAGTCGCTTGTGTTAGATATGTTTGTCAGATAATACGACCCAGTGCTTCTGGATCACAGAGGTCCAGAGCGAATTTCAAGTCCTCAAAATTCACTTTTTTGGCAATTAGACCCCCTTGTGCTGCAAAGAATATATATTTTGTATTGGTTGATCTAACATCAAAGTTAGGTTAAAATTGGGTAGTTAAATTAGGGTCTTTAGACAAGAAATACTGGCTTCTCAATAGCTGAGATTTAATTTCTAAATTTTCAGGGCATACATGCTCAAAGAAAATACTATAAATTGTACTTAAAATCTCATGTGAGACGTGAACATTAAAGTGGAGAGTGAAATTGTTTATAGAAATGTTAAATGAAAACAATTAGATACTTTGATCTAAATCAAAGTATCACAAATGATCAAAAATGGAAGTTTATTAAAATGAATACGTTTAATCCACAAATACAGTTGTAAAACAGACACTTTCATGTGGGCATATTAAAAGGCATAAACCTGTAGCTCCTGTGACACCTTCATGAAAGTGGTCTGAATATACGGCATCTCTAATTTGGAAAATAATTTCAAAGTCTTAGCCACATGAATCTCACTTGAACTTCACTTTTCTGGGCTGTATATACATGAGAGAAACGTGATCATTTAAACTCTGAAAGATGTGTGTTTCTTTTGAGTAGTGTAGTAGAGAATTAATGGCATGGGGGAGGGGGAGGTGACAGCTTAGCTTGATGCTGGGTAGCTGTTTGCTTATAAACGTGTGCTACAGATTTCAGTGTCCTGTAAAAGGGGGAAATAAAGAAACAGACGCACTCCTGTGGGCTTTAGGGAACTTAAGACACGTGGAGGAGAGGTGCCTGGAAGGCTACTGAAATATTTACAAAACAAATCATTTACATTCAACTTTTGTGTTTGTACAAACCTGAAGTGCCTACAAAAAAGACTGAGCCAACTTTGGCTATAAGGAATATTTTGGCATCAAAATGGTTAATAGTATTATAGCTTCAAAAGAGCCTATTGGCTCACCCTCAAGGATGCCCTGCAGTTGTTGTTAAAGTCATCAGATGAAGCTAGCCTTCTCAGCTAGCCTTTAGATTTGTCTGCTAACAGTAAAAATACTATAATAAATCGGTAACATATGTTGCCAGGCACGGAAAAGTGATATAAATAAAGAGACTAGGAGACCCAAACCAAGCACAATGTGAAAAGAATTTAACTTTCAATCTATTCGCTGCCTAATTACCATTTGAAAAGTTATTTGAAAGTGTTACTGTTATTTGCTTATATTCTTCCTCATTTTTCTTTTTTTCTCTTCAGATTGCATTATTACCCAAATACTCTTCGTGATTGCCTGCTTTGCGGCTTTGGGGTAAGTCCCAGTTTTCCACAACCTAAAGGAAAAAAAAATGCATAACATAAAAGACGTCAAAAAGACTTATGTGTCCTGATGTGCGGGTTTTGTGAAATATACATGGGCTTGTTGGGGGGGGGGGGATAATGAAATAAAGAGAAGGGGCTTGTTTCTTCAAGGATCCAAAGTGTGCGAAAGTGTGCATATGCAAGTGAGGCTGCCTTCAGGAGAGCCACCTCTGGAATGGAAGTGACAAAGCTTGGAACACACACAATCAATTATTTTCACTAGCATTTAAAATACAGAAAACAAAATCTGCTTTGGGAATTGACTGAATATTTTATTTAGCTTTTTTATTGAGACATCCTTTGAAAAATGGCGTAATATAAATAGTTTCACAAAGCAACAATATAATCAATCTCTAAACTAGAATATAAATCAAGGATTTCATTAACTGCTGGTAGCCAGTTTAAATTGTAGTCTTGTCCATAATGTCTATCTATCTATGTATGTCCAAGTTATATTAAAAACCTTTAAATGGCTTTGTAATATCAGCTACATCTAGCTATTATAATAATTAATGGTACTGTTTTATAAATCAATACATGTATTCTTGATAAATTCATATCCAGTTAATGGTGTAATTTAAATAAAAAATTAATGTAATAAAGGACATACAGAAACGGGCAGGAAATCTTTAAAGGTTAAGAGCCAAATTTGTTTAAATTCATTTTTAACCTGTTTTGGAAAAGTTTGTATTTGAAATCAGCTGAGATTTACCTTGTTTCTGTAAAACTAACCTTGCCATTTCCAGGGGCATCTAGTGTCGAATCTGCAAAACAGTTTTTTTTTTTAAACAGTAAATTGTTAATTACATGTTTAAAATGCTATGGAATATTTTACTATCATTATACTATTTTGTAATTAGTGACTATTCTTTGAAAAGATAGAACAAAAACAAACTGAAAACCTCATACTCGTTATTTATTTTTAACGCATAACTGAAATGTAAATGCCATATATATATTTTAATATAAACGAAGCATCTGAAAAGCTCCAAAGCTATATAAAATTTTACTTAAGGAAAGAAGGGACTGGATTAGTCCAGTGAATTTGCATGTGTAAGAGCCCAGTGTTTTCATTGCTTTTGCTGAGTGAGCATCCCAGAAATTTTAGATAGAAAAGAAAAAAAAAAAAAATGCACGGAAGGGTCCGAATTGTATTTTAACGCTGTAAACGGGCAGAGAAACATTCTACAAAAAGAACAGTGTGTTATTGTTCTGATTTTAAAGCCACATACTAAAGGCATATTAAAGAATAACATGGTTTAGAAAAACAACTGAAGGGTGTACATTATCAAACACAGCATCAAATCTTTCCAAATAAGATTTCATTTGGTTTATAGAGTAAGCATCTTAGAAAACAATATCTTTCCGAATCCTGCAGACCAGGCTGCCCTGCCATCTTCCCTGACACGGTGCAGAAACACTCCTTTAATCCACTGAGCTTTTTCTGACATTTTTCTTAACATTGCTGAGCCTTATTTAGAGCAGCGGAGGAGACGTGTGCACTTTCCTTTGACACTGATGGGTGTTTCAAAATGTTGAGAGAGAGAGAGAGAGATTGAGAGAGATTTGCTGCCAGTCACTTCATCAATAGAGCTATAGCAGCAATTACTGTTTGTTAGAAGTTTACATTTCAAATGAAGCTACATTTAAAGAAGTCTCATCGTTTTAGAAAAGCTGGTGCTTGCAAGAGAGAAGAGAATCCACATTAGTGATTACATATTAAAGTGCACTCAAGTACTGGAGCCATTTAAAATGTGTGGTGTTTTTAGACAAATCTGCAGCAAAACCACTCCTAAGAGGCTTAATTTAGGTTTTATAGGAGGAACATAAAAAAGACCAGGTTACAGCAACACGCTGAAATATGGGGTACATTTTAAATATCTTCATTTAAAAACGTATGTTTATTTTCTCTCCTGGGATCACTAACGTGTGTCTCGACAGAGGAAGCAAGGACATGCTACATTCTTAAAAATTATCTGTTAAAGGGATCACATTCCAAGACAGGTTTGAGCATTTTTATTACTACAGATAACCTCTTAATTATGTCACTGCCTTCCACTTGTTAATCAGGGACATTCAACACAGTTAACTATGGAGCGGCTGCCTTTAGAAGAATACATGATTATTAAGGATTAGAAACACATTTTATCCCTTTTGTCGTATGTCTGATTTTAGCACTGCTACAGACCTATTTACTCACTTTAAATACACAACACCTAGGAAGGGGGCTAGGAGCCAGTAGTAGTGTTGCTCATTACTTCAAACTGCACAGCCCGTGAAGAGCTGCAAGGAATGGATCATGTCGCTGTTCCTGTCTCCCCACCACGACCCTCACGGTTCCCATCTGAACCAATTTTAGGTGTCTTCTGCAGCCAGCAGTGTCTGAGACACTCAGAGCCTCCTTCAGAGTGCAAGGTGTAAATGGAGTAAATAAAATCCTGTTTCACTGTTGCTTTATCAACCCTTGTAGGTAGTTTTTCTGCCAGCCAACCTGCGCTGCTCAGACCCATACAATTATGCAATAGCGACTTCTTTGGAGGTTCTTTAATCAGATAATGGCTGGTGTTAGGAGAGAAAGGCCCAAGGCAGTGTTGCTGGCACTTAACACTGTGGTTGGTCATTACTCGTCTGGTAGAGACCAATAAACAGCTGATGACTATCCTATAAGGAGCCAATATTTTACATTTATCCTTGTTATTTTTCCCTTTTCTTTTTGACTTCTTGTAACAGCAAGTATTTGTCAAGAAGATCTATGAGAAGGAGCCTCACAGGCACCTTACAAATAAGAATTTTCCTGCTATGAAATGATGCCTTTTGTGGCGAGGTGAGAATGGTTCTGGTTTTTACAGAGCAAAGGTTTGATTAGCTTAACGTCCATTTCTCTCAGGCATGGACACTCCCAGACACCATCCCCCGCTGCTGCTCCCCCCAACTCCGTCCCCTCCCCCGCCCCCCCCCTCCCCATGACAGGTTCACAAGCTGCAACCAAAGGGTTTTAAAATGCAAATATTTATATTTGAGCTCTGGCAATAACAGGGCCATTTTCCTTCCCCTGTACGCCTGTGATAATTGATGCTTCATACCTGGAAGTACGTTTCATTTATCTCTTTACACATGGAGATAGTATATAAATAAAAGGAAATTTATGGGAAGGAACTGGCCATTTGAAATAATAATCCTAAATTTGACTGTATAATCTTTTAAAGCTGTAAGAGTCAGAAATGCAGATTTCTAAACTTTTAATGCAAACTCGATTGCAAATGGGAAATCAGTACACTTTTAAATGTGTATTGAATTTGAATGCCTGCCTGGGTCAAAAAAAATACAATAAGGGTAAAAGGAAAGCAGGGGAGAAAAGGTGTGAATTTTATATGTACTTTAAGCTAATGCACTCAGCCACATGTTTAGACTTCTTGTAACAATTCTATTGACTTTCTCTCTCAATATAATTTTTTCCTAACCAATGTGAACAGCACAATAGCAAGTGTTTGAGCATGGCTGTCCTTCCTTGGGCTCCTCATCCCAGCCTGCACAGAGGTATGCCCTCAGAACTGGACCTTGACTCTACAACCTCATACAAAGCCAGGCAATCCTTGAGCCAAACAAACAAAGGGGGGTGTAAGTGATTTCATTTATTTTGATAATCCTCCTCCTGCACGGGAGCATTTTGCTGTCTTTGTCAAAGTGAATGACAACAATTTGGCCAACTCTCTCTGAGCTGCACTCAACAGTGACAGGCAAATTATCAGAGGCCCTGCACTTCTTATTATCAGAGGAGAAGCCATCAGGGGGACGCATGGAGGATACCTCTCCCTTGTCACTATTTGTCAGTGGGACAAGGGCCACTGCTATGGGTAGCTGACAGGTAATTTCAACAATAACAATTACTCCTATTACTGGTGTCATAAACAATTCGCCCAAGGCATGACAATAGCAAAGCTTTATAATTCAATGCCATATAAATAAATGCCAGCAGGTAACAAGTAATTTAGCTCCAATCAAGCTTTCACCCCGGCATTAATATTGTTATTGCAAGAAAATGGAAAATTGAAAAAATTCAATATGTTAATGAATTAAGAAAGGTTCAGGGGCTATGCAACAGAAGTTGAAAAGGGAAACTAAGATTACTAAGGTATCATACTTGATGCCATCCTAAGGGCCAACAGTCATATAATCAATTGAAACAAAAAGAGGAACCTGGAGCAGTGTTGCCTTAGACTCCGGACCTGGGAAAAATGGAAAATGGCCTTTGAAAAAAAAAAAAAATCCACCTCTCTCCAATTTCTGAGGACTCTCAGTAGAAATGTAAGAATGTATATATCATGGAGCATTTCACTGGCTTTCTTTTTCCACCTGAAATATTTCCTATGAAGCAGGGAGAGGCGTGAGTGAGTATCCAAGGAATATTTCCATCTGTTGAAGAAAGTCGCGTGAGCACCTGCTTCCTGTACAGTAAGTCTCATAATGAAACTATTTTAATATAAAGCCTATTTTTAAAATCTGGAGTGAAGGTAAAGGCAAAAGTCATTGTTGCTCTCCAGCTGTCTACGTTGCGGAAGTGGACTAGAGGATTCGGTCCCATCTTCGGAAGGCAAACTTCCTGATCAAACCAATTTGCAATTTTACTATTTGTCCAGCAAGACAATGTGCCATCATGGTGACAGCAGTAAAAGAATTTGAAAATCTCTAATTAGGAGAGCTGCAGAGCAATTAACGCATGTCAAATTTCACTTCATCAAGTGCCACTCTGATTTTCCCTCTAAAAATTAATGGATTTTTTTTTCCTTTTGGTATGTGTGTGTGTCCCCTTAAGGCAATGTTGATTCAAATCTGCTCAAGATGCAGTGTTGCACAGCTAAGCATCTTCTTGATTACAATCCGCCACACTTCTAACTGCGCTCATTCTCACTGCCACGGATACTTTGTCAACAGTCAAATTACACCACGCCGATAACAATGCATAATGGTGTTCCTCCTCCGAGGCCTCTGTCAAGAGATGGGGTTCATAAAAATGTGATGTTTTTCTCTCAACTGGCTCGAAAGGAACTTTGTATGAACAGGTCCCCAGCCAGGCATTCAGTTTTAAAACTTAATATGTTCATTTTAGAAAAAAGAACAAAATGTCAGAATCAGAGAATCCTGTCCCCCACCCCCACCCCGGAAACTCTCCCCTCCAAAAAAAAAAAAAATCACAGGAAGAATGAAGAATTGAGAATATCTGTGGCCAAAGTTTTGCTTAAACACTTTGTTCGGAGACGTTTTCAAGAGCACTATTCTTGGTTAAATACCAGATTTTTTTCCCTCTTACTTATGGGCTATAAACATTGGAAGCGTCTCTTGAAAAGACAGTATTCAGACTGTGTGAGAAGTTTGTTTAACTGCCATATTTGCCAGAATCTTCAAAACATAACAGGGCACGGAAGACAAATGACTTTTTTTTTGGAGGGATTGGGGGGGGGGGCGGTCAGGACTGTATATTCCAGATAAATGTTGGTTCACTTAACCATGTTTTATCTTAGTTGCTTGTTGCACATCAGAGTGTCTGAGTCGTCAGCACATGTGAGGAATGTTACTCACTGAAAAATGAAAGAGAGAAAAGCAAAGATTAGAATTCGAGTTTATGTCCAGTGTGTTTAGAGATGATCCAGGTTTTAAAGATTTTTTTAAAAGGGTCCAATCCAGAGCAAACATGAAGAAATGCAGGAAAATGCTTAATGCATCTCTTGATAGATTCTTCAGGGAGCAGAGAGCATTCGCATGGATGGGCATCTCAGTTTTCCCAGCATGTAGGTAGTTTTTTGATTATTGATTACCTTTCATCATACATATTCATTAATAAAATCTAAATTCATGAAATGTAAACTTCATTTTTTAAAAAATTTACAGCTCTAATCCATCTCTTCATTTGCTGACCACTAGCTCAGAAACTTAAAACTTGGTATTTTGAGGTTTGTATTTCCAAATTTGAAAAGCCTTGCCTATGGCTCCACCCCAGCACGTTCTTAAGTGGTGTATTTCAAACAAAAGAAAATGTCATCCCCCTTCTACTCACCAAATGTTAGATCCTCTCAAAACCGATTGGGGGCTCACTAGAAGTTTTGTAATTAGATTCACACAAATTGAATTATTTTCTTTCTTCCCAAACATCATCCTTCAAACTTTATAAATATAACCACACTGAGTTTAGAGTTCCATGTGGCTTGTTTACAAATACAGGCATTTTGATAAAACCAAGCTCTGTGTCCTTCTGAAACATAAAAACCTGGACCGATCTCCTGTGAAAACATTACGGAAGGATTGTAAAGGGAAATTTAAAGGGAGAAAACTTGATTATATAATGCAATCCAGCAGTAATCAATTTTACCTTCCATATCTTGCTTTTGTTTTCAAAATGCTAAATAAACAATACATAATGCATCCCCCATCAGCCAAACCAGGGAGGCTCTGTGCTCGAATAACAGGAAACATATTCAATTTTCCTAACAGAAGACAGTTCATTAAGCTGTGCCACATCAAATAAAACTTTAATTTCTCCAGCATCAGAGTCGCAATGAAAGCAATTGAAGAAGATGAGCCATATGGTACTTCTATCAGCAAACACATATTGCTCATTCCCCCAAAGTTTTCTAATTCTGCTCCCCAGACCTGTGTAATATAGATAATGTGCTCAGAGAGCAGCAACCATGAGCTATCTCGTGTACACTTCTAATACTGTATTTAATGGGAAATAATGAATCATAAAAGCCTCGAGAAGACGGCGTTTGCTACCCTAAATCTCAGCTGTAATTTCATTGTTCTGTGTCTAAGATGCTGTTTGCCCTTTCCCAACAACCACGCTTGAACATAATTATGCTGCCTCAAACCCGGGCTGCAGAGAGAGCATCCCTGATATAACCAAGTTCCTGTTAACTCCTGAAATTCTGAATTCCACGGTGCCCGGATCCCGACGTCCTGAGATCACAGACCACGTGTCGTCTTCAGCCCCAAGAAGCCCCTTCGCCTCCTCCCCGGGCAGACCTCGCCAAGCTGTTAACTCCCTCCCGCCCCTGCCTTCCTCCGCCCCCCGCCTCCACCCCGTGCAACAGGAGTGGCACGATTAAAAATGAGGAGATTTTCTTGTTATTAACAAATTTGACATTTGCCTGATGAAATGCGCATACAATGGGGAAGCGAGGCAGTCCTGGGAAGGAATGCCTCCCCTCCCACACCGGCTACAGGATGAGACCATTTAGGTGAAGGAAGTGTAACGATCCTTGTCTGTCTCCGCTGTGCAGTGCTGGGGTTGTGTTATAAATGAAGGCGCCGAACAGCGCGGAGCTTTCAGACTGATAGCATGTTGACACGTGTGACGTGCGCAGTGTTTCATCTCTCACCTTAGCTGCCTAAACAGAGCACATATGCTCCAATGCGGTCATTTGCCTCGCGAGTCCAGCCTCTCCCTGGTGACACCTTGGGGCTGGGGTTTTGTTCATTTCTAGAGAAAAATGTGGTCTTACACCCCCCCCCCAAACAGGTTGATGATTTCAGCTTTTCTACTTCTAAAGCTCATCAAATCAATATTTTACCAACACGATGCTAATTTAAAACACCATCAAATAACACTGCGGATACATATTGAAAACATATTTTAATGGCTTTGTTTGTTTTGGCATCATATGAACCAAGGACGATTAAATTAAAAAGAGACTTTTAAAAGTTAGAGATTGCCTTTTTAAAGCTTATTAAAATCAGCATGTTACATGCCTGTCTGTGAATTAGCTCTACACACTTGATTGCCATCATTAAAACTAGTTGTTTGGGTGCTGCTCAAAGCCGATTCTGACTAGTTATTACTTGAAATCTCTTTCAACGGAAATGAAAAAAAAAAAAAAAACGCAAAAAATCTTTCTAAGTGGAAGAAGAAAACAGTCACCAAAATGTGAGCTGGCACAGCGACACAGCGGCAGCAAACCCCAGACAGACCAACAGGTAAACTCACAACAGGAACATCCAACACAGGGAAAAACAAAACCAAACCCAACCCACGCAACAGCAACAAAGACGCAGTCCATTGATTATATTTCCTGAAAGCCTTAAAACAAATGTTTGAACAGTTTCCTGAGACAGTGCAGAGAACCTCTGCCTGCTCCGCTGGCTGCAGGGACAATGGTCTATTGCAATGGAAACCACGCGGGAGCAGAAAAAGGTGCTTTTTGTTACCATTTTATCAAAGCTGTTCATCTTCGAGCTGCAGGCAGCATTTTGCTGGAATTGCAGATATTTCTCTGTCCAGGCTCCTTTGTTTGTGCATCTCATTTGCATATATTTATCTCCAGCTGAGGGTGCTTTCTGCTCATTAAAGCCTCCCTTCAGATTATTTCATAAGCCAGCTGCTAAGAGGGATTTCACCTGTGGTGGCTGAGAAAAGAGGGGTGAAAAACTAAATTCTTCATAAAAAGGAAATCTTCGGAGTCTCTTCCCCTATAAATGGGCACCATTTGTGTTAAACAGCCTCTTGTCATGATAGATGCCTCCAGAGGTCAGGGGTTAAAGTTGATTTGAAGGTCAGCAGTAAAACAACAGACAAACCAGACGCCAAACTGGTTCCTTAGCTGTCGGTGGGAGCTGTGGTACAACCAGGTCTTGAACCTTTTTCAACCTCTAATAAAACAGGGGATGAATCTGAAGTGGATCAACCAGGCCCCTGAGGAAGCAGCACAGCAAAACAGAAATAATATCAATATCAGGCAGCCACAGGAAACAATGGGGCATTTCTCCGTGCTGCATGCATGCTGCTATTGTTTCCCGAGCTGGGGAATTAATTCCACTTATTTATTTAAGGCGTGTCAACTCACTGCCTAAACCTGTTTCAGTGTCAAGATGAATAAAACTTTTATGGCTCATAAAATAGAGCCATTCATCTCAATGTTCTTTGTGGTGCGTTTTTTTTTTTTTTTTTTTCCTGGCATACTGAGCTAGGCCTCTGCTCCGAAATGGTTACATCTGAACCCACTGTTGCTATGATCCACATCATATTAGAGAAAAAAATTATTTCACTGGCAAATGGATCTCAACAGAAAAGACCCAGGGAAGCGTTTTAGCTACGATGTAGTAGTCCCAAAAATCCTTCTAAATATGCCTCATGCCGTGGCATCTGTTTGGGGCATATATTATTTACAAAGCAGAAGTTTCATTAGTTTAGAGAAAAGTTCAAAAATGATAGCAATCCAACAATTAGTTTCCTAGACTATTACATATTTCCTTTTACTTTAGAAATGCAGCCTTGTTAGCATAGCTTTTCCCCATCATCATTTTTTTGCCCAAGTTGTCACCGTTATGCAGTCAGCTTGCACTGATGTAATAGTCAAATGCCTTCCTTTATACTTCTGCTCTGAATTTTATGTTTGATTTCAAGAGTAAAATGGCACACATAAATGGAAAAGAAAATATGTTTATGTGAATTTTGCGTTATAAATTTTTCCAAAGTTCAGTTGTAGAATTAATTTTACTTTTGATTGCCTGACAAATGACTGTAACAGTAATACAATACTAATACACAAGTTAAGTTTATAAAGTGCCACACACAGTGCTAGGCATGTGCATTTTCTCATGCAAATATTACTGATATTCAATACATGTCACAAAGGTCTCTTTAGGATGGGCTGTGGCAGTGCTCTTTCTTATCCACAAGATTTTTGTTAAACAAAAAGTTCCAATCAAACAATGTAATCACTAGAGTAGATCATTATAGTCTTAATGGGTAACGTCATGGAAACATGATTGATTTATGTTAAAAGGGATAAAACAAGCCATTTGGTGACATTTTACCAACTTTCCAGTCACAGCCTCAGTCATGTACCCCACAGCTCTTTGCTCTATTGACACATAAATTGAGTTGTGGAGGCTTGACCAAACTCTTTTTTTTTTTTTTTACAGGCAGAGTGGATAGTGAGAGAGAGAGACAGAGAGAAAGTTGACCAAACTCTTGTCCTGGTTGCTTTGCTTGCAGGTTCTGAGTGAATATTGTGGTCTTGTGATGCTGGATTATTTCTGGCTTAGTCAGTGGGTAGGTCAGGGTCTTTCAGTATGAACTCGAGTTTTTCCAGTGAGGAGGTTATTTGAGAACAGCTCCAAACACAAGTTGTGTTTTCGTTTTTGCTTATGCACAAAGATGTGGCCCTGGTGAAGAGGGACTCAGTGTTGGGGTGTCAGGCATTGCACACGCTTCAGCAGCCCTCTCCTGCCTTCCCCTGTGAACTCGTGCATGCGCTCCACAGAGGCACCACTCATTTTCCATATGGGTGGCCCATTTATGAAGCAGCCTGTTTGAAAATTCAGGTGCTTCCAAGTGAACCACCATGCCCTAAGAAAAATATTTCAGCACATAATTGATTAAATTTTGGTAATCTATAGCAACATGTTCTTGGTTCAGCATGGAGCAGGAGATTTTTCTTTTATAACCAATTACAGATTTCAAAAAATGCAACCAGGCTTGCTTCACAGAGGAACTCAATGTGTAGTAGGAGAAATTTTCCAACTTATTAAATGTTGTTTATATCCTCCTCTTTGTAGACCCTCTGCCTTCTCAAAGCATTTTATAGCTCCCTCTGTAACTGACTTATCAATTTTCCTTCTGACCTTCGGCATTAAGTTTAACCCTACCCCCAACCCAAACCCAGGACCCCAAGCAACTAGACTGCAGCAACAGAATACAGTTTATTCTCTGCACGTCTGCACCACATCTCTCGTTTTTCTTTTCCTCTAATCTAATCGCCAATTCTTAGGCTTGGCCAAATAGTTAAAAATGTTAAGTGCTAGCAAAGCCTTCTACCTCCCCCTCATATCTGTCTCTGTTTATGGAATGGGTCCCAGTTTCCTCCTTTTCTCCTTCAGCCTGGGGTCTTCAGGTCAGAACACTGTAAATACACACAGCCCTGTCTGGACCCATAAATCTGAGCAAAGGGCAGGCTTATATATTCAGATAAGCGCAGCCGCGGATGGGGCATGGAAGGAGGGAGCCCCAACACACTCAGGCCTTGCAGCTCTGTTCAGAGAAAACCCAGTAAGAAAGGCCAAGAATGCTTAGTAGGGAAGGAAAAAAGGGATTTTGTCTTGAAACCTCTCCCCTTATTTCTAATGGATGAGGTTGGCACTGCTTCCTCTCCGTTTATTTTATTTTTTCCACAGTGCTTATATTCACATCCTTACCAAACATATTATCTTAGAGGCAATCAAATTAAACAATAAATTTCATTTATTTCCAATGTCCTTTTTTCTTCCTAAGCATATTTGTTTGTGTTTTGACCTTTCGGAGAGTGTGTGTGATGTGAATTGGAGTCATTCTACCAGCAATTCTCCTTTACTGTAATTTTTCAGTCACAAGGTCTTTGACTACATAACCATGTTGCTCGTCACCACATTGAATCTCAAAAAAAGTAATGTCTGACGGAGTTGGGAATGGCAAAGCGAGAGACAGGGGGTGACGTAGCCTGTGGTCTTCAAGGCTTCTACCTTATTCCTGGGTCTAGGTATTCCTGTTGGACCTTTAGGTCTCAGGGTTTTCTGTGACTCTCAGAAGACCGTCCTTCTTGGGAGACGTGCCCCTTGGGAACAGGACTGTCACAGTGGAAACTTCTGAGCAGGCCGTCATGGCTGAGGTTGTGCTTTCTGTCACGCCTCTAACCTGACTTCTTGAGACGCAATGTGTCACATCCCAGATTTGCCCTGGCCATTTAAGACTCCAGGAAAAAGTGGCACACAATTTCTTGCCAGTCAATGTTTTATCATATATATGTGTATGTATAGATATATACGCGTATATATATAGACACACACATATGTATTATATACACATACATGTAACACACATATATGTAATATACACACATGTACATATATGTAATATAGTCACACATATATGTAAAATATATAAACAAATTTTATCTGATATCTCCATGTATGTATAGATATATATGTGTATATATAGATATAAATGCATATATAGATATATACACATACATATACATGTAATATATATACAAACAAATTTTGTCTGATTTCTCCATGCTATACTTTAGGCTAAAAAGCTAAAGCCTGATTCATGTTTGTCTATGCGAGCTTCTTTTCTTTCATTGAAAAGTCAGTGAAAACTCCACGTAGTTAAGAGAAGTTCATGGGAAAAACTGCCAAAAGAGTAATTGAGGGGGTGGGGGGCCAGCGCTGTGGTGCAAAAGGTTAATTCTCCAGCTGTGGTGCTGGCATCCCATATGGGCTCCAGTTCTGTCCTGGCTGCTCCTCTTCCAATCCAGCTCTCTACTGTGGCCTGGAAAAGCAGTGGAAGATGGCCCAAGTGCTTCAGCCACTGCACCAGCGTGGGAGACCTGGAAGAAGCTCCTGGCTTCTGGCTTCGGATCGGCACAGCTCTGGCTATTTCAGCCAATTGGCAGTGAACCAGTGGATGGAAGACCTTTCTCTCTGTCTCTCCCTCTCACTGTCTGTAACTCTACCTGTCAAATGAATAAAATCTTTTTAAAAAAAAAGAGTAATTGGGAGTCCAGAGTATTGCCTACATTAGAACCTCATCTTTGGCATGATAATAAAATGATAATAAATGATAATAAAAATGATAATAATAATCATTGAGCACTTACTTTTGGAAAATAATGTACTAGGTGTTTAGATATATATTAATGTTCATGTTTATAACAGTTGGTAAATGAAGTATTACAGTCTCCATTTTGCAAGTGTCAAACTCTGATTTGACCCTGGCACGTACATTTGAACCAAAAAATTGAGTATAGATCCAGTTCTAGAGCTCTCTCCTCTGAGCTGCCTTCCCTGGCCTCACGTTCTGCATCTTCAGGACGATGGTCGTGGGTAAAATGGTATCTGTTTTGCAGGGCTTCTCTATGTCCAGGTAGGTTTTCTCCAGTCCATGCCTTTCCTCATCCCTGGCTTAGCATTTTCAACACCACCTTGGCACCTCGGCCTGGCTCTTGAAGACTTCCTAGACAACACGTCTGAAACTGATTTCCTCCCTGACCTGATTCTACTTGGTGACCTGGTGGTGTTTAATGGGAGCACCCTCCACTCCACAGTCCAAGCTGAGGGTTCTCGGGCTGCGTCTGCTCTCTCTGGCCTTATCTACTGTGCTCATTGTTCAGACCAGCAGGGTAGTCACCTATGCAGCAGGTTGGACAACCTGAGTTTGGATCCTGGCTCCTCTGTTTGCCAAACTGTGCAGGATTAGAAAGTTACTCTACTCCTCTGTGTATTGGTTTCTCATCTGTAAAATGGCATCTGAAATTCTACTTATATCGTAGCTGGCCCAGACTCTTGGGAATGCCTGACCAAACTATTAAAGTAGCCTCAGTCTGGTGTTTCTATAGTTAGTTTCTTCCTTCTATAATCCAGCCTCCTGGATTAAAGAATCAAATATATATCATAAACACGATACATTAATGCTTCAAAATCTTTTAGACTCCCTATCATCCTCAAGTTAACTATTGAGTCAAGCAAAGACCTTCATAATCTCCCCATGGCTGGCTTTTCATGGGTCACTTTTTGCCACATCCCTTAGGCAATTTGCACCCTTTAGCAGCAAAAAAATTGTACATGTGCTATTCTTTCATGCCTTGAGACGTTTGTGCTGTGCCCTTGACCACGAATGTGCTTCCTTTCCATTTCTGTCTAGTGAGAGTGCACTGACCTTGTACGGCTTGGTTCAAATGTCATCTATTTTCTAGGGCAGCATAAATTAAATTAATCACTTCTAGAATATACTCCTTTGTCTTAGAACCTAACATGTTGCATGGTAATCATAGGCACTGTAATTATTTGTCTATCACTAGGCTGTGGATTCCTGGGAGTAGGGACTGTGTCTTTTTCCACTTGATATCTTTTGTTTTAGGACCTCACATATAGTGGGAGTCCCTCAAATTTAAATTAATATATAAAATACCACTCTTCACTCCTTACAGAAAGACTTAGAGCAAAAGTAAATGTGGAATACCTGATGCTGTTAACTAGTTGAATTAATTAGCTTGAAATAATAGGCAGCGAACTTGCAACAAAATAAAAAAGCTCAAGTCCAGTTGTGTCGTTCTAGCCATCTACAAGATGAAGCCAAGGTATTTTCTTCTAGGACACCTGGTACGTTTTGCTCTCACCACTAGGCAGAGTGAGTATGGAAGTCTTTTAGAGCATTGTGTTGGATGTAGAGCACCCTGCATTTAATACAGTATTTCATTATAAAAGGAGCCTGTGTTTTCCTCCTGTGCCCTTACTCTAACTTTTCATGGGAAACAGCCTAAGTGATCCTAAGTTCCGGAGATGGAATGTGTGGGTTTGAATGCTGTGCTGTCACTTAGAAGCTGTGTAACTGCTGCAAACAGTTTTCTCAAGACCTGCTGTCTCATCTGTGAGATGGGCGCCATAACAGCATTTGGTGCAGAAAGCAATTCCAAGGCTCTAAGAGGTTAACACATCTGGCACTTAGACGAGTGCCCGGCTTGTAGCGCGTACTGTACAACTGCGCCTCCTTATTCAGCTGTTGTTTATTAGACAAGTTCTTGGCCTCTTGGTGAACAGGTGAGGGAATCTCCTCATCAGTGGAAAGGAAGGGGGCTTGAGAGCTTGTGAGAACTGGCCCATTCACCCGTGCAGGACACCTCATGAAGCACTTCCTGTTGTCAGTTTACATGTGAAGCAGCACCTGGTAAGAAAACCTTGTTTCCACCACACGGTTAGGAAGGTTCCAGAAATGTCTGAGCTTCAGTGCCAGCTCCATTACATGTTGGCTGTGTGACCTTGGGCAAGTGTTTTCGTTTCTGTAAGTCTAAGTTTTGTCATCTGACAAATGAGAAAAAATGGAACAATTTTGCCTTCTACCTGTTGTGAAAATCAAATGGAAAAAATTTCCAGAACATTCTTATTATAATGTCTGCCACATACTAAGGGCCCAGTATATGTTGACTACTGACATCATGTTGAAGCTATTATTTTTTTATTATATGATGTGCTTTCTTCATATACTTTATTGCGACATCCTATAGAAGAGTACAACATTTATTCAGATTTTCAAAAGCAAAGAGAACACCCACCTGTTCCCATCCCAGGGTGGAAAGGAAAGGTTGCTTAGCAGTCCCTTTTCCCCCCTTTTTTTTTTTTAAGGGAAAGGTTGGGGGGGGGGGAAACCTGACAGACCAGAGGGAAGGGGCGAAGAGGGAAAAAGAGAAGGAGAGCGTAAGAGAGATCAAGAGAGAGAGCAAGAGAGAGACACATGTTCAGGAACAGGTCCTATTAAATTGTGTGTGGGGGGTGGGCAGGAAGGGAAGTAGGAGCATCGAATCCCAATAGGGTGGGCTTGGAGCTGACACCTGTGGTTGTCTATGTGCTTTCCTGAGCACAATATTTCCACTCCCCTTAGAAGACTTCTGTCTCTCCTTTGGGTCATCACAGACTTTGACTTCATAGTTTTAGTTCTTCTAAATGTACCACTAAACAATATGCTATTTGATTTTGTCTTTCATGAATACTGTGTTAATGGGAGTTGTTGCGAGTACGTGTGTGTAGATAGACATTTATTCTGTGCCTCACTGTCTGCTCTCAACAGATACAACCAGAGGGATGTGGGTATTCAGGTTCAGTCAGTGTCTCCTGTATAGCATTTTATGATATCAACACCACAAAACTTGGTTTATTATTTTGTTCCTATTGATGGGCACCTGGAGTGTTATTTACTTTTTTTAATTTATTGCTTGCTGTAATGCATTCTGCTTCCTAGAACATTATTTTTTTTTAAAAAAAGTTTATTTATTTATTCGACAGAGTTACACAGAGAGGAGAGGCAGAGAGAGGTCTTCCATGCGATGATTCACTCGCCAGATGGCTGCAATGGCCAGAGCTGCGCGCCAGGAGCCAGGAGCTTCCTCTGGGTCTCCCACACGGGTGTGGGGGCCCAAAGACTTGGGCCATCTTCTACTGCTTTCCCAGGCCACAGCAGAGAGCTGGATCAGACATGGAGCATCCAGGTCTCGAACTGGTGCCCATATGGGATGCAGGCACTTCAGGTCAGGGTGTTAACCTGTTGCACCACGGCGCTGCTCCCCTAGAACATTCTTGTACGTGTGCCCTGGTATACATAGGAAAAGACTGAGAGTCTTTCCTTAGGCAGTTAGGCCTAGGCGTGGCATTGCTCTGCAGGATATGTGAGTTTTCAAGTTTATTAGGTAACAGCAAACTCTTCTCTGAGTAGCAGCACATAAAGGAGTTTTGACAGAAGGTCATTACATATGTATTTTGGGTCCTCATAAAAATTTCTATATGTAGTAGTCGGTCTTCAAGACCTTAGAGTTTCAATGTAAGATCCACACAATCCCCTCCTCCTGGTATTGACACTCTTGTGTAGTCCCCTAGCAACCTGTATCCCAGCTTGTCTGTGCAACAAATAGGATATGGTGTAAGTTCTGGCATGGTTAAGTTCCAAAGGACTGTGGCTTCTGTTTTGGGCATTCCTCTGCTTCTGTCTCCTTTGCGTCACTCATACTGAGGGGAGGAGCTGCCATGGTGTGCAGTTCTGCAGAGAGGCCCACACAGTAGGCGACAATGGCCTTTGGTCCATAGGCATGGGGGAACTGTGCCTGCCCACAACCAGGTGACTGAGCTCAGAAGCCAGTTGTCTGGCACCTGGAGTCTTGAGATATCTGCTGGTAGGGAGCTTTCCTACAGCCTCATGAGGGACCCCTCCCCAGAACTGGCATGGCTTGTGCCTGGACTCCTCACCCTCTCAAACAGTATGAGATTATAAGTGCTCATTGTATTGAGGTAAGTTTTGGGGTAACTAGTTATGCAGCAAAGACACTAATACAAATTTTATTAAGCAGGTAAACATTTCCAAGTCCCCTTAAAGAATTTGCACAATAAAGCAGGATATTGAGATGAATAGATTTGAAATTAGATAATATGAAATGCTGATGTATCAATAAATCGAGGTGTTAGTAAGTTAGTTGGCCATGTAAAAAAGGCACCATGCAGATGAGAAAGCAAGAATAATTTGTGATTCATAACCTGTAGAATCATATCAAATGTCTTCCAACTTTTTAGTTGATTAGGATTTACAATTATGACTCCTTTTGATATCTTTGTTATTCTCAATGTGAAATTATAATAGCAAAAGATTGAGACTAAATGTGTGGAAATGAGAGAATCATTAAATAAATCACATATCCACTCAATAGAGTTTATAAAGCCATGAAAACTTTTTTCAAAAACAAAGTGACGTGTTCCCAACATGTTCAGTGAAAAGAGCAGGATATAACGTGCAAACAGTGGAAAGCTAACCTCGCAATGCTGAGCAGGTGAAAATGGGTTGTGGGATGATGTGGGAATTTGTTTTCCTCATTAAGCTTTTCCTGGGCTTGTAAATTCTGATAAACATGTGTTGTTACTTTTATTATCAAGAGAAAATATTTAACATTTGAAGAAATTGTTTTTATTTTTAGTTCTACAAGGAAATGAGGACCACAACTCCTTTCTTTTTTTTTTTAAAGATGTTTTAATTTATTTGAAAGGCAATAAATGAGAAAGAGAGAGAGAGAGCAGGAGGAGAGGTTGAGAGAGAGAGAGATTGAGAGAAAGATATATTTTTCATGTGCTGGTTTGGGCAAATGTTGACAGTCGCCAGGGCTGGGCAGAACTGAAGCCAGGAGTCAGGAACTCCATTTGGGTCTCCCACTTGGGTGGCAGGGGCCCAAGCAGTTGCTTCTATTGCTTTTCCAAGTGCATTAGCAGGGAGCTGGATTGCAAGTGGAGCAGCCAGTATGCTAACTGGTGTCCACATGGAAGGCCAGTGTCACAGGCAGAGGCTTAACTCACTATGCCACAACATCGTCCCCCAAATTCTCTTTATAAAAATACTTCTGCCCATGAGATTAAACTTGGAAAAGACCTTGCAATGGGGTGTTCAATTTGGAAGAATTACCCAAAGCCCCACCACTGGAGGAAAGCTGCTTCAGCATGTTGAAGTATTTCCTCTGATAAATGCTTTGTGCAATTGCATTGCACCCTGTGGTTTCTCTCTCTTATTGTCACTATAGCTGTCCTCCGAGCCTGTCAATTCTGGGAGAACAGCATCTGTATCTTTCTGGCTTACTATCCTTTTCTCAGCCCTCTTAGAGCATAGTATGTGTTTAATAAACACATTTTGAGCAACTAAATTGTTAGGCAATACAAGGAAAAGGGAAATTCCAAGAGCAGAAAGTTAAGGCAAAGCTCTATGCCAACTGAGGCTATTGGCAATCTGGAGGGTCAGTGTTCTGCTTCACTGGGTACCAGGTGCCCAAGAAGACAGGTGGCACCAAGGGTGGGCACCAGGTGCCATCCAAGTGCCCTGGGGTCTGTGCTGGGTGGAAGTGTGGAAGCTTTCTCAGTCAGTGCCAAGCAAAGAGACTGGGGTTGGTTTTCTGAACTCCCCAAAAGCAAACAAGAATAGGGAGCTTATCATCGATGCTTTGGGATAAGCAGGAAAACACCAGGGCTTCTAGATGCATTTGAACCATCTAATTCTGAATCATATTTGGTTCTCAAAAGGAGAAACTAATTTGCTTATCATGTATAAAATATCATGGTCACAAATATTTCTGGCAATAGGAAAAATATATTACTAGCTATGGCAAATACTGGAATTTATAATTTGGAGACTTTGAAAAGATCTAATCATCCCAACATTACATCTCTAAGCCTTATTTCATTAAGCACTGCATTGATAGGGAGCCTCATAGCCAGAATTTATTGTTTGTTTAGATTTTTCCAATGCCCTCGTCACTGAGGTCTCTGATTGCATGTGTAGAAGATTAAGAGATATAATAAACTCAGAAGAATAGACCAAGCAACACACTCTAGACCCAGGCCAAATTAAATAAATACGTCTATTTCGAAGTCCTGGAGTTCAACAAGAACAGAAACAAATTCTTACAGACAAAATAAGTGAAATGTTTTTAAGAAAGAAACTTCAGCCTTAATCTGAGTCTTGATCTGAGTTTCCCTAAGTTAAGCGTTCATTTATATGAAAACCAGTATTCATATTATATTTTCCAATCATATTTTTGAAAATATTATGCACCCTAAATAAATACAACCAAGCAAAAGTGAAATCCCCCAAGGTGTGAATTACAGACAAAATATGTATTTCCACCTCAAAATAAATGATTGAAATCCTAGTTGAATCTGCTGTGCATAAAATTGACAAGAAGAAAATACAGCTTAAGTGCCTTTCTTCATAGTGTCTGGTTAAAAGCCAAATTCTTCAGTTTCAATATTGTGTTGTATCGTGGTGCACAAATTACTTACCTATTTGTGTCTCAGTTTTCTCACCTGTAAAATGGAGAGAATAATCTCTCTCATAGGCTTGCCTGGAGAATTCCATGAGTTAATGTAAGTTTAGTTCTAAGAAAAATGACTGACACACAGCAAATGCTTTATCAATAGCTATAATTGTTAGGAAACAAGGGAACAAAACACTTGCCTATGACATATCATCTCATCTTTTTTTTTTTTTTCTTGACAAGGGAACACATTGGTCTGACTTACAGCTGTAGTCTTTCACATTATTGTTTTTATCATCATTATTATTATTATTACTTGAAAAGTAGAGAGAGAGAGAGAGCTCTCCCATCTGATGATTCATTCCCCAATGTTCTCAGCAGTCAGGGCTAGGCTGCCAGGCTATAGCCAGGAGCCAGGAACTGAACCTGGTTCTCCCTATGGACGGCAGGAACCAAGTATTGGAGCCAACCCTAGCTGCCTCTCTTGGTGTGTTTATTGACAGGAATGCTGGAATCAGAAGCAAGGTGGAACTCGAATCCAGACCTTCCAGTATGCGCTGCAGGCATCTTAACTGCTGTGCCAAATGCCCACTCATTCTTATTTCAGTTTCCTTCTTTCCTCCTTTTGTGCAAGAAGTTTTCTTGGTTCTCCTGTTGTCAAGTCTAATCTCTTTTGATTTACCTCTTATAAAGTAGGATACTGTGATATGCTGGAGCAGGAAATAGACCGAAGGTGGTTCCTTTGCAGATGAGTGTTTGTACTTCCTGACATTCCAGAATCATCTATTGTGCTAGGCAAGACCTGACACAACTTAGAAATCTACAAGAACACAAGAGCATGCTCTTAAATGCATCTGTTCTAAAACAAACCTCGTCCTGGGGTGAAGGTGATTGAGCACCTCATTTTGCTATATAAAAATGGAGAATAAAAGAGCCAATTTCCATGTGAGGGTCATTGTTGACATGTATGTGCAAAAGACACTGAATATGAATTTTCTTTCCTTGCAGATTTGAAAGGAGAAAACAGTTGTCTGTTTCATTGGCTTGTTACTTTGCAATCTCTTCTGGAATGAACCAAGAAGTGATCAGAGGGCTTGGGCATAGAAGGAATGTGTGCCCTGATGTTCTATCCACAATTTCAGTCCATCTCAGGCACCTGTGGCTTGGCTGAACACTTAGTGGTCCATATCTTCACATTTCATACCCTGGGATTCAACTAACTTTGGGGCACAAACAGTTAAAAGAACTGTCTGTACTGAACAGGTACAGATTTCTTTCTTGTTGTTATTTCCTGAATAATACAATGTAATGACTATTTACATAGATTGTACTCAATATTATAGGTAATTTAGAGATGATTTAAAGTATACAGGAAGATGAGTGTACCCCACAGGCAAATATCCTAACAAGTTCAACACTTCCTCTTATTTACTATCTTTGTTCTTTCCCATGCCTTGCCTTTGGGAAGATTGTTTCTTGTGATGTTAAGATACTTCTTAGCTTTCTTTCCTTCGATGAAATTTTCTCTTCCTACATATTAAATCCAAGTTGTCTTGGCCTTTGGGAAATTTGCCCTGAACTAAACTGGTCCATTCATGGTTTCCCATTGCAGTGTTAGCCATGCTGTGTTGTACCTGCCTTTTGATGTTCAACATGATCCAAGGTTGTGCTAGAAGCTGCCTAAAATTGTATTATGTTCATGTTGTCCAGTGATCTACAAACTTCAGAGGACAGCGGTTGACTCATCCATTTCAACAACTCCTGCACCTGGTGCCTAATATATCATAACAAAGTCAACAAATGCTGATGGAATAAATACATGAATGAAGCCTTATTTGACAAGAACTCAAGGACATCATTAACCTAGAGGGCCTTGTAATTTGTAGTATATATACAATTTTTTAAATTTTTTTTTATTATTTTTTTATTTTTGACAGGCAGAGTGGACAGTGAGAGAGAGACAGAGAGAAAGGTCTTCCTTTTGCCGTTGGTTCACCCTCCAATGGCCGCCGCGGTAGGCGCGCTGGGGCCGGCGCACCGCGCTGATCCAATGGCAGGAGCCAGGTGCTTCTCCTGGTCTCCCATGGGGTGCAGAGCCCAAACACTTGGGCCATCCTCCACTGCACTCCCTGGCCACAGCAGAGAGCTGGCCTGGAAGAGGGGCAACCGGGACAGGATCGGTGCCCCGACCGGGACTAGAACCCGGTGTGCCGGCGCCGCAAGGCGGAGGATTAGCCTGTTGAGCCACGGCGCCGGCCTATATATACAAATTTGGTTAGTGAAAAACTTTTCTGAACGAACTGAGAGGAGGCCGATCTAAATCATACCATAAATGTCTGATGATTTATTAGAACCAGAAGGGGTATGAGGAAAGAATCAGGCTACAGAACCTAGGGAGGAGTTTTCAACAGGTATCACACCTGAACGATTCCGTTTAGAAACTGATGAGCTGTATGATTCTGCCTGTAGGGCTCCGAAGCTCGTGAAATGAACACAAGCTGTGGGAAGAGGACTTGTCAGAAAGTGACTAAAAATAAGCTGAGACTGCAATAGGTGCCTAAAGTTGCATCAGTGTTATTATTAACTGTTTATCGAACACCTAGCATCTGTTGGGCATTTTCATTACATGCTCTATGTTCATAACCTCATATAATTAAACTCTTACAACATTTCTGTGAAGTGAGCAGTAGTAGCCCTCTTTTGTGATCAACTAGGCTGGGGAGGAAGGGAGATTAAGCAACATACCCAAGGTCTTACAGCTTGGATGAGATGGCACTGAATGCATGACTCAATGGTTAGGGATGGAAGGAGAGGTAACCTTGATCCTACACTGTCATTCATGTGTGAAAGATTATTTGCATTTTGAGCACCCATTTTAGGACGACCCTAGACAAACTAGAGTAACTTCTGTGGAGAGAAGCTGATGAGGATTCACAGATTCTTATCGCTTCCTCAGATTTCTGAATCAATTGAGAAATACCTAAAGAAGTTGCACAGATGGAAATGCACATGTGAACTTTTACAAAGGAAATTTGTGCTAATCCTGTACCCCCATCCCCAGTAGTCAAATGTAGCCCTTGGGACCACAAGTCTATCTGGAAGGGGCAGATCTCCTGGGGAGCTCCTGCAGGCGTGGGAAGTCAGAGTCCACAGGCGGTTCTGAAGCATGGACTTGGCTGCCCTTGCTCAGTGACATTTCCCATACTCAATAATTAGGTAAGTCATAACCCCTTGTGGGCAGCGATGAGTCAGGGAGAGGCCAGAAGGATGACTTTCCATCTCCTCCGAGGTGCATCTGGCCAGGGAATGAAATCCTTGTCACTAGCCATGGCCAGAATCTGCTCATTGACATGTCACTGGGGACAAGGGATGGAAGGATGGATGCAGTGGCTAAACTTAGGTGTCCAACTGACCAGGCTGTGATGCCCAGATGTTTAGTCAAGAACCAAATGAGGTGTTGCTGGGGATGTTTTTCAGATTTCATAATAACTTGATCAATAGACTAAGTGGAGCAGATTAAGCTCCACATTTGGATGGGGCACTCCCAATCCATTGAAGGCCTTAGGAGAAAAGACTGAGGTTTCCAAGAGAAGAAATACTTCTTAAGATGCAGCATCCGCTCTCACATAGATTTCGAGGCAGCTTGCCTGCCCCCTAGATTTTAGACTAGCTCCTAAAACAGTGTGAGCCAATTCCTTAAAATCAATCTCTATTTCTCTCTTTCTCTACACATGCATACACATACATACACATATAAACATAAATGCACTTATAGAAGGGTACTTCAAAAATTCCCTGAAAAATGGATTTAAAAGATGTTCCTCTTGGTGCAAGACCAATCGAAACCAATGTGTTGTTTTTTTGATAATGTATATGTCATGAACGTTTTGAAGACTTGTCAGAAGCACGGCTTTCACAGAATTTTATGTACCAAAATAATCTTTTAATGCCATTTTTCCAGGAACCTGTTGAAATCCCTTTGTCTGTATCCTTCCTGTTGGTCTGTTTCTCTGGAGAACCCTGAACAATATGGCTGAGAATGTTAAATCTGCAGCTGAGGAGTCAAGGTAGCAGTCATGGGAGCTGTGTCCGTATTTCTTATGGGTTCATATAGGACAAGCTATTGGGCTTGTTCCCCAAGGTGGACTATCTTGCAATACTTTTAGCATTTGAAATGGCTTATATGGAGTTCAACCCCCCTGTCATTGGTTTAGAAGAACTGTTCATATTAAGAGAAGGCTGACTCAGATTGCTGTCAGTGACACTATCTTATGCTTCTGCTCAATAATTATAATGCCATTTTTCACATTTTAATATTTGTGAAGTTCTTTCATGTCTGTTAGTTTACTGGTTTTCCCGTAGTGCCCAGTACACAACTGGCAGTTATGGAATTGAATTGCGAGTGCAATAATGGCAAATTAGGAACCAAATTTCAGCTTGAAATGGACATGTATGTCTCCTTATTCATATTCCTTTGTCTCTATATACTCTACTTTTAAAGTATTCATTTTTTATGACCAGCATGTTAGTAATGTTCTATTATTACTTGGTTATTTAATTATAAATTAAAATACATAGCTCACAGGATTTTTGACCAGAACTAAGCAAGAAATTAAAATACAAACAAGAAAATAACCTAATTTGTAAATAACATTTCTCTGAAATCAATTATCTTATTTTCATAGGAAACACAATTAGAAGGAGAAATCTGTCTGCTAAATTCATCCAAAAGAATAAAAGAGTTAGTGGAATCTATAAAAAACTACTGCCTCTTTAAATGCTAATGAACACCAGCTTTATCATTTCTAAAGAAGAGGATTTTGCTCTTATTTTTGATCTTCCACCGAAAAATTTTTCTGCCTCCTGTCTGGCAAAGGGACGTGGGCTTGAGCCTGAGCTTTGAGACCAGAAAAAGAGCTGATGAGAACATTTCAAGCCAATTCCTTCCTCTTTCCATCCAGCACAGTTACACACCCTCCCCCTTTCTCCTTGAATTCTCCTGTCAACAGTCTTGGTCTTGCCAGTGTAGAGACAGCCATCATGTCAAGCCCAGATGCTTACCTTTGCACCTTACAAGGGAGAGGGGGATCTTTTTGGAGCCCCGACACCATTCACCTGTTCAGATCATCTTGCAGGGCAGAGAACAAGAACCGAGGCAGGAGTCCCAGGAAAGCAGAGGCTGGGGGTATGAACAAGCCTTGTTCTTAGTACTTCGTGTGGGAGACAAGTCAGGCAAACTCTGGCATAGCACTGAGATGACAGACACCATCTCTGTATGGCAGCAAAGCACGGCAGAGCCTATGCCTGACAGGGCCAAGGTTCTCTCAGATGGGCTTTTTTTTTATGCCATAAGCTGTCAACGTGTGGTTCTGGGATGGGCAGTATCAGCACCCCTGGGGGCTGTGTCAGAAACACAGCTTCTCAGGCCCCACCCCACATCTGCTGAATCCTAATCTGAAGGCGGGGCCCTGCAGTCCAGTCTCCAGGGAATTCTGATGTGCATCCAAATCTGAGAATTGCTGATTTATAGCACAGCTCCTCACAAAACCAGATGTGTGGACATTTGGGGTCCTCAAATACGATGGAAATCACATTTCCATCAATAAAGAAGGCACTGGGTACACTGAAACTGTGTGTGTGTGTGTGTGTGTTTGGGGTAGATATGAGGATCAGGAGTTTCCTAGAACTGTCCCCGTCAACTGTGGATCTGTATTCCTGGACAGTCTTCACTCTGCATCCCCTGGGCTTTGCAGAGCAAAAATGGCCTCCCCTGCGCCTAGCCACAGTGAGGCCTCAGGGTGCCCAAGGCCAAGGGCTTTGCTGAGATGAGGTGCACTGATATACTCGTGGCTCCTGCCTGTCAGACAGTACAGGACTGCATCTAGTGGCCTGAGTGCAAATATGGCCTAAGCTGTGTGACCAGATGTTTGTGGTGAGTCAACCATCAGAGTGGACATCCTGGGTAGGTGGGCAGGGATGGTGCTGACTACCCAGGCCTCCCTCACTCCTCTGTATCTCCTGTTGTACAAAGACTCCAGTAGAAGATGTGTGAGGATACTTCAGAAAGTTCAGAAAGATCGAATGGAGGCAGTGATGTGCATTTTCTACAAACTTTTTGAAGTACCCTTCCATGAAGAATCTCTAATACTGGAAAGAAAACCATTGTAAAGCAAGTGTTCATTTCTAGGTTCATTTCTAGCCCCAAAGCTCAACAGGCAGGCCTTGGCTGGGTGTCTTACCTTGGCATCCCTGCACTGATGGCTTTATCCAGGCTTTCAAAGAGCTAGGGCCCCTCTCTGATTTGTTTTCTGGTGGTGGGCTTAGCAACTCTATTTTTTTTCTTAATCTATTTTCTTGTACAAAGAACAAATGCCCCCAAGTGCAATTGCACCCAGATTACTAGAGTCTCAACTTAAACATTACCAAAAGCTATAATTTTGAATTTCTTTTATCTATCCTAAGCTAATAGCAGTTTTGCATGTATTCATATTGTTTTCATCTGGTTCCTTAGCCCCCCTTTCCTTTGGTTATTGTCTCTGGAATATGTGCGGGCTTGTTTAATTTTACTGCTGAATTTGGGATATGGAAAAGATTACTCTTAATTCTTTTACTTATTTATTGAAACCTAATATATTTAAATGGGCCTTCTGTGCTACAGAAGCAATGTGCTCTTCTGTGGAGATGTCACCGGGAAATTGCTGAGGACCTGAATGAAACAGGATCTGAATCTGAAGCTACCCTGGAATGAGCCACTCTGCAGCATCTTCAGACCAGCCTCTCAAACGCTTGCTTCCACGTGAAACACGCATGCTGGCCCTGGAGCCAACCAGTTCAGTGCTGGTGCACTACACTTCCATGAACCTGCTAGCTAGGCCCCTTCTGAAATGTTCACCCCAGCAGGACCTGGGTCTCAGATTTCCCTCCTAGGGAAATTAACACAAAATGAATTGGGATGAGTTGATGAATCTTGATTTATCTCTTTGGCAGGGTGACTACAACCCTGAGACTTAAACTATATCAGGTCAAACTACAGCCCAAATGACTTTTCCAAAATGATATAATGCAAGTAAAGAATCAAAAATAATCTTTAGTCAAGTCATTGCCAAGTAGAAAAAAAATCCAATCTCATTGAATTTATCACTTTGTCAATAAAAGTAGGAACCTCAACTTCCTGCATATTTCTTTGTGCCTGCTGGTAAGGCAGGAGCAGTGCAGTGTCGGATGTTGTCATAGGACCCCGACCCCATATGCTGCTCTGCATGAGGGCAGGACCAGCCACATGATTTTTGGGTCCAATGCCAAATGAAAATAGGAGGCTCCGGTCGGCGCCATAGCTCAATAGGCTAATCCTCCACCTAGCGGCGCCAGCACACCGGGTTCTTGTCCCGGTCAGGGCACCGGATTCTGTCCTGGTTGCCCCTCTTCCAGGCCAGCTCTTTGCTATGGCCCTGGAGTGCAGTGGAGGATGGCCCAAGTGCTTGGGCCCTGCACCCCATGGGAGACCAGGAGAAGCACCTGGCTCCTGCCTTCAGATTGGTGCAGTGCACCGGCCGCGGTGGCCATTGGAGGGTGAACCAACGGCAAGGGAAGACCTTTCTCTCTGTCTCTCTCTCTCACTGTCCACTCTGCCTGTAAAAAAAAAGAAAAGAAAATAGGAGGCTCCATACTCAAAAATTATTTAGGATTTCAAGATGGTAGTGGCAGAGCATCGAAACAGGCACTGTACTCTTCTGAACTGGGTGCCTGGACAGTTGCACAAGTCACATGCTCATGAAAGCCTGCCCTGGCTCAAGGAGAGACCTGGTTAGGAGGGGCAATGCTCATTTCCTTCTCTCCTGTTCTTGAGCCCAAGGCTTTTAGGTTTCTCTCTGAAGTCTGCATGCAATTCTCCTAGCTCAATTAACTGCCTCCCTGCTTACCACATTCGCCCCACTCTTGAGACTATCTCCAAGGGACATGTCCACTGTAGTGCCAAGTAAGCCACATTACCATGAGTCCTCAAAGGGCTGATGAAGGCCATGGGGAGGGGCAGGGGTGCTCTGCCCTGCCTGAGTTAATAGCTCTGCAGATCTCAGACATGTCCCCAGCTGTGCAGCTTCCTCTCCCTTTGAGTCCGACAGAATCCTCTATCATTCTCTTTCAGTGTTCCAGGGCTTTATTTGCCTTTTCAAATAATTGTTCCCAATGCCTGTAGAATGCCTTGGACCTTCCCCTCCTTGTCTTTACTGTAAAGCCATTCCTTACTCTTTTTTAAAAAGATTTATTTATTTGTCTATTTGAGAGGCAGAGTTTACAGATACAGAGAGGGAGAGACAGAAAGAGAGGTCTTCCACCTGCTTGTTCACTCCCCAGATGGCCTCAACAACCAGAGCTACACAGATCCGAAACCAGGAGCCAGGAGCTTCCTCTGGGTCTCTTATGTGGGTGCAGGGGCCCAAGCACTTGGGCCATCTTCTAATGCTTTCCCAGACCATAGCATGGAGCTGGATCAGAAGAGGAGTAGCAGAACTTGAACTGTCGCCCACATGGGATGCCAGCACCGCAGGCAGAGGATTAACCTACTGTGCCACTTCATCAGCAAGGTCATGGCTGTGCACAGGAGCAAGAACTCTACAGAGATCTGGTTTTCTTTGTCCCTATGTTTATTTAATTGTTCTAAGAAGATGTTCTTTTGTCCCCCTGAAGGAATCCCACTGTCTTTTCACAGTCTCTTCTATAAAAGTCTGCAAATGGGGGGAGGGATTTAGTATAGTGTTTGAGAAATTGCTTGGGATGCCTGCATCCCAGGTCAAAGTGCCTGGGTTCAAGTCTTTGCTGAGCTCTGATTCCAATGTTCTGCTAATGTGTACCCTGGGAAGTGGCAGGCCTTTGAGCCCCTGCCATCCATGTGGGAAACCTAGATTGGCTCCTGGCTGTTGTAGACATTTGGGGAGTAAATCATCAGATGAAACATCTCTGTCTTCTCTGTCTCTCTGCCTTTCAAATAAATAAATAAATAAAAATAAAATTCTCCCTACTATTCCCCTTCCAATTATGTTACTGATTTCTGATCACATAAAAAATTAATTGTGTTGTTCTAAATTGGAACCCACAGTTGACTCAGGGATAACTTTGCCAACAATGGGAGTATTTGGAAATTGTTGCTTCAAAACCAAAGTCCTGGAGGCCCCCTATGGAGAACATTGAGGGGGTCTTTTAGAGAATATTCTTGCTGATGGTGATTGCCATTGGGCAATAAAGTTCTTAGACATTAGCAAATGAGTAGCTTAATTTAAAAAGCTCATTAATCAACTTTGGGACTTCTGAATTACCCCACCACAAAAAAAGTTGACAGAAGCATTGAAAATGAGACTATAATGCCAGGGCCGTACTGGCCTCATCTCCATCTTTTGCTCAGTGCTACCCCTTGTCTGTGGGGTGCACTTAAAATTTACCATCTCTCTGTTGGCTGAGTATGGCAGTGGCTGCAATCCCAGGCAGAGAAACCAGAAGATGTGGGGTGACTTGTCTGCACGTTCTTTGCTTGTTAAGTCTTACATGACTTTAGCCAGACCACTGGATCCTGTGATTTCCACATTGAAAAATGATAAATGATCTGTAATTATGGACTTTTCTTTGCAGGGAGGTGAGTGGTGTGGATGGAGGAAGTACCTGTGAGAGCAGTTAGAGATCCTGGAAAGAAAGTGGTCTTCCTTCAATGGGATTTTTTTCTTTTATACCTTCTCATGGGAGTCCTCCACCTCCCACACACTCATTTCTTTGGTATTTTGAAGGACAAGACAGAAGGATTCAGCACTCTGAATATTTTCTTTGTATTGGGGTAAGTTTGGATGTAGATGTTAGATCCATGGCTTCTAGACCTGCTGAGGCCCAGGTCTCAGTCCATTAGGCCTCCCTTCCCTTCACTGCTGTAGAGCTCACAGCAGATGTCTAGCTAGCACTCTGATTTACTTTCCTAGTTGAGTGAGGTTCTTTTCTTTCTTGAGGTATTCTAAGGGGGAAGGTATGCATTCCTAATTAAAAAGTAAATAGATGGAATCAAGTCCATTGGGTTCCTCTGTAGATTATTTCCTCATCCCTAACAATTGTTATGTACTTTCTTTTCTTTTAAAAACATTTAAAAATAACTAATTAATTAGAGAGGGAGGGGGGAAGAGAGAGAGAGAGAGAGAGAGAGAGAGAGCGAGCGAGCGCACTCCCATTCTCTGGTTCACTCTCCAAATGCCCAACACAGTCAGGACTGAGCCAAGCCAAAGCTAGGATTTGGAAAATCAATCCAGATCTCCCATGTGGAGTGGCAGGAGTCCAATTACTTGAGTCATCACTAATTCCTAGTTTCTGCATCAACACACTCATGACAAAAGAGGGGTTAATTGCTTACACATTTTGTTGATGGAAGCCATTTTGTTGCAGGAGTCAGGAGCTGAAGCCAGGCACTGAACCCAGACACTCTGATGTGGGTCCTGGGCTGCTGAAGCAGCATCGTAGCTGCTTCCTTGACACTTCTTTGTTGAGAACAACCTTGATATTTTTCCTCTTAATGAAATGATATGAGAAGGGAAAATAAAATCCCTTCTGCACTGCTGTGTCAGGCATCCCCTACACTATGCTCGCTTAGCGTTTCCCAGGACTTTGGGGCTCCTCAGAAGCCTGGGAAGCAGATTTCCTTCTGCCAGACTCTTTCCTTCATTCCATGATGCCAGGAATATTTTTTTGCTAATGTGGAACAGTTTCAGTTTGTTGCACCAGAAAATAAATGTTTTAAGGCTTCGTAACTTTTTGTCCTCCCGTGGTACTCTAAACACATGAGCAGTGGGTTTCCATTGGCTCACCAAATAATTTCCTACAGACTATTTCCACTTTGTTTGTCTTCCGTGACATGTCTTTCTCATGCTGTTTTCCAGCTTACCAACATGCTCCTGTCCAGGGAGGAAGAGTTAGGAAGACAAAAGAGCATGCGTGTCCCTCAGAGTTTTTAGATTCTGGCATTACCTATTTCAGCATCTTATTAATTGTGAAAATTTTAGCAGTCTCTGAGTCTCAATTCCCTTCTTTGCAAATGGGGATAATAAATGGTACTTTCCTTGCAGAGGTACTGTGAGGATTACTTGAGATAGAACATGTCAAAAGCTATTTTTGGATGTTTAAAAATGTGTGTTTATTATTATTTCAGTAGACTGATTTTTTTCTAATTGTCATTTTGAGTTTTCCAATTCATGCAAGTAAGTCTGTTTGTAGATTAAATTTAATTATTGATTCACAAAACATGGATTTACTTTTTTCTGATGTTAAACTTGGTGTCAAGCCAGGTTTTGAACCCTTTGTTTTACCCAACAAATCTAAAGTTAGAAATAAATGCCTAAATTATGAGGAAGAAACTTAAGTACAGTTCAAGCCATAAAGCATGCTAATTAACACATTTGTTTGCCTTTGGAACATCTGGAAAAGCAACTACATACGAATTCTCTTAAAAATGATTTATTTAAGCATTTGTGGTAGATTCAGGTATGTGATTTTAATTACACAATTAATTAATTATTGGTGAAGTTCTTTTATTTCCTAGTAATCAACATAGTAAAACATTATGGTGTAAATTATGATAGAAAAGAAAATTAATAAACATAATTATAGTTTTCATTTTCATTCTGAAATCATTTTCAACTTATTTTGGATGTTAAGTAGATTTTATCCTACCTCCCACCCTTCTCTCCTTCCTTCCTTCCTTGCTTCCTTCTCTCCTTCCTTCCTTCCTTCCTTCCCTCCTTCCTTCCTTCCTTCTGCTGATAGAAGCAACACACAATGATGAGAAGTATGCTTAAGGAAGGAGTTGACCTAAAAGTATTTAAGCTGTGAAAAGATGAAAACAAGAATAAAGAGGATTGGCTAACCTGAGTTTTCTCTATGAATTAATCATATTGACAGGAAGAAAAGGTTGCTGACATTCTATGTATGTGATATACACACATGTTTGTATGTAAACAATTTGGCACATTCACAGCCAAAGAAGAGTTAATTGCTTCTGACATTTTGTTGATGGAAATGTGATTCTCTGACTAATTATTTCTTATCTCTTTAGATTAGCTATTTTCTTCCTGATTTGTACCAGACTTTAGATGAATTTACCAATTTCCAGTGGTTGGCAAATGGCCATGCACACTTCCCAGATCTACATGTGCCCCTACCCTGTTCCAGGAGTCCTCTTCAAAGAGTGGGAAATCTCCTTTCCCAGAAGCTCCCTGTGTCTTGGTCTATGTGCCCATCCCTGACCCAAAAGCTACGAATGGGGAAGGGATTATAGTGATGGATTCAGAACTTAGTCGTAAGTTCCAAACAGATGTCAGCTTCTCCCAGAACTAGAGGGCGCAAAGGAGAATGTGGATATTCAAGAAAAGAGGCATGGGTGATGAGAAGGCCACCCTGAAGTCAATGATAGCAAATCTAATGACTGTAGTAGGTTGTTATTCCCCCTGAGGACTAATTCTGGGAGAAGTAGGGGGCCTGAGAGGTCACCCAGACGTTGAGAGGCTGCCTCCGATCTTGTATCTCAGATCTTGAGGCTGGTATGCTTACACCAGAATCCAGGTGTCCTGATGCTGCACTCTATCTCTTTCCATCACACAGCACAACTCTGCCTCTTGAGATCTTCCTGCACTTTTGAATTTTACATCTGGGAAAGTAGAGGGTGAGAGTGAAAAGGATTCCCTCCCTGTTATGTAGCCTGTGAATGAGTGAAGGTCCTGGGCCTGTAACTACTCCCTCCGCCCAGTACATCATTCCAGGTACCAGTGGACAGCCAAGCTGTTAGGAATTTTGTAAGTAAATGAATAGCTGTTGTCATGTACATGGATATCCATGTCAGCATTGTTGACAATGACAAGCTACTCAAAGCTATTTAAATACATGGCAGTGAATAAAATGCAACATATATTAAACTTATATCTGCAAAATTAGACATAAGAATGTAGCTCTATATGTGGTGGGGATCTTTATAAAGCGCCCATCAAGTTACAGGTTCTACGAAGAAAGCTATACTTAGAAGAACATGGTATTATGGCTCCTGTTCCCTGTGTGGTGTGTGTGCTTGTATATACACTTAAATTTCCTTAGGAACACTAAAGAAACTGTAGCTTCTAGTTACTTTGGGCAAGGAAACTGGGGTTTGATTGAGACAAGGATATTTCTAATGATTAATTTTTAAAATTATTTCTACAACTATTATTTATATTACACTTCCACTTAAGAGTACTACTTTGAAAAAGGATCTAGCCTGCTTGAGTGTCAGTCCAGGGTCTACAATGTCATGATTTTAGACAAGACATTTCATTTCTTGGAGTCTCAGTCTTATCCTTTGTAAAGTGAAGATGATAATGGTTATCATACAAGATTCTAATGCAGATTCGCTGAAAAAGTCCTGTGAATATGCTTTCAGTTACTCATGGTTATATTTGATGGCATTTTTCTTGAAGACTACCCCACACCTTCCCCATCCCATGATGTCAAAGAAACAGCTGTGGAAATTAAGGGAAAAATCATCTCCTTAGAGTTTCTGGTTAGCACTGACTCAGTAGGGAGGCTGAGGGGTTCAGGGAAGGTCCAATTTGGAGTCTATGAGCCTTCTTCCACACGTTGATGGACTCGGTGTTCCTAATGCCTGAATCCTGACACAGTTGTGGAATTGGGCTTCAAAAACCCTCAATGCATTCTTACATGCCCCCAAAAGATGGAAATGTCTAATTGCACTTCAGTTTTTATTTGTTCAATCAGTACTTACTATATACCAACTGTATGCCGGACACTGACTGCTAAGAGCAATTCAGCAACCCTTGGAGTACAGTAGAGCAGACTCAGCAAATATTCATTAACTATTGTGCAGAGTAACCAGCATTCATTTTAAATAAAGGATGTTGGTGGACAGAATGCATACCCACTAACTCCTAGGAGTGCAGTTACAACACTATGAGGACACTTCACAAAGATCATGGAAAAATGGAATTTAAAGTTAAACTTATTTTGGTGCAAAAGAATTTTGAAATCCATAAACATGCATAGTTTTTTCATAATATGCATTTTCCTTGAACTTTCTGAATATACCTTGAGTGCCAGTTTGTAGCTCTCCATTGTTTATATAAAAGCAAAGTGCCTGGGGTGGGCATTTGGCCTAGTGGTTAAGACTTCCACATCCTGTTAGAGTACTTGGGTTTGAGTCCAAGCACTTCTCCTGATTCCAGCTTCTCGCTGCTGCACTCCCTGGGAGGTAGGTGATAGCTCAAGTAACTGGGTCCTTGCTACCCATGTGGATTGACATCTTTGTTCCTGGCTTTGGTCTGGCTCAGTCCTAACTTGCAGGCAATGAGGAATGGACCAGCAGGTGGGAAGTTTCTCTGCCTGTCTGTCTCTTTCCTTGTCTCTGCCTCTCTGTCTCTCTACCTCTCAAAGTTTAAAAGAAAAATTAAAAAATAAAAACAAGATGCCTGTATGCCTGCTCAGAGTTTGTATACATCCTGGACATATTTTCCAAAATGCAACCATTGACGGTCAAGGGGCCAGTAGGAGCCAGACATGATTTTCCAAGGGTTTCATCAAGCCGTCAATTCTGGGTCTATGAATTTGATCCTTGGCTGTACCAGGCATCTGCTGAGAGCTATGGAAGCTAATGGAAGAAACAGAGTAAATAGAAATCCCTGTAGACAAGAAGGACATCGTCTTAGGACTCAGCATAATGGATGAGAACTTGGGAGGAGCAATAGATCACAATCCAGCTTTGGAGTTTCTTTGACAAGGAGGCTCTGATTCACATAGGTGGCAGCTTGCTTCCCTTACCCGCCCTCCACTCACACACTTCTGAAAACTTTCCTGCTTGCAACGGAACATCCCCATGAGGAAGCTTGAATCCAAATAATTCAGGTCTGGAAAAGAAACCTCTTGTTAGAACACAGACATCATTGACAATTAGCCAGGATTCCAGGGAGAAAAAAGGGAGGCGCCGGCAAGGTAAGCACACTTGTGTTTATATAGCATGTGATGTGTTTTGAAGTCCCCCAAGAAGAAAGGGCCTCTCTCCTACTTCAAAAGCCATTTTCATGTTTTTGAAATTACTGGAAATTACGGGCTAAACCCCCTTCACACGTAATTTATTTCACCCAGTATCTCATACTTTGTGATAACATGCAAATACCATATGTTGTACTTTCTCTTTATGGATGAAGGAGGGAAGGGAGGAGAACTGGCAGAATTATCACTAGGCACTGCAAAACCTTCCATTGAAATCCACATTTACCATGGTGACATTTACTAGTTGTGGCAGAGCTGATCAACTGCAGATTTTCCTGCTGCTGAGGCTAAATTGCAAGCTGCTCATAACGCCATCAGATGCTGCTGGGCTTTCAGCCAATGAGAACTTTGGAAATGCTCCCCTCCTTCCCTAGTGCAGTAGAGACCCCATGCCACCGTGTGTGCAAAGTCGGCACAAACTCTACCCTTGTTTGAACTCGATTGACCTTATGCAGCATTTTCCAGGAATTAAAGGCATCTCCCAATCTCTTGTGGGTTCCAAATACTCAAACAAGAGATCCCAATGTATTCCCAGAGCCTTCATTTTTGTTTTCCCTAGCAGGTATTTATTTTTCTAGATGAAATAGTCAATATCTAGGAGTATATATTATTCATAAGATGGAAAGCTGAAAAAAAAAAAAACCCCATGTCTTGTATTCTGCTATTCTATTTCATCCCAGGCAAATGTTTTATGCCAAGCCAAGTGAGTAAAAAACACAAAGCTATTATTCAACCCATAGCTGCTTCAATCATTTCTCTACCAACAATGGTGAAAAGATGTGATTTTACAAGCAAACAGGAAGAAAAGGCTTGGACACGCCCTGAGAAGGTGTTTAAGAAGTTGATTTATGTTTCATGCTGAGTCTTACACCTGCAGTTCAAGCAAAACCCAACTTGGCTGCCCCACAGAGTCTGGTTTATTAGGTATCAAGGAGTCGCAAGAAGCCATGTAATTAAAACCGTAATTAACTGGAAAAGGAAAGTGCCACCTGAGTTTTGAGAGGCTGTCAATTTTATTTCCATTACAGCCCTCCTTCTGGCTTTCCTCTTGGACTTTTTATTTTCCTTTGCCTGATTAAAAAAAAAAAAACCTATATATATATATGTGTGTGTGTGTGTGTGTGTATTACATGCATATATGCTTTTTAATGTATTAAAACATGTATGAATGGGCCCTTCTTTAATGCTGGAGGTCACCAGAGTTGTTGTGTGCCTCAGGTTTTCTAGATCAGTTTGTCCATGGGAGGAATATTCTAGAAGTGCAGCAGTCACCAGTCACATGTGACTATTGAGCACCAGAACTGTGACTAGTCTGCATTAAGATATGCTGTGAGTGGAAAATCCAAGCAAGCTTTGAAAGCTGTATTACAAAACAAAGAGTATAAAATATCTCAGTGATGCTTTTTGTATCATTGTTGAGTGATATTATTTTGGATATATTGGGTTGTGTAAGAGCGCATTACATTTAATTTTACCTGTTTTTAGAGTGGCTTCCAGAAAATTTTGAATTGCGTAAGTGAATCACATCAGATTTCTACTGGGCAGTGTTGGCCTAGCGGGAGGCATAGTGTGTTTTCCTACTGAATTGTGAAATAATGCATTCGAAGTATCTATTTCTGTTCTCTCTGCCATCTGGAGAGCCATGAGGGCTGGCCAGCATGGAGAAATAGGAGCACTTGGTGGCAGTGTGCAAGGGTGCTGGAACGAGTTATTAAGGCACATGTTTGCGATTGCTGGATTGTTCAACTCAATTTCTCAATAAAAGGGCTCAAAGGAGATGTCTGGGCAGCACAGTTGGAGCTTCAAGGGTCCTTTCTTCTCTAACTGCCCCTTGGCCAACAGAGGTTCAAACGGATCATGAAATATGTTAGCACCAGAATGAGGAGTGCTAGAAACTTCAGATGAAGGTACTGAAAGAGAGTTCAAAACCAACACGTGTGCCTTAATTTGTGAATTAAAGTGCTGATAAAACAAGCTTTTGAAAAGGTCAATCCATTTACTTTTGATTCTGTAAATATCCATCTCACATTATTATGCCGCCATCTTTCTGAACCACATCCTTTGAGGGTTATCAAGAGGATTTGTAACGAAGACACAATTATAGAATAGCTTTGAAGGTGGTTAGGAATGAAGGCTTTCCGGCACTATAGACTTGAAACAAGCAAAAATTCAAAAACAGCTTTGTTGTTCTCTTTTCCTTTTTTAAGGATTTTGGTGGGGTGGGGGAGGTAGCAGAGATAGATCTTTTGGACACAAATAGGTACATAAAATCTTGTTTTCCTATTATCACTACAACATTGACAGATTCAACAGTTAATACTACCCAAAGGAAGGGACTGAGGGCATCTTTTTCGGGGGCAGAAGAGAAAAAAAAAATCATGTGTTTTCCTAGCCTACGTTTTTCCCCACCTCTGTGCACTTGTGCATTTTAAAGCTGCCTACATTAAAAAGTAAGGGTCTCTGGAATCTTCCAGTTCACAACAGAATTATGTCGGTGTGTAATTTTGGGAAGTGAGCCTGAGGTACCCAGAGCAGATGACACACAGGGCTTAGGTCCTGATTCAGCTACAAGTCAGCGGGGCACCCCAAGACCATCTGCGTTCTATAAATTACAGTAACGCTGGCACATGCAGCTTGTAAATCACCGATGAACAGGCTTCACCTTGTGACACACGACATGAACTCTGTTGTATATTCCAATAAACTCCCATAAACCATCTGATATAAACTCCGGATTATGTTTCTTTAGGGGTTGGAATTCAGATTTTCTTTGCTACACATGTGAAATGAATGCACACGGTATATTCCCTTCCTTTTCCCATACACTGAGAATTTTGCTATTTTCAAGTGCAGAGTTTTACGTTGTGGCTGACATGTGCAATTTGGTGAACTTTAAAGGACTGATCTTTTATTCCTTTGCCTTCTTTAATAAACTTGTTTCTTTCAACACTACTGTGAATGTCAAAGTCTTGTGGTTACTACACATGGAAAATACAATTTATAAACAGCAAATTAATGGCGAAATTGTCAGTAACCTACTCCACTGAATATAAATAAACGCCTATCATAAAAGGTCCTATCATTAACATGGTTTTGCCGGCTTTCTGGCAACCCACACGGCTGCCTTCTACAATGCTTTTTTTTTTTTTTTTTTTTTTTTTTTTTTTTTTAGTGTGCAGGAGTATGAGGAGGAAAAATAGCTGGAGAGGAGATAGCGTTCAA
This sequence comes from Lepus europaeus, assembly GCF_033115175.1. Lineage (NCBI taxonomy): Eukaryota > Metazoa > Chordata > Mammalia > Lagomorpha > Leporidae > Lepus > Lepus europaeus. The sequence continues at coordinate 62,623,588 of NC_084839.1, forward strand.
TTCCATTTATGGAACACCCATAAATCGTTCCAAGCAACTGTTTTTTGTTGGGACACAGTATTACCCTATTCTTGGAGACTGATCCTTCCTCCATCTTTAGGGAATTTTCTTCTGAAGAATTCCTTCTTAAGGAGTAACACAGCTGACTTGCTGGTTCACATGCCAGAGAAAATGGAAATAACCCCCAAAACAACAACAACAAAACCCAAATATGAGTCCTTTGTAAAATCGAAGCTTTATTTCTCGTAGAAAGATGGTAGGCTTTTCCCCTAACCTCTTCTTCTAATTTTTTTTAATTAAACTTTTATTTAATGAATATAAATTTCCAAAGTACAGCTTATGGGTTACAATGGTTTCCCCCCTCCCATAACTTCCCTCCCACCCGCAACCCTCCCCTTTCCCGCTCCCTCTCCCCTTCCATTCACATCAAGATTCATTTTCAATTCTCTTTATATACAGAAGATCAGTTTAGTATATATTAGGTAAAGATTTCAACAGTTTGCCCCCATATAGCAACACAAAGTGAAAAAAATACCGTTGGAGTACTAGTTATAGCATTAAATAACAGTGTACAGCACATTAAAGACAGATATCCTACGTAATATTTTTTAAAAATTAATTAATTTTCTACTTCTAATTTTTAAAAGTAGTAATGTCAAAAATACCCTTTGTGCTTTTCTTTTCTTCATAATTAAATACTTCATAGTTTTAGAAATTTCTTCTTGTCAGTTTGGATGAGTACTTCAAAAAAGTTCATGGAAAATGAAATTAAGTGATATCTTTATTTTGGTGAAAAGAGTTTTGAAATCCACAAGTTTTAATGCGATTTGCATTTTCCATAAACTTTTTGAAGACTCCTTGTATCTTGATGTAACATTGAATTACTCTCTTTATGTCACTTTTATGTACCCGAAGACGAGATCATTATTGCTTTGTGTAGAATTTAAAATGAACATAACATCATTGTGAGACAAAATTCAAAGCTAAAGAATGAGATAATTCCAAATTTAGTTTTATTTGACTGACTTAGCCTACTCATATTTAGCTGAAAGTTGTGTTGAATTTCCACATGCATTGTCTGAAAAACACATTGATTTTCTCTAATAGCTATGAAAAACACAATACTGTTTTTATTATTGATTCAAGATTTGTAAAGGGTTTGATTACTTAATAAAAATCAGATAATTTTTTCCGAAGTTGTGGTAGTTCTCGAGATACAAACATACTGAGTGTATATGAAGTGTAAATTTCCAGGCTGTATTGAGAAAATAGCTGGAAGTGATCATCTTAGTGGAAAAGAGGTACAAACTGAATTTTGCTCAGACACAGCAGCACTTCTATCAATTCAAAAATACAACTTTCAGGAACACCTAAATACATAATATAATTCTTTAATTGATAAAATTCATCCTGTAATTTTAGGGATTTATTAATACTGGCAGAACATTTGCAAGTAACGTATAAAATTTCATGACATATTATATATCTCAAAGGATTTCATTCAGTTTTTTTTTCTTTTCAACTGCAATCAATAATTTCTTTCAAAACTCTTAATATGCTGAGATAGAGTACAGTTAAGAGATTGTTGGAAATTCTCAAAAGAGGGATTTAAGAAAACAAATATGAACAAAGATGAACTTTACAACATTATGTTATTTCCTTTCATTCACATAATTTTTGAACAAGTTCTGTCTCTGTTTTCTATTACACCTAAATAGTTCTCATTTTTATTCAACTTCAAGAGATATTAATGTGGGTGCATCAAATCAGAGTTTGAGTTCTTTGAACCTATCAAACTATTTTTTTCCAAATATTTGGGGTTTGATAAAACCCAAAATGCATGCTAGAAGCACTTTTTCCATTAATTATTAAACCCATGTGCATTTTGAGGAAAATTTGATCCATATGGGTTCTGGTTCATTTATGCTTTACTCATCAAAATACTTTTTTCTTAAAGCCCATGTCCAAAAAATCTTTTGAGTCCTGTTAAGTGTTTTGAGCTCTGCCAAGAATAAACAAAGTTGAACACCAAAAGATTCAAGTTAGTTTGTAACTCTATACCTACAGAGCATTAGTGGGTTCTAAACTTGGATTAAACACATGCCCTCGTCTCTTCACAGGTAGTGGGATGTACCTCCAGAGGGAAGTTTGTCTTAGAATCTAAATGAAAAGTCAGATCTATGACAACAAAGATACCAGAAAAATTCTAGAGTGTATCACCAGTCATTGAAAATTTACTTTGATAAGATTTTGAGTACATATGCACGGAGATAGATGTTCCATCAAATCAGAAGTGAAAGGTTAAGAAGCATCCCAGGTAAGTAACCAAAAAAGAAAAAAAAAAAAGCAAAAAAATTATTATCTAAAATGTGAAATCCCAGCCTTTTGTGAATAATTCCTAAATTTGGGACTTGATTAAAAGCGAGTAACTATGGGAAATATTCAATTCCTTTTTGAGAAAAATGGGAATACTGTCTCTGATGCTGTTTCTTTCATCTTTCTAAGAGTTTTTTGCTTTGTTTTCTGCTTTTCTTATTTTTCCTATTTGTTTTTGTGTCTTTTGCCTTTTTCTCCCCTAGAAACATCAGCCCAAGTCAAACTAAAATTATAAGTAAATGCAGATTGGATTTTAAGGTGCTGGTCTTTGATTAGATTGGATTCTTAGAAACTTCAGGAGAAGATAATAAAAAATTTGTTATGAATAAAATAACGCATTATTTCCAGAGGCTAGAGAAAATAGAATCTCCTAATGCCACTACAATTAGGGTGTGCTAAAAATCGTGCTTATCTTTTTAGAGATCCCTACTGAAATGTATGTAGAAGAAATGGCAGATCTGTGGGATCTACTTCTGAACACAATAGGAGTTAAGGATATGAACAGAAGATGCGATCACAAGGTAAGAGTCACTGCTGTTTCCTATAGGCATTGAACACCCCTTATGACCACCACTCGCGCTTTGGACCACTCCAGCCAATAGTGTAGAGATGGCTGGAGCAGCGCCTGACCCCAGCTGTGCTCTGGAGACTTCTGTAGGAACCTCACAGGTCATTCTGGTGAAAAGTCCTTATGTAACTTCTGAACATAGACAGTCCTTGCACAAAACTTTGTCTCAGGGTAAGGCTATTTATATTTGGAATTTTTTATAATAAAATATTTTTCTTTTCTTAAAATTTATTTGAAAGAGTTACAGAGAGAGGTAGAGACAGAGAGAGGGGTCTTCCATCTGCTGGTTCACTCCCCAGATGGCCGCAATGACCAGAGCTTCGCCAATCCAAAGCCAGGAGCCAGGAGCCAGGAGCTTCTTCTGGGTCTCCTACATGGGTGCAGGGGCCCAAGCACTTGGGCCATCTTCTATTGCTTTCCCCGGCCATAGTAGAGAGCTGGATCGGAAGAGGAGCAGCTGGGACTAGAACCGGCATCCATGTGGGATGCCAGGGCTTCAGGCCAGGGCTTTAACCCCTCTGAGCCACAGCGTCAGCTCCAATAAAATGTTTTTCTAGGAGTGAGTGCTAAAGGCACATGAGAGAGCCTGGGTTTTAGTCCTGGCTCTGCTCCTGACTTCTGGTTCCTGCTGATGCAGAGCAGGGAGGTAGCAGTGATGGCTCAAGTGATTGGGTTCCTGCCACCCATAAGGAGGACCTGAATAATTTTATTCCGGCTCCTGGCTTCAGCCTGGTTCTTACAGGCGTTTAAGGAGTGAACCAGTGAACGGGAGCTCTATGTCCCTTTTGATCTTTCTCTCTGCCTCTCAAATAACTAAAAAATAGTTTTAAAGCATTCATGTTTTAATATAATTGTATGTGTATATGTATAAAATATACATTTTATTTAAAAATACATGAACAAGATTTTCCCTAGCAGTTAGGCAATTGGAATTCTATATTGTCACTGCTCTCTTTGAACTCATATTTATATTTTATTTCCTCCACAGAATTTTTTCTAATCTAACACATTGTATGATTTAAAGTCTTTCATTGGTGATTCAATCACAATTCTCTGTCAAAAACATGCATCCAACTTTAAGTTTTTGAATTTTTTAAATTTCCTGTAACCATAAGCTTTGATGCATTAAAATATTTATTCTGAATTGAATTAATGTTACAAATATCTGTTGCACTCAATTTGAAACAATAAAAATATATTTTAAAGTTTAAAAATTATTAAAGAGTAGAATTTATAGGAAAACATATCTCTTAATGAAATGGATAGATCTTTTTAAAACATATTTATTTATTTGGAGGGAGGATGAGAGAGAGAGAGAGAGATGAATCTCCCATCCTCTGGTTCACCCCCCAAAAAAGCCACAACAACAAGGCTGGATCAGGCTGAATCCAGGAATTCCACCCTAGTCTCCCACATGGGTAGCAACAGCCCAAGTACTTGAACTGTCATCTGTTTTCTTCCCATGTGCATTAGCAGGAAGCTGCGTGGGAAGTGGAGTGGACAGGACTTGAACTGGCACTTCAGTATAGGATGCTGGCATCACAAGCAGCAGTTTAATCTGCCACAACACCAGCTCCGACTTTTTTTTTAATTAGTTACTCGAATAAAGATTTCAGAAACAATTTTATACCTACTTTTCTTGTTGTAAATGTAAATTTTGACAAAGTTTCTTTACATAAATAAGTGGGTAAAGACTAGAAGAAATTTTGTAATGCACTATACCTCAGTTAATATGAAATGATTTTGAATTATTCTAAATATTACATTGTGATTCATGATCAGAATTATTTTAATTGATGTGACATATGACAACTTCATTAGTTTGTCCTGCAATTTCATTTTTTTAAAAGGTTTAGTTACTTGAAAGGCAGAGTTAGAGAGGCAGAGGCAGAGAGAGAGAGAGAGGGAGGGAGAGAGAGGGAGAGAAAGAGAGAGAGAGATCTTCCACGTACTGGTTCACTCCCCAGATGGCTGCAACGGCCAGAGCTGCGCCGATCTGAAGGCAGGAGCCTGGAGCTTCTTCTAGGTCTCCCACGTAGGTTCAGGGGCCTAAGGACTTGGGCCATCTTCTATTCTTTCCCAGGCCATAGCAGAGAGCTGGATGGGAAGTGGAGCAGCTGGGACTCGAACCGATATCCATATGGGATGCTGGCTTTACCTCCTGTGCCACAGTGCTGGCCCCAATTTCAATGTTAGTTAAAAGTTGGACACCATCTTCTTTATCAAAGATTGTGTTTGGACCACTTCACTTTATCAAGCCATCATTCCTCTGTTTGGTAGTACATCCAGGAAACACATCATAAAAGAGTAGGACAGATGAGGGAGATATCACTCTTTTATAAAGCAGGAAAGGAACATTTGTGAAGAGGAGTTTTTTAAAACACTAATTTTTTATAAATTGAAATTTAATTCACATACCATAGAAATCACATGCTCAAAGTGTACAGTTCGGTGAGTTTTAGTGGTTTCACAAAGTTGTTCAACCTTTTTCACTATATAATTCTGGGGTAATTTTATCACCCAAAAAGAAACTCTGTAGTCATTAGTAGTCACATACATCTGCTCTCTACCAAGTCCATGGAAACCACTAATCCACTTAAGGTTTATATGAGTTGCTCATTGCAGACATTTCCTATAAGCAGAATCATACAATGTGATCTTTTGTGTCTTGTTTTGGTTCTTTCACTAGCTCAATGATTTCAAGATTCATCTCCATTGTGGCATGTATCAGTATTCTATTCATGTTTATGGCTGAATTATATTCCACTGTATCTTTATCATCAGTTGTTGAGTGTTTAGGTTGTTTCCAATTTGGCTGTTATGAATAATTGCTATTGTGAGCATTCATAAACAAAGTGGACACACTTTCAATTCTCTTTTTGTGTCATTTGTTGGAAAGACTATTTGGCTTCATTGAATTGACTTGGCACCCTTGTCAAGACTCAGTTAACTGTAAATGTTTTCGTTTATTACTGTATGCCTAATTTTATTTCATTCTTCTGTATGTTTAAACTTATTCTATTATTTAAAAAAAATTATTTATTTGAAAGTCAGAGTTACACACAGAGAGAAGGAAAGATAGATAGGGAGAGAGAGAGAGGGAGAGAGGTCTTCCACCTGCTAGTTCAATCCCAAAATGACTGTAATAGTCAGAGCTGGGCCAATCTGAAGCCAGGATCCAGGAGCCAGGAGCTTCTTCCGGGTCTCCCATGCAGGTACAGGGGCCCAAGCACTTGGGCCATCTTTCACTGCTTTCCCAGGCCATCAACAGTGAGCTGGAATGGAAGTGGAGCAGCTGGGCTTTGAACTGGCACTCAAACAGGATGCCAGTGTCGCAGGCAGAGTCTTAACCCACTACACGGCAGCACCATCCCCTAAACTTATTATAGTACTGTATAACCTTGATTGCTTGAGTTTATTTTTCTTTCTTTCTTATTTTTTAAAAATAGGATTTACTTATTTGAAAGTCAGAATTATGGGTCAAGGGGAGGGGAGACAGAGAGAGATCTTCCATCCCCTGGCCCACTCCCAAAATGGTAACATTGGCCAGGGCTGGGCAAGAGAGGCCAAAGCCAGGAGGCAGGAGCTCCATACCAGTTTCCCATGTGGGGGCAGGGGCCCAAGCACTTGGGCCATCTTCTGCTGCTTTTCCAAGTACATCAATAGGGAGCTGAATTGTTAGTGGAGTAGGTGAGACATAAACTGGCATCCCTATGGGATATTGGCACTGCAGACGTTGGCTTAACCTGCTGAGCCACAACATTGGCCACGATTACTTGAGTTTTATAGTAAGTTTTGAAGTCTGAGTCTTCCCACTTTGTTCTTCGTCAAGATTGCCTTGGCTATTCTGAGTTTCTTGCATTTTTGTATGAATTTTTGGTTCAGTTTGTCAATTTCTATGAAAATGGCAGACGGGATCCAGGATGGCTGAATAGGGTATAGCCACACTAACTTAAGCTACTCTGGGATATGAAAAGAACAATGGAAGGACTATGTTTCCTGGAGTCTGACTGACAAAAATTTTCAGTGAAGAAGTGAAAAATAAAACTTGGAAATTAATCAATGTCTACTGAATGATCAATTGGCCACTGAAGAAATGAAAAGGAAATCAAAACATTTTGTGAAATAAATGAAAATGAAAACACAACATAACAAAACATGAGGGTTACAGCAGAAGTATTAAGAGAGAAGTTTACAGTATTAAGTACTTATATTAAAATCAAGAAATGTCTCAAATTAAACATCTAATGATACATCTTGAAGACTTAGAAAAACAATAAGAAACCAAACCCCAAATCAGCAGAAGGCAAGAAATAATAAGGATTAGAGCAGAAATAAATGAAATTGAAACTAAAAAAAACTATAAAAGATCAACAAAACAAAAAGCTTGCTTTTTAAGAAGATAAACAAAATAGATAAACCTCTAGCCAGTCTAACAAAAAAGAGAAAAAAATTCACATAAAATTAGAGATGAAAAAAGAGACATTACAACTGATACCACTGAAATACAATGGATCATAAGAAACTACTATGGAGAACTATACGCTAATAAGGTGGAAAACCTCAAAGAAATGGAAAAATTCCTGGATACATATATCCTACCATGATTAAAGCAAAAAGATACGGACAACCTAAACAGACCCATAACAAGCAATGAGATTGAACCAATAATCAAAAGGCTTCCCTCAAGGAAAAGTCCAGGACCTGATGGCTTTACTGCTGAATTCTACAAGAAATTCCAAGAGGAAGTAACTCCAGTACTCTTCAAACTTTTCGAACATATTGAATGGGATTGAACTCTGCCAAACTCTTTTTATGAGGCCATAATTACTTTGATACAAAAAGCAAACAAAGACACAACACCAAAAGAAAACTACAGACCTACATCCTTAATGAACACAGATGCAGATTCTCAACGAAATACTAACAAGTCAAATCTAGAACCACATTAAAAAGATCATATATCATGATCAAGTGGGATTTATTCCAGGAATACAAGGGTGGTTCAGCATTCACAAATCAAGAAAAGTCATAAATCACATCAATAGAATGAACAGCAAAAATTTTATGGTCATCTCAATAGACGCAAAGAAACCATTTGATAAGATTCAATGCCCTTCATAATAAAAAACCCTCCACAAATTAGGAATAGAAGAAACACATCTCAAAATTATAAAGGTTTTATACCACAATCCCACAGCCAATATCATACTGAATGGGGAAAAGCAGAAAGCATTTCCCTTCAGATCTGGAACATAACAGGATGTCCACTTTCACCACTCTTATTCAATATAGTACTGGAAGTTTTAGCAAAGAGCAATTAGGCAGGAGAAAGAAAAAAAAGGGCATCAAAATTGGAAAAGAGGAAGTCAAATTTTCCACGTTTGCAGATGACATGATGTTCTACATGGAAAAACCTAAACACTTCACCAAAAAGCTGTTAGAATTGATAAGCCAATTCAGTAGAGTTGCAGGTTACAAAATAAACATACAAGAAACAGTAGCTTTTTTGTATGCTAATGATGAACTCACAGAAAGAGAAATCAAGAAAGAAATCACATTCACAACAACCATAAAAAAATAAAATATTTAGGAATAATTTTAGCCAAAGAAGTGAATGATCTCTACAATGACAATTATCCAACATTGAGGAAAGAAATCATAAGGACACAACAAATGGAGAGATATTCCTTGCTCATGGATTGGAATAATCAATGCCAACAAAATTTCTATCTACCTAAAGGAATGAACAGATTCAATGCAACCCCTATCAAAATACCAATGGCATTCTTTACAGAGTTAGAGAAAACAATCCTAAAATTCATATGGAATCACAAAAGACCATGAATAGTCAAAGAGAGCCTGAGCAAAACCAAGCTGTAGGCTTCACAATACCTTATTTCAAAACATACAAAATTAAAACAGTTTGGAGGCAGGCGCTGTGGTGTGGGTAAAGCCGCTGTCTGCAGTGCCAGCATCCCATGTGGGTGCTGGTTCAAGTCCCGGCTGCTCCACTCCAAATCCAGCTCTATGCTATGGGCTGGGAAAGCAGTAGAAGATGGCCCAAGTCCTTGGGCCCCTACAGCCGTGTGGGAGACCCAGAAGAAGCTCCTGGCTCCTGGCCTCAGACCGGTACAGCTCCAGCAATTGCAGTCAATTAGGGAGTGAACCAGGGGATGGAAGATCTCTCTCTCTCTGCCTCTCATCTCTGTATAACTCTGACTTTCAAATCAAATAAATAAATCTTTAAAAAATTTGCTTGGTGCTGGCATAAAAAGTTATACATAAATCAACGAAACATAATAGAGAGCCCCAAAATTAATCCATGTACATACAGAAAACTGATTTTTGACAAAAATGCTCAGACCATACAGTGGAGTAAGGATAATCTCTTCAACAAGTGGTGTTGACAAACTGGAGGTATATATGTAGAAGAATGAAATTATATCCATATCTCTTACCATATACAAACATCAACTCTCAAAGACCCAATTCAAGACCTTAGACCATGCAGTTGCTGGAAGAAAACATAGGGCAAACACTCTAAGACATTGGTGTAGAGGACAATTTCTTGGACAAGACCACCAAGGCACAATTTAGTCCAAGTCCTTGGGCCCCTGCACCCGCGTGGGAGACCCGGAAGAAGCTCCTGGCTCCTGGCTTCGGATCAATGCAGCTCCAGCTGTTGCGACCAATTAGGGAGTGAACCAACAGGTGGAAGAACTTTCTCTCTGTGCCTCTCCTCTCTTTGTGTAACTCTGTCAAATAAATGAATCATAAAAAAAGAGAAATGACCAAAGTTGGTGGAAAACTATCATTCCTGTTCTTTTTTCTACTCTTGGGCCTGTCCCAAGAAAAACCGAAATGACTTTGGGGAGAACAAATAGAAAGCTACAGTGAAGAACAAATAGAAAACTACATGTGAAATACTGAAAAGTTACTGGGCTAACAGTTTCAAGTTCGATTTCTTTGCCAATTTTCCATCAGATCGTAGAAGTTAGTTGGTTAAAAAAAAAAAAAAGGCTTGGTAAGCCCTGAGCAACACCATATCCCACTTTTGTCATAGACACCCTGCTTTCTCCACTCCGCCTCACAGCACCCGTCAGAAGTTATTTTCTGGGTGCTAAGCATTACGTTGCCTGGGCATGCTGTGGAGTCTGGTCTGCTCCTGAAGCCCAGCAATGAAGCCCAGCTGTGCACTGGAGCAGCGAGGTGTCCACACCCACACAGACCTGGAAGCCAGCCCAGGGTCATTAGTGTCAGTGACTGTGTAGTCCTGAGAACCAACAGCATGGTCTCAGAGAAAGGACAGAGCTGCATATGGGCTCAGACACTTGGCCCCACAGAGGGGCCTTTTATCCATGGAGAGGACATGAGAGAGAAGAGACAGAGTGGGAACCTCTAAAGCCTGCTGCCCTGGGTTAAGAGAGGTTTTCTGATCCCCAACCTCCTAACATGTATTCTCTAGGAAGTTCCATAGGGGCGCAGATAGAGGTGAAGAACTTATCTCTCCCCCTCTCTCTCCCTCTCTCCTTTCTTCAGGACAAATAACACTGTGCAATCTTAGAAAATGCTCCACAGTGTAAGTAGGAATATTCTTACCACACCTCGCTTGTAGTTCCCTTGAGTGTAGAAACAATGTCCTATGCCTTTTGGCATTTGCAATATTATCTAGTAGAGTCCCAAATATAAAAAATAAGAATGGGAATAGGAGAGGGAGGAGGAAAAAGGGTGGGAGTATATGTGGGAGGGAGAGTAGGGAGGGAAGAATAACAAAGTTCCTAAATTTGTATATATGAAATGCATTAAGTTTGTATACCTTAAATAAAAGGTCTCTAGGTTAAACAAAAGAAAAACATGTTAATAGAGGTTGATCTCAGAAATCTGTTCCAAAATCATCTAACATATTTTTGCCTCTGAGGTGTAAAAAATGTGTCATAGACATGAATACATAGAGGGCAGACAGCCGGCGTCTGCCCGGGGACCTTCAGACACCCCAGGCTCAGCACAGAACCTCAGGCTGCTTGACACGGAGCTAGCCTGGGTTCTGCCCTGACTCTGGGCTAGCCTGGGCCATAGCCTAGAGTGAATATTTTTCATCCCAATGGCACTGGTCTGGTTTATATGCATACTCTTGTTTCCCTTGAATCAACTCCTGCTGGAGCCATGCCCAACACACTGTGCAGTCTGGTTCCCTATTTCTCCTAACAAGACTCACAGACTTATCTAGCACTATAAGAGCATTTGCAATTGGGTGATTTCAGGTTTGCAACAGTCTCAAATATGCAAGTTTATGAACCAATAAGATGGCTTACAATTTCTATATTTTCTGGTTTCACAGCATAGGACATTGGCTTCAATGAATAATTTTTGGATTTTACCAAATTGATCTTTTACTTAAACCTCCTTTATATATATAAAACTCCAGAGAACTGTTCGTGGGAACAGAAATGTACCCAAAAATGCAACTGCATAAATGAAAGAAAAGAAGGCCATCATGCTGATAGGAAGAGCACATATTTCTAGACTGAATATCTGACTAGAAAGCAGAAATAACATAAAATTCTTCAAGGTAAATCTCTGCACCGTGGACACGAGAGAGCCAATTCCCTATCGCCAATGTTTTATGCTTTTTCCCCAATAGGTACAGAATCTCAAAGCACTGAAGCAATTTTCCTCTTACAAAGTAGAATTAGCTATCCATCCTCCCCTCCTCCTCCCATTAACCATCTCCCCAGCGGCTACACACAAGAACCATTTATATTTACATTAAAAATGATTTGGCCTATGTACACTGCATTGTTTGACAGGAAAGATGGATGTTCGCTTATAATTAAGTTTCAACATAAATGACATCATTCAGGAGGATAAGCGTTCCCTTATTCCCTCTCTGCTGGTTTTCTCATATGGTCCTATGGGTTACATGCAGACTCCTAGGATTTTTTTTCTAGACCTTCTCATCAATGGACAGCTCTGCAACAAATCAGTTACCTCTGAAAATCTGAAGGGAATTTTTCCTGTCCAACTCATCAGCTATCTCTGTTCTTTGCTTCCAGATAAGGGGGAGGGGGCAGAAAGCTTCATCACTCAAAATAAAGTCTGTGGACTGGCAGCATGGGCTTTGTCGGGAGGTTTATTGAAAATACAGGACCTGTGAGATTAAAACCTGCATTAAGAGGGTCCCCTGGTGATTACTCTGCAGATGACAGTCTGAGAGACACCAGTGTAAGAGTCATGATCTGTACAATGGTCAGCATTATAGATAAGAAGCATTTTTCCTGCCTTATATACCAGGCTCTGAGGGTTGTGTTTTCCACATTTATTTATTATTTATTTTTTTGACAGGCAGAGTGGACAGTGAGAGAGAGAGACAGAGAGAAATATCTTCCTTTACTGTTGATTTACCCCCCAATGGCCGCTGCGGCCGGCGCGCTGCGCTGATCCGAAGCCAGGAGCCGGGTGCTTCCTCCTGGTCTCCCATGCGGGTGCAGGGCCCAAGCACTTGGGCCATCCTCCACTGCACTCCCGGGCCACAGGAGAGAGCTGGACTGGAAGAGGAGCAACCGGGACAGAATCCGGTGCCCCGACCGGGACTAGAACATGGTGTGCCGGCACCGCAGGTGGAGGATTAGCCTAGTGACCCGCAGCACAGGCCTCCACATTTCTTATATGCCTTTTCCCTACATTCCTCTCTGTAGCAGAAGAGCAAAAACATTTTTTCATCTCATATAATGCTTTCATTGCTCCCAGTGAGCAATCTAACCTTCCCAGCCAAATTATAGGGCAGCAACCATATCAAAATAAACTATTTCTCCTTTATCATATGTTGAATACATGAATACATTTCAAACATGATATCAAATATGAGGGATATGTTGTTAGAGGTATGTATAGGTATTATTCCTGACAAAAATAAATGCTTGTTCTTGTCTTGTCATCATGAGACTTTAAACTTCCACAGAATATGTTGGTCACTGTTGGACCAGTAGCTCCTAGCACAGTGCTAGGACAAAGTAGATGCTCAATAAATATTTGAATGTCATTACAAATATCTAAAGGCAGGGTATATATAGTTAGTGTCAGCACCCATATTGCTGCCACTTGCCTCCACTTCTACAAAACTGATGCGCCTAAGAAAGAACGGAATCCTTCACAGACTCTTCCAGAAAATTACTGTTTATTTGACAGGAATAGTGACAGAGAAGGAGTGAGAGCAAGAGCAAGGGCGAGTGAGAGAGAAATCTTCCATCTACTGGTTCACTCCCCAAATGGCCACAATGGCGGAGACTGGGCCAGGCCAAAGCCAAGAGCCAGGAACTATATCCAGATCTCCCACATGGGTTACAGGAAACCAAGCATTTGGGCCACCTTCCAACTGCTTTCCTAGGTGCATTAGCAAAGAGCTACATCAGAAATAGAGCAGCCAGGACTTGAATCCACACTCCCATATGGGATATCAGAATGGCAATCATTGAATGTCAAGCAGTGGCTTAACACACTGCATCACAACACTGGCTCCAGAAACAATTCTTATTTAATTCCATGAGGTCAGTATCACCCTGATTACCAAACCAGACAAAATATAACCAAAAAAGGGCATACCAGTAGACCTGATGAAAATAGACACAAAAACCCTCAGCACAATTTGAGCACACCAAATCTAGTAACACAGAAAATAGGTGATGGAGCGTGATCAAATGGAAAAATCAACCAATCTAGAATGACATATAACAAAATCAGGAACACAAATAATAGATTATCTCAATAATGCAGAAAAACATCTGATAAACCCCAACCAACAATACTCTTTTGTAATAAACACACAAAAATAGCAACAATAGGGGCCAATGTTGTGGCATAGCAGGTAAAGCTACTGCCTGAGATGCCAGCATCCCATATGTGCACTGGTTCAAGTCCAAACTTCTCTTCTTCCAATCCAGCTCCCTGCTAATTCTCCTGGGAAAGCAGTGGAAGATGGAACAAGTGCTTGGGCCTTGCACCCATGTGGGAGAACCTAACGAAGCGCTGGCTCCTAACTTCAGTCTGGCCCAGCCCTGGCCATTGCAGCCATTGAGGGAGTGAACCAGCATATGAATGATCGCTCTCTCCCTCTCGCTCTCTTTCACTCTCTCTCACTCTGTAACTCTGCCTTTTTTAACAAACAGCAATGATAACAACATCAAATGGAAGAGAACATGCTTGCCTTGATGAAGGGCATCTATATAAAACCCCCAGCTAACATCATAATTGTAAAGGAAGACCAAAAATAAAAGATGTCTCTGCTTACTAGTTTTATGTATCAGTTGAATCTAGAGATTCAATCCAAGGCAAGTAGGTAAGAAAAATAAATAAAAGGTATCCACATTGGAAAAGAAGAAATAAAATTATTTGTATTTACAAAGACAAAATCTTGTATATTTAAAAGGCTAAAGAATTTACAAAACCATTATTGGAACTAATGAACAAGTTCAGCAAGTCATTGGGCTTCAGATCAATGTACATAAATCAGTTGTGTACCTATACAGTAGCCATAAACAATCTGAAATTTAAAAAAGTCATTACATTCACACAGCATCAAAAAATAATAGATTTAGGAAAAAAATTTAGCAGCAAAAGGTCCAAGACTTAATGAAAACTACAAACATGTTGAAGGAAGTTAAACAAGACCTAATCTGTGGAAAAAGACATCCTGCATTCACACAATGGAATATTTAATATTGTTAAGATGGTAATAGTCACCTATATATATAGATTCAATACAATCCCTATTAAATTCCAGCTGTCATTTTAAATTTTTTTTATTTTTAGTTTTTAACAGATTCAATGTGATTTGCGATACAATTCTAAGAATATAATATTAACTTCCTCCCTTCCCTCCCTCCCCCCACCCTCTTCGCTTCTCCTTTTCTTTTTTCTTCCTTTTTTTTTTTTTTTTTTTTAGTTTTTGAGATAACGTGTTTTAAAATTACATTGCAGCATGTATTGGAGTGAAATAGACATTTTGAGATTCTAGAATTATTTACAGCCCTTGTCTTTTCCTTTGAGGAGCAGTTTTTTTTTTTTTTCCTCTTCATATTATTTGTTGAACTCTTCTACTTAGTGTAGAACTATACGATCATTAAGTAAACTGAAAATAGATCTTAGTAAAAATTAAGAGTGGGAATATTAGAGGGAGGAGGAGAAAGGGTTGGAGCGTGGGAAAGAAGGAGAGTAAGGGGGGAAGTATCACTATGTTCCTAAATCTGTATATATAAAATACATGAAACTTGTGTAACTTAAATAAATTTTTTTAAAAATTACATTACAATGAAAGGACTTAATACTTCACTGAATAAAAAATTTAATGACTAAAAAGCAAAAAAAAAAAAGGCCCTAGTTTTGTGGAAATATAGACAATGGTTGCAACCAATAATTGAACAGAAAAATGACCATTTAACCCATATGTAGTAAATTTTAAAGTAATAACAGATAAATAAAACTATAGTAGTATAACATTCTTAACCATTGACTTAACAAAGTTATAATTATAGCAAAGGTTTATAAAACTATATTTGCAGCAGATACACACAGACATTTCTTTCTTTTTCCTTTTTTTTCTTTGTTTTTTTAAATTTTACCTACCACATATAAGAAAGAACATGCAGTATTTGTCTTTCTGTGTCTGGCTTATTTCATTCAATATGATGTCTTCCAGTTTCATCTATTTTGCTGCAAATGATAGAATTTCATTCTTTTTATCGCTGAATAATATTCCATTGTGGATACATATCACATTTCCTTTATCCATTCATCTAATGATGGGCACATTAATTGGTTCCAAATTTTGGCTATTGCCTTAAACATGTTAGTGCAGGTATCCCTTTGATATGTTGTATTCAAGTCTTTTAGATATCCAATAGTGGGATTGCTGATCATATGGCAAGTCTATTTCTAGTTTCTTTTTAAAGATTTATTTATTTATTTGAAAGCCAGAGTTACACAGAGAGAGAAGGAAAGGCAGAGAGAGCGAGAGGTCTTCCATCCGCTGGTTCACTCCGCAATTGGCTGCAACAGCCGAAGCTGTGCTGATACGAAGCCAGGAGTTTCTGCCAGGTCTCCCACGCAGGTGCAGGGGCCCAAGAATTTAGGCCATCTTCTACTGCTTTCTCAGCTCATAGCAGAGAGCTGGATGGGAAGTGGAGCAGCCTGGACTGAACCGGCGCCCATATGGGATGCCGGCATTGCAGGTGGCAACTTTACTCACTTTGCCATAGTGCCGGCCCTCTGGTCATTTCTTTCTGAAACCCTCAACACCATTTTTTCCTTCTTCCCTTGAGGTGGAGAAAATCAGACAGGGAAGAAGTGAGATAAGGAAGAAGAAAGATGGAAAAGAAGAAGGGAGACAGAGGGACAAAGAGAAAAGATTGCTCTGGTGCTCCCTGTGATCTGGAGACATTTGCCAATAGTAGAATTTGAACTGTTGATGAGGGAGAGGAATGGAGGGAGATGGGGAAGGGAGGGGGGGACGAGTGAGATACCATCAACACTGTTTCTTCCAACTACCAGAGTTGACCAGGAATTAAGACAATCTTTATCCAGTGCCTGGAGCTGAAATTGGTGGCAATAGTCCACACTTCAGGCAAGGGAGGTGTTGTCTGATTTGCTTTTGTGGTTTGGGGAAAACTTCTTCAATAACTTTCAGGTGGTGACTTTCTGAAAGAAAAGCTTCAATTGTTTCCATGGGGCCCTGTCCCTGGCACCAGGGCCTGCACATTGCCAGCAGCTAATGAGCTTGTTGAGTAGGTGTGGAGGTGGTGGGGGCTGGCTTTCATCACACTCTGTTGGTTCATTTTGACAACTAGGCTGTGTGTCAGAAGCTACTGTTTTGGTTTTACAACGCTATTTTTTGTATCTGTTGAGCCCCTATTTGAAAATGTCTTTCTCTTTATTTCACTATAAATTCTGAAAACTTGAACTTAATATCCTCACTATAAGGAAGTGTTTTCTCCAACACCATCAAGAGGACAGGAGAATTGTTTTGGACCAAATGACCAAGGCATTGTTAAAATACTGTTTAGCTGAGAAGTCTTAGAACCCACAGTGAATCTAAAACAAGGAAGACAGTATCCGCCCACAGTTTCAATGCACATTTTATTTTTTTAAAAGATTTATTTATGTATTTGAAAGGCAGAGTTACAGAGGGGCAAAGGCAGAGAGAGAAAGAGAGAGAGAGTGAGCGAGCTTCCATCTGCTGGTTCACTCCCTAGATGGCTGCAACAGCCGGCGCTATGCCAATCTGAAGCCAGGAGCCAGGAGTTTCCTCCAGGTCTCCCACGCAGGTGCAGGGGCTCGAGTACCACAGTACCCACATTAATTTTCACAATTTTTAAAAAATTTCTGTTTTTTTCTTGTGTTCTGTCATTTAATTTCTGAGTTTTCACTTTGGCTTAAGTTTTTCTTTGATGTCTTGCATCATTTCTTTAAATCTTTTAGCTCATATTGGAATAGTGTGCATTAAGTTTGATTTATTCTCCAAACATTCTCTTTCAGGGAGCAATTTTATTTTTTGCAGAAATAGCATTTGGCTCCTTTTTGGTTTCCTGTGTTAACTTTATATGGAAATTAACAGTAGTACTTTTCTGCAGATCGTTTTATTGTGAAATTAGTTTTCCTGGACATCCAGAAGGAGACTTAATTCAGATAGCTTTCCTAACTTCACAGACTCTTTTGATGTAGTAATGGGTTGTTTTCGGAGATTTTTAGTGCTGTTTCTGTCCTCCACTCTAATCTGTACCTACCTTCCTGCATCTGTCACCAATGACATGGTTAAATTTGATTCAACTTCTATTTTTTTTCAGGGGGAGGGGCATTGTTTGGGAGGGAATCCCTGCTGGGTCAGTTTTGAGACTTCACAGCAGACAGCCCGTAACCCCCTGGTATTCATCTGCTGTTTCGGTGAGCCAGATCTACCCCAGGTTTGAGTGGTGTTTTCACATTGGTCTTCTGAGCTTTCCTGTGAATACTTATTAACTATTTTGGATCACTCCTCACTTCATTGATTCATTGTGCATTTATCTGCACAGGTGTGAAAGCATGCCAATTTTGAGATTATTGGTTTATATCTACCTGTTTATATTGAGAGATGCATGGTAATATTTTGTTATCTAGTTTTGTTCCAAATGTTGTCCATGAGTTTTGCTGTCACTTTGCTGTCAATTTTTACATGAGGATCCTGGAAAACTGAACAGCTATGCTGTTACTATTACTGCAGTGTTTCTTGGAATACATTTTCAAATGGCATCAGTATTAAAATTTTATAGAGCAGTGATTTGCAGAGCTCTAGTTTGAGAAATGCTGTCCTGATCTATTAGGAGCATTAATACTGGCTTAAGCATATTCTCCCTGGTGCTTAAAACAAAATCATTATTTTCTAGTTTGGTTAAATACTGTAATGTCAATCAGCATAGTAATTATGAGCTCTTAAACTGTGAATAACTTTTCCCTTTATGAACACACATGAGCACTATCTTAGATAATTGTATGGTCATTTCTGTATAATGGGTAGGGCACCTAATATTCATTTTAGAGAGGAGGATTTGGAAACTCTGAAAGCCTGAGTAGCTCTCATACTTGTATATCAGGCAGTAAGTCAGGGATCCCTCCCTACCCTTTCAGGGTCAAAGCCATGCTGCCAGTGAGGAGTAGCCAGGGGTGGGATGGTAAAGATGGTAAATGCGCCCCCATGAGAGATAGACAACTTCCCCAGTCACACTGGAATTCTCTTAACCTCATCCCCACCTACTCTCCAGTTCCACCTGTTGCTTGGTTCTGGGTCCCAGTAGTGTTATTGATTTGGATCCACATCATAGTTTCTCCTCTGTGGAACTGGGATTGAATAGGGGAGACAAATAAGGAGTTGGGAATGAATTCAATGGAGGGAAGCTTAAGCTTCACCTTGGCCAATTATCAATAGTCAGATTAGCTGGAAAATATTTCAGCTTATGGAAGGAGCACCCCCTCTCTGCGAAATTCTGGCTTCCTTCTCCACAGAAATCCTCCCTCCAGGCTCCACATCAGCCTGCCAGTCTTTGGTCTTTCCTGCGCTCTAAATTCTAAGCATTGTGGATTAACTTGTTAACTCTGAACCTCTGTCCATTGTCTACGTTTACTGATGATTATACTCATATTCATGTCAGAGAAATGTCAAGTGACTTCTTTGCACGATCCTTCCATAGAAATTCTTAGCTGCTTGAGGCTGATGCTAATAGCTTCTTCCTCTTTGCTTGTTCTTGGGATCTACTATGAAGCATTCCACACATTACCAGCTATTAAGTGCTGATGATTGGTAAGATTTACAGGTAAATATGTATCCATTTATGGACAAAGAAAAAAACACTTTTCTTCCCTGAAATTTTACCTGCAGGACACAATAAGAAAGGAGAGGAGCTGGCATCGTGATGCAACTAATTAAGACACCATTTGCTATGCCTACATCCTATATGGGTGCTGGTTCTAGTGTTGGTGGCTCCACCTCTGACCCAGCTCCATGCCAACATGCCTGGGAAAGCAGTGGAAGATGGTCCATGTGTTTAGGCCCCTGCCACTCATGTGGGAGACCCAGATGGAGTTCCAGGCTCCTGGATTCAGCTTGGCTTAGCCCCTGCTGTTGCCATTTAGGTGAACCAGCAGAGGGAATATTCTCCCTCTGTCTCTCCCTCTCTCTCTAAAACTCTGACTTTCAAATAAATAAAATAAATCTTTAAAAAAGAATAAACAGGAAAAGAGAGAAATATTCTGGGAAAATAAGGTACATGTTTGATTAAAAAAAAAAAAAACAAGGAGTAGCGTGAAATAAAAGAACATGAGAGAGGTAGACATTGTAGCACAGTGGCTTAAGTGACTGGGATGCCTGCATCCCAAATCAGAGTACTTCCTCAAGTCCTGACTACTCTGCTTCCAATGGTCCAGCTTCCTGCTAATGTGTCTGGGAAGGCAGCAAATGATAGCCCAAGGCTTCGTGTACCTGCCGCCCATGGAGAGGATCCCAGTGGAGTTCCAGCCCTGGCTCTTGTAGGCATTTGGGGGAGTAAAGCAGCAGATGGAAAATTTCTCTCTCTCTCTCTCTCTCTCTCTCTCCCTTTCCCTCTCTCTCTTTCTCTCTCTCTCAATCTGTTTCTTCCTCTCTCTCTGTATCATTCTTTCAAATAAATAAATCTTAAAAAAAAACATGAGAAGCCAGGAAGAGGGATGGCCATACCCAAGATTCAAGCAATAGGTTGTGGTTCTTTCTTAGAGTGAGAATCAGCTCATAGACCATATGTGGCCTGGTTCCAGTCTTCATAAATAAAGTTTCATTGAAACACAATCATGTCTATTTGTTTAAATCAAATTCATTGTGTCTTTCATGTTACAGTGGTAGAACCAAGCAGTTGCAAGAGACCTCTTGGCATGCAAAGCCAAAAATGTAACCACCAGGCTCTTTTCAGAAAAAGCTTTCTGGTCCTTTCCCTAGACCAAGGGACATTTGCATAGCACTGGGGACTGGAGGGAGTTCTCACTGGAGTCAGAGACTTTCCCTCTCGCTACTTTCTGCTTTCAACCCCAAGGGAAGGTTATAATGACACTGTAATGGTCCCAGTGTTCTCACTTCTCAGAGAAGAGAAAGAAGGAGGAAAGGACGAAGTTCATGAGTCAGCCACCAACTCTTGAGAGGTCACATAGGCTATTGGCCTTGTTTCCCTGCAGAGTGGAATATGAAAGTGAGATAGAAAAATGTGTTAAATACATCTTCCTTTTCTGGGGAAATAGCTTTTTAGGTATATCACTGCTCATACCCCTGTACATATATCTCATTAAAGCTTATATTGCTCTGAAATGAGCTTCTGGTTGAGATAATAGTATTGGATCAAGATTTAGTTTATATTGAAGTGGTTTGATTGGAGTATCATAGTATATGGAAGCAAGGAAAAGGCCAAATGCACTTACATTAGATGTAATTTAGTAAAAATGGAAAGTTCAGGCATTTCTGGAATATAGAGAACATTTATAGAATTTTGGCTTTTAACATTCATCTTTTAAAGTTCCCAGTTACAACATTTTCTTTTCTTGGCTCCTTAAAAATAATGAATAATCTTTCTCTGTACTCATAGACTGAGATATTTTGGTATATGTTAATTCAGAAGATAAAATTTCTTTTGAAAATGCTCACTTTAGGCTGCATACAAGAAATGAAGTCTACTAGCTAGAATTCAAACACTACCAGTTGTCATGAGTTCACATCATTAAACTATTTTGAGAACTTACTAAAGATCTGGAATTAGTAACCATCCATGTAGAATATCAACTCAAGAGTCAGGTTCTGATTTAATGACTCCATCTACTCCATACTTTTATATCAATATTAAGCATGTGCTTTAGCAAGAATTAAAAGTCAACCTGTTTGGAAAGCCATGTCCACTTCCATCTTAGAAAGAAGGATTACAGCTTTGGAAATCTTATGACGGTCTATTTTGATGTCTATTGTCCACCAATGTTTGTCCTTTTCTACTTCTAGGTACTTTGTAGGACATTTCATTGCTTCCTTCATGTGAAGGATGGCCTTTGCTCTGACCAGCGCCCTGTCAGAGGAAGTTTTGAGCATCATTTCTGGTTGTCAGAGCTCAAGCTTGTATCCCCGCAATCATTGCCCCTTTTTCCATCCTTAACAATCAGAGAATTTTATATAAATCTGGATTCCACAGTACGGTAGGTAATGTGGAGGCGAGCCCCCAGCCACCCTCCATAAGATATATAGTGAGAGTAAGGCAAGCATCTTCACATATTAAGCCACTGGGACATGTGGTTTCTTTTGTTATTGCAGCATAACCTGGCCATCCCTCATGATTCAGTATCTCTGGGATTTCTTAATTTTTTAAAATGCTAATTCTCCATAGTGAAAGGAGGCTCTATGAAAGGATGGGCAATTTTTTTTTTCCAAAGGGAATCATGTGAATCTGTGGCTTGGCATTTTAGTCAATGATTTTATATTGCTAAGCCTCTGGGATATAATGCATGCTCTGAACTGTCTGCTCACTTTATGTTGCTGTTGTTTCCTATTTATTTTATTCCCAAGAAAGAAGGCATTTGAGAGGATACTTTGGAAATTGAATGTGTTAAAGGCAGTCCGGCTCTCAATCAGCATTCCTTGGAGAAAGCAACCCTAAGAAGGAATTGAGTGGTATTAGGCCTGGGGGAAATGCAGCCAGAGAGTAACAAGCTATTAGCAAATTGGGTTGCTTTCAGCATAACATAACATAACAGGATAATATAAATACGGATTAGTGCTACAGTCCAAGTTTTTACTGCAAGAGGTACAGCTGATGTGAGTGGAAGAGTAGCTGAGACAAAGATTTAGCCAGAAAAACACATTTTTGTGTTTGTCAGACCACTTAATCCATCCCTAGACTCATTTTTAAGCCTGGGCATTATAATTGTTAACAGTTTGTCACCTTTTTAAACTTGGAGAGACTAAGGCTCTTCCCACACTCTTGAAAATCATGTACTTGGAACAGTTTTCATTGCAGTAGCCTTAGACAAAGGGCTAAATTAGTTAGGCTTGCTAGTGTTCTGATCTTTCCTTTCTTTTCTGTCGAGAGAGGACAGGGATCTCTTGCAAAGATTTTCTGTTAGGACTAGGAACTTGCAGATCTTTCAGGAGACAGGTACTGAAGGAAAGAAGCTATTTAAACTGGCCAGCGTAGGTTTGTGCTTGCACAGAAAAAGGCCATGTTCTGTGCCTATTGTTCCAATCATAGCCACATGCACATATTAGCAGCAATAATAAAATATTGCTGCATTATCCCCAAAGCATAAGGCTCTGATAAGATAAAAGCTTTTTTCCCAGAGGGCTTTGTTAGTGTATGGGGGTGGGAGATTGGAGAGGAAGGAAATACATTAACCCCATGTTTCTGCTAGAGGTGGCCTCTTCCGTGTTAAATGTGTGAACAGCACAATTGTAACATCTCGGTTACCTTCTCATTCTACTTATCTTAGTTTATAGGACTAATAACTTACTAGAATGCTGTGATTTGCTCCAACGGTAAGTGATTCATGGATAACACACTCTGAATTCTATACAACAACAACAACAAAAGAATCAGAGAGGTTATTAGGTCATTGGGTGCGGGGAAACTCAAAATGCACTATATATATATATATCTGCCGTGTCTGCCTGTTCCCTGTGAGGTCTGTATGACAACCTCTCCTTCTCATGGCCTGGGATGAAGCTGGTTTCTTTTTCTCATGACATCTCTGCAATGTGAGGATAAATGTAGCATATGTGTAAGCAATGAAGCAGAACAATAAAGGGAACTGCTGTGAATTCAGCACCCAGTTTTAGAAACACAAATATCATTTCATTTGCTTCTATAATTCTCCTATAACACTTGTTCCTGGATCCTCCCACAATGCTGATGAACTTTGGCTTTACAATTGCTTTACTAAGAATTATTTAAACGCACACATACACACAGCTCTCCACATGGTGTGCTTTCAGGTTTTGCCTTTATCTTTTGAATTTAAAAAAATCATATATACCTTGTGTCACCTCCCGGTATTTTAGATATTTACTGAATATTCAATTTTTTAAGACTCACCATATTGTTTGTGAAGTTCTAGTGTATTTATTTTTCCTGCACTATAATTTTTCATTATGTGGCTGTATTACAATTTGTTCATCTATTTTCCTGTGATTGGCATTTTAGTTGTTTCCTGGTTTTTACTGCCATGAATGAAGCCACTGTGAATATTTTGTTTGTGCCTTCAGGAGTAAGTGAGCAAAAGTTTCTCTGGAGTATTACCTTTGGTGGTAGTATGCATGAATATATGAATATTCAACTTCCCAGCAGAACACCACATTTTTTCCCCACAGTAATTGCTTTTCTATCACTAGTATACAGGACTAAAATTCCCAAGATTCACATCATTCAGTCATTGATACTACAGAATGATTTTTTTTTTGGCCTTATAAGATGTAATCGTTTTTGCCAGCCTGGTGTAAAAATGATTATTGTAGTTCTGATTTGCATCACCATGATTTCTAATGAGTTTGAGCATCTTGGCAAACATTATTAGCAATTTGTGTCATCTGCCTTTTTGTTTGGAAACTTGTGAACTTTCAATGTTAAATTATTTATCTTCATTAGAAGAGAAAGAGAAGTCAGCCAATTAAAGTCCTTTGTAATTACATTTGCAACTGGTAGGCAATAGATGACTCAAAACTAAGATGAGTGCCAAAGGTTCTCCTCGTGAAGTAGAACATCCAAGTACCCTTGGGTATTCTGTAAAATCCTCTACTGTTATGATAGTGTTAGCTATTAAGAACAATGAGTTCTATCTGTAAATAAGTACCCCTTATAAGTGGGGATTTTCTATATTCCCATCTAGATGAGTCAGTATTTTGTGGTTGTAAGCAAAAGAAACCTGCTTTGGCTGACTTACGCCCCAAAAGATCACAGATAGCAAGTCTGCTCACAAAAGCAAAAAAACTGGAAAGATAAAAATATCCATTAACAGGAGAATGGGTGAGTCAATTTTTGGAGGGCAGGGCATCTGGAAAGATGGTTCCACCACACTGCACATGGTCTCAAGAAAGGTAGATGAGCAAACTGGGTAGGAAAACAGCAGAGCTAAACACCTGGACTCACTAAGTTCTTTCTTAGGGAGAAAGACTGAAAGAGTCACCAATTTCCTAGGAAGACAGACAGGAGCTTAAATGAAAAATTTGTTAACATAATCCATTATGGGAGAATAATGTTGGATTATTATTTTTTAATTATACCAGCATTCCTGTTGGCAGGGGGTTTTCTAGGCCAAGCTAACAGTCAGTGAATATGTTAATTCATGCTAGGATGTGAGAATGGTAATGACTTGGTTCAGGGAATGAGTATGTTCCAACTCCAGGGACAGATTTGACCCCTGAGCACATTCATGCATTCATTCTAGGTAATTGTGAATCATTAAGAGAGAAACTAGATCTCCATTCATAAGAAGTTTGGGGCCTGCTCTTATAACCGAAGGGAATGGCTTTTGTTAAGATTTCTTTGGTCTCTCTTGCTGGCAGGAGTCATCTTTAAATCTTATCTTTCCAACAGTTTGAAATTGGTATTAAGTGTAAGTAGACAGTAAAGACAGCGCCTGGGTTCTAACAAGGCACCCCAAAACCCTAGAGGTAGAAGGGGCGGAGACTGTGAAGTTTAGTTACTTTTACATAGCAGAGGAGATAGGGCAGCATCACCTTAAAACCCTACAAAGGTTTGACTCACAACAAGGTACTATATAGTTAGGGTCATTTTACTCTGATTTTTATGTTAGGCATAGATATCAAAACATATGGTAAAAATAATTAAGTTATAGAAGCAATACAAAATTTTAAAGATGAGCTGTGTCAATGATAATAATGACAATAGCTCCCATTTGTTGATTTTTCTTCCTTGTGTGTTTTGTGTTGGATTTTTGACCCTCGAAAGGAATCTTTCCATAGGTTTCTTATTCCTATTTATAATCAAGAATGCTGAAGATCACCTTGTTTCAATACGTTATGTAAGGTGCAAGTGATATTGCTGGGATTTTGTCACATTTGGATTTAGATTTGTGCACAAAATGAATTTTTGTACATTTTACTTTTTCCATACACAGGATTTGATAACTGTGCCTTGGATTTATGTGCAGGGTTATATCAGTATAGTCAGGTGGGAATAGTTCATGAAACAATTAAGAGTGGAACAGTTTATTTTTAATTGGTGAGGGAGCATGGTGGCATACTGGATGCCTCTCTATGGTAAACACCTCTTGACATTTAGCATCCTACTTTTGAAGTGGTTCTAACAAACTTTCTTTTTCTTCCTCTTTAAATGATGTGGAGAAGTAGAAGGCTGCTCAGATGTGGCCCAGTGGCTGGGAAATGTCAACTTGTTTGGTGGAAGAGAGTTCCATGTTTGGATCTGTTGAATTGTTAAAGTCTTGGGGGATTTGAAAATTTGACCCATTTGGATAGTAGCATCATAATAGCACTGTATTACAATTCTGGTTTTTGCTTAAGCCAATTACCTAGATTTAATAACAATCTAATTCTTTAATATAAGTCTTATGATGCTGATCAGCACTGTGGTTCTTTTCCTCGCCTTAATTTGTTGCTTGCTGGACAACAATGCTCCCATCTGAGCCACCAGGCGGGGTATGCTCCCCTGGCTCCTGCAAGATGGACTGGAGCTCAGCGTTTTGTGTAGTTGTTATCTTTCAGCTTGCACTCTAATCAGCAGTCTTGCACAGCTTGATCTCCCTTTTAATTTAGGATTTGTCTTTTTTCTTGGCTGCTGGCTGCCTTCAGAAAGGAATGAGCATTCTCAGTGAGTAAATGTAACTAACTCCCCAACCCTCACTCTTCCCACCCCAGCAATCATTAGTCAGAACATCTGTTCACCCTGTGTTTAGAACTTGATAGCGTTCACACTGGGATTTTTGGTTGGGATCTTTTCAACATCAATTATTTACTAGGCTGAAAGCTCCTAAAAAGAGGAAACTGTGTCTTATAGTCAACTGTGATTCTGAGTCTGAGCATAAAGCCTAATTATGTTAGGGCCAAAGAAATATTTGTTTAATTGCATTGGATATTTACATTTGAGACATTAACTCAAGATGGTCAGTAGAGGAGGGAAACCAAAAGAACCACTTTTTGTCAGAGAGATTTATGATATAACTTATCCTTCCCTGGAAAAGAAACATGATAATGACTTTATTCTTACAGTTTAATTCTTTTTATACATTTGCCTTTTTAACTCTGTGAGGCAGTAGTGAGAGTTCAGCTTTCGAGGCAGACGTATGTGGGACAGACCCCAGTTTTGCTGTCTCCTAATTTGGTATCCTTGAGCAAGTAACTTAAATATTCCAAGACTTAGTGTTCTCAGCTCTAAAATGAGCATGGACAATTGCAACTATCTTAGTTTAGCATAGTAGTATAGTATAGTATAGTATAGTATAGTATAGGGTTTTGAGATAGTACCAGTAAATTATAAACAGTAAGTGTTCAGTGATTGAAAGCAATAATGATTCTTATTTTACAACCAAAATAAAAGTAGGTGTGTTACTATACTAAACATGTAGCCAGCTTTTCCATTCAGTTTCAAAGATTTGTACCATCTAAGATAGTGATTCATATATAAGTTGATTTACTTTTATGTACCCCTAATAGACATACAATGATGGCTGAAGCAGCATGATTCTTTAAAAAGATTTATTTATTTATCTATTTGAAACTCAGAGTTGCAGAGAGGGAAAGAGAGGATGAGATAGAGAGTGACATGCTCCATTTGCTGTTTCACCCCCAAGATGGCCGCAATCCAGGGATGGACCAGGTCAAGGCCAGGACCCAGGAGCTTCATCATTTGGGACTCTCACATGGGTCGCAGGGGCCCAGACACTTGGGCCATCTTCTGCTTTTTTCCCCCAGACCATTAGCAGGGAGCGGGATTGGAAGTGGAATAGCTGGGACTCAAACTGGAACCTATTTGGTATGCTGGCATTGCAGCTGGCAGCTTTACTTGCTACATCACAACACCAGCCCCAGCATGATTACTTTGTAACATAAAATGAATCCTTCACCCTAGAAACTCACTTAAATTTTTTTAATTTCTTAAAATTTATTTTTAAAAATTAAAATTTTGAGATAACATTTTAAATTTACATTATAGTCAAAGGTTTAATGCTCCATTGAATAAAGAGTTCAACAAATAAAAAGACCATAGTTCAGCAGAAATATAGGTAACAATGCACACAAATCAGATAAATAATAATCGAATAAGAAGTAGATCTTCAAATCAGCTTTTCTCTATGGGTTTTTGTGTATTCAGTATCAAGTCTTGCAGTGTGTATCAGTTTGCTATTGCTGTATAACAAACCATTCCAAACACATAATAGCTTCAAACAACAGGCACTTATTCTCACTCACACAACTTTAGGATGTGTGGGTAGACTGGGTTTGGCTGGGTGGTTCTACTTCAAATTGCATGTCTGGTTAAGCAAATGTACTAATTGCATATTGAGTTCATGTCTCCTCATTCATTGTGTGTCAGAGTTCTCATACTAATTCCAGAGGTACAAGAGGGCAAGCACACCTGTACAAGTTATCTTACGCCTTTGTTTGCATCTTTTCTGCTAATATCCCATTGGCAAAGCAAGTCACATGGCTTAGTTCAGAGTCAGGAAAGTGTGTTTATCCTGTGGAGATGAGTGGTCAGGAGTAAATACGAGTTTATTTGACCAATATTCAATCTTTCCCTAAGTATAACAACTCATGAAATTCTAAATCGAGACCAGTGGATTTCTAAACGTTTATTTCCCACAGACTCACATAACAATTGTGACTGATAAAAGAATGAATTTTTCTAGGGATACATATTCAACCAACCTTGTACCACAACCTGGTCAGTTCAGTATTACTAAGAGGAGGTATATAACATACCTTAAAATATGCAGCACATGAGAAAGGAGATTGAAGTGATACCTGGGCGGCGGGGGGGGGGGGTATTACTAAAGAGATTACTATCACTTATAGCAATCCAATTTATGCTTCCTGCCAGAATACTGTTTTGGGTGTCTTTGTTTTAGAGAGAAAAATTAAACTGTGCTTGGGTTAGTTTTGATAATTTGGCTTCTGAAATACAGCATTAAACTTTGTATATTAGGCTTTGTAGAAACTTTTATTTTGTCGGAATTTTTCAGTGGAAAAAAAACATCAACACGTTCCACGTTCTAGATTTCCAGGTGTGTGCGTTCGTTTGGAGGCATTGGGGGCAGGCAATGCTCATGCTCTCACTCTGGTTTGCTTTCAGTGAAGCCTTATAAAGAATAACTGTCTTGAGGTTCGCTGTTTGCCTAGCATGGAGACCTTTATTCAACTGAACGTGGTGACTGAACATAGGCTGGTTAGATATTTACCACCTTTGTAGGAAGAAATGTATTTGAACTAAGAATTTTTTTAGTTGTTCAGAATGCAATTGTATTAAACTAAGCACCTTCAGAGCAATTTCCTCTTTCCTCTTCGTTCTCACCATCATCCTCCAGGTTAGCAAGCGGAAGGCTGCCAAGCTTCTGTATTTATTTGGGTCCTGAGTCAGAGAGGTTGATTTGACTGGTCCCCTGAGCATCAGAATATTGAATGCTACCCCGACTAATTAATTTTGTAGCTAGAATTGTGGACCTCTAATTAAAGCTCTTGCTGTCTTCGTCTTTGTCATCGTAGAAACTCACTGCCTCTAGATTCATCCACATTCAGTGCTATTCAGAATGAGAGGGTGGACACAGTGGGCTGTCTTCAGTGCTCCTGGAGCTTGTCATTGCATAATTTAGTCTTTACCAAAATCTTGTGAGGTGGGTATTGTCTTGATTCTTTTGAGGAGCAACCAATGCCTCAGAGAAGGAGCTAGCTTGCCCTCAAACACAGAACAGTTAATCCCAAAGTTAGGATTCCAATCCTGGCTATCAAGTCCTTTCTTACTCGGAAATGAAACTGAGGAGGCACTCTTTTGCTACCCTCTTTCATCCCTTCTCAGATGGAGAGCAGGTTTTCATAGATGAGTGTGTTAAGAGACTCATAAGCAGAAGAGTGGATATTAAGTTAAGATAGCAACAGGCAGCTGTAGCTGGATTCAGATGCACACTGAAGGTAAGTGTGGTAAATAAAGGACAGGGAAGAGTTCATGGCAAGTTGGATTGTAGATGTAGGCTTCAGCTTGTATCTTATACATGTAGTGGCTTCTGAAGTCTTCCTAATGTAGAAAGGTGGATGGGAAAAATGAGAACTTCTAAAAATGCTTAAAAATTGGGAGACAGGCTTTAGAAATTCTGATGTTGAGAAGCAAATATTGGCAATTCCAGAGGAACTATGGTGCTAGAGAAAGCTTGGAGATGGATGAGGGGTGAAGAGAAAAGGAATCAAGAAGGTTCTTTTTTTTTATTTTTAAATTTTTTTTTATTTTTTTATTTTTGACAGGCAGAGTGGACAGTGAGAGAGAGACAGAGAGAAAGTGCTCGGCGCCGTCCTCGTCCAGCAAGAGACAGAGACCGAACACTTTGCACGGGGTTCCTTTATTGCTCGGCAAGCAGGAGATCCAGCTTCGATCTCTTCTGGGCAGGAACTTCCCTTACACCCGCGTAGCAAGGGTTTATATGCACAATACACGTCACAAATCAGGTGATAGGCTAGAAGCGCGGGGATAGGACAATCTCGTGGCAAGGCGGGAAGGAGCGAGCAAGAGCGGGAACTCCCTGAGATGAGGAAGAACCCGGAAGCAGGGAGTCGGCGCCATCTTAGGGGCACGGTTCCTCCGGTCTGGTTCCCTACATCTCCCTCCTTTTGTTTTTGCACAAATCACATCCCCGACGGCCCTGGCTCATGAGGGCCGGGAGAATATTTACTAGGCAGAGAGTAGAGGTGCATACCCAGCGTGCTTGTGATCCGTTAGTTACGGAACTTCAAGGGCCTGGCCACAACCCCTGATGTCTCCGTTAGGGATCAGTTTTTATTCCCTTTTGCTGGGGCAGGCTGGGAATTGAACCTGCATGCATATGCATATGCTCTCCCAGGACCCCCGGAACCCCCGGGTGGACTCCTGCTGCAGTACCTTTGGTCTCGCATACCCAGTTTTCGCTCCCCGTCAGGGATGGGTGATACAGCCCAATGAATGAGAGGGGGAACAAGACAACTCGAGGAAGGTGTGTGCCTGATGGAGGCATTGTCCATATGTGAGGCGTGAGTAGGGATGGGGGGACGAGGGTTTTAATCGCTTTGTTAGCTGTTGGTGGCGGAGCTGGTCCTGTGGGCCTCCGCCATCAGAGATATGCACGGGTGCCGTAGTGCGCCAGCACGCCCACTGTCCAGGCGTACCAACACAGGGGGCTGAGAGGTAGGGGGATGAATGGACTACCTGTGGCAAATGGTCAGGACTAGAGGACCTGCGAGTACTTTGTAACTGGGTGGCATAGTACGACTGACCGCCAGAAGTGCATTGGAAGTATGAGGAATCGCAAGAGCTGTGCATGGATTCTTGAAAGGTCGAGCAAGGACAGGAGTGGTTTTTGCTATGGAGATCAGAAACGCGGGGTTTGGGCACACATATGTAGCCGCGTGGTAGGCCGGGGATCCCCTGGAGGGGCAGATATGCAGTTTTGTCCCCACAATCAGCTGTGGCGATGTGAGTACGCTGCAGTACGGTGTTGCTGGTCCCCCCTTTGCAGTCGCAAGGGTTGCCTACGTTCTGCAGTAAAGCAGTGGGGTTGGAGTTAAAGCCCGCATAAGAGCCAGGGAGCAAAGCCGCTGCCAGTATGAAGAAGCGGAAGGGGTGCATCTCACGTCTCGTTGTTTTGTTGCAATTTGTCGTCCTGTGAGAGCGTGGTAATCTCGGTTATCTCGGGGGAGATGTCGTCCGTAGGTGATAGAGGTGTATCTTGCGGCGGCGGGGCTGTTTTTCTGACCAATCTTTCCGGTATCCAGAGAGGTTCTCTTCCAGATTCCTGTGGGAAGACACAGACCGCGCCTCGGTTCCAGCATAATACCGGATCCGGGCCGTACCACTTTCCCGTGAGGACATCTTTCCAACGGACATAGCCTCGTGAAGATGGCTCCTTTAACATGTGTCTCTCAGCGGGGGACATAGAATGATCTGTCAAATTCAAAAAGTTTATAGTAAACAGTGCAAGGGAGAGGCGCATTCGAGGGGTTTTGCCCGTGGCAATTCCCTCCTTTTGTTTTAAGAGAAAAGCCTTGAGGGTTCGATGAGCCCTTTCAATTATGGCCTGTCCCTGAGGGTTATAAGGGATTCCAGTTTTATGTTGTACCTGCATACGGGTGCAGAAATCTTGGAATGATTTACTTGTGTATGCAGGACCATTATCTGTTTTTAAAGTTTTTGGTTTGCCCCAGGCTGCCCATGCAGCAAGGCAGTGATTAATGACATGGGTGGTACGCTCACCCGTCTCCAGAGAAGCAAAAATTACTTGGGAACAGGTGTCAACTGACACATGAACATACTTTAAGGTCCCAAACTCGGATATGTGGGTGACATCCATCTGCCAGATATGTCCTGGTAGTAATCCTCGGGGATTAACCCCCACCGAAGGCACAGGGGTTAAAGTAGGGCATGCGGCACAATGGCGAACAATATCGCGAGCGGCAGCACGAGAAAGACCGAATTTGGCGGCAAGGGTTTTTGCGTTTACATGGAACTCTGAATGAAACTGGATAGCCTGCTCTTCTGGGGAAGAAAATTGGAGTATCCAAATGGGGCGTGTGGCTTGATCAGCTATAGCATTGCCTGTGGTCATGGGTCCAGGTAAGGAAGAATGAGCTCTAATATGAGTAATAAAGAAAGGAGCAGACCGATTCCAAATAGATTTTTGCAGGGTGAGGAAAACTGTCGCTACGGAGGATGAAGAATTGACTAGTCCTGCGGCCTCAAGGATAGACACAGAATTAACCACATAGCGTGAATCAGACACAATATTGACAGGTCCGGGGAAATCAGAGAAGACTTGGTTAACTATAAGAAGTTCAGTTACCTGGGGGGAGTTAGTAGCGAATTGGAATGTTTTTGGCACAGATCCTGAAACAACATATGCACCGACTCCTGTTTTAGAACCGTCGGTATACACTACTGGGGCTCCCTGTAAGGGCTTTTGGGATGTGGACTTTGGAAAAATAACTGGGTGAGACTGAACAAAGGTTAGCAAAGGATCAGAGGGTGTTCTGTTTGTAATAGTTGCGGAAGTGGAGCAGACTAAAACCGCCCAAGCATCAGTACAAGCGATTAGCACACGTACCTGTTCCATGGAATAGGGGACAACAATGGTGGATGGTTCGCGTCCAAAATGTTGGATAGCCCTCTGAATGGCTAGGAGAGTTATCTCCGCCACTGCCACGGGATAGTAACTAATAGATCTAGTAGATGACATTGAGGGATGGATCCAGAGGAGAGGCCCATCCTGCCATAGGACCGCGGTGGGCTGTTTAAGGGTGTCGAGGACCCAAAGAGTAAGGTCTCCCGCAGGGTCCCAACGTTTTAGGGCAGCTTTACTAAGGGCATCGTTGACAATTGACAGTGCTTGTTTGGCCTCAGAGGTGAAGGTTCGGG
This sequence comes from Lepus europaeus, assembly GCF_033115175.1. Taxonomy (NCBI): domain Eukaryota; kingdom Metazoa; phylum Chordata; class Mammalia; order Lagomorpha; family Leporidae; genus Lepus; species Lepus europaeus. Next base: position 62,656,672 of record NC_084839.1, read on the forward strand.
GGGAAGCAAGATCCGGGTCTCCTTTAAGTATATTAAAGAGGGGCTGCAATGCAGCATTAGGAATGTTAAGGTAGTGCCTAATCCAATTGATATCCCCTAAAAGTTTTTGTAAGTCATTTAGAGTGGAGATAGCATTGATTTTTATTTGAATTTTTTGAGGTCTAATTTGAGTAGGGGCGACTATAGCCCCAAGATAAGAAACTACAGACGACAATTGCACCTTATTAGGTGCAATATGCAGCCCTGCCCCTTCCAGCACTTGTTGGAGTGTACTGTATAAGGCCAGGAGCCTCTCTGCTGTGGGGGCTGCACACAGTAGGTCGTCCATATAATGTAGGCACCTGCAGTCGGAATATCGGTCTCTAAGAGGTTTTAGTACTTGGGCTACATAGACTTGACACATGGTGGGGCTATTAGTCATACCCTGAGGCAAGACTGTCCACTCCCAACGCTTGTCCGGTTGTTCCTGGTTCTGGGTGGGGACAGTAAAAGCAAAACGTGGGGTATCCTTTTTGTCCAATGGAATGGAAAAGAAACAATCCTTAAGATCTATTACAATAACAGGCCATTGGTTGGGAAGTGCCGAAAGCAGAGGAAGACCACGTTGCACAGGGCCCATAGGCTGCATCTGTGCGTTGACTGCCCTAAGATCATGTAAGAGTCTCCATTGACCTAATTTTTTGCGGATGGCAAAAATAGGCGTATTCCATGGAGAGGTGGATGGGATCAAATGACCAGCGTTGACCTGCTCCAAGACCAGAGTGTTGACTGCCTCCAGTTTCTCCTGAGATAGGGGCCACTGTGGAACCCAGACGGGTACGTCCGTTAGCCACGAGATGGGTAAAGGCTCCACTGGTTTAGGAGGCGAAACAGTGACCCCTAGGAAAAACCCAGGCCAACTTTACTTGGTCTTTGTTTTGGTTCAATGGGGGAAGGGTGGCCCTGGAGCTGGACACCGAGTCCCTTGCCTGGGACGTAACCCATATTTTGTAGCATAGATCGTACTGCAGGGGAAGTGGTGACCAAAGCAACATCCATTTCGGCCAGGACGTCTCTCCCCCAAAGGGAAATGGGTAGAGGTAAAATGAATGGAGAAAACTGTCCTCTATGACCCTCGCTATCCTGCCATGACAACAAGGCTGCACTGATTTTTGGGAAATGAGCAAAACCAAGTCCTTGCAAGGTTTGTTCCGCCACATTTGTAGGCCATGTACTAGGCCAGTCCTTTGTTGCTATAATGGATTTGTCGGCTCCTGTGTCTAAAAGTCCCTTAATGTCCTTGCCATTAATCTGCAACACTAAAGTGGGACGTTCATTTAAAAGCATATGTAAGCCGGTAAAATTAATGCCAGAGGACCCAAAGTTACCAGCGCCGCGAACGTGGTTTTTAGCTGGGATTAAAGAGTGAAGACTGGGCAGTAATAACATTTGTGCGATACGGTCTCCAGGATTGATTACTAAAGGTCCCTGAGGGGCCTGAACCATGATCTTTACTTTACCAGTGAAATCAGAGTCAACTACCCCGGGGATCACAGCTAGCCCTCGGAGGGCGGCGGAGGACCGACCCAACACTAATCCAACCGAATCCGGGGGCAGAGGACCGGAGCAGTCGCTCTCCACTAATTGTACCCCCATCTCCGGAGTTAAGAGGAGAGGGGAGGTGGCGCGGAGGTCCAGGCCTGCGGACCCGTGAGTGGCACGGGCTGAGGGTGCACTGGGTGTAGCGCAGACACGGGAGGTGGAACCTGAGAGTAGATTTGATTTTGGGGGCTCCTCGCTGGGTTGGGGAGCCCCCTCTGGCCGTTTTTTGGCCCCTGGGCGCTACCTGTAAGTGGGTTGCCATCGATATCGAAAGCAGAACGGCATACCTCTGCCCTATGAGGGCCCTTGCGGCAACGGCGACAAGGCTCTATGCCTGAAGGCTGTGCCGTGGAATACCCATGGCTGAGATTGGGGCAATCGCGTTTTCTGTGACCCGGTTGATGACATTGGAAGCAAAGTCCTGAAGATATGGGGGGTCGGGTCGATTTAGATTTTGGACTGTTTTCTTTGACTTTTGCCAGCATCGCAGCTAGGCCCGCATTAGTAAGTGGCCCACCGGTATCTCTGCAGTATTTTAACCAGGAGTCCAGAGATTTATGTCTATATTGTCGAAGAATGTTTTTGCACTCTTTATTAGCCTGCTCAAAAATAATTTGTTTGACCAGTGGCTGAACGTCAACCTCGGAAGGGAAAATACGCGACGCAGCCTCAAGTATGCGAGCGACAAAATCAGCGAAGGGTTCGGCCGTGCCCTGAACGATCTTGGTGAGGTGGCTAGCTGAGTCACTTGGATTGGACGCCTGCCTCCACGCACGTTGGGCACAGTTGGAAATTTGCCTGTATACTTGTCTAGGGAATTGGGTCTGGTCAGCCTGATAAGGTCCACGCCCTAAAAGCATATCAGCATTCCACGTAGGGTGGCCGTCCTCAGCATTTTCATCTGCCTGGTCATGACAGCACTCTGTATTCATAGATTGCCACAAAAGAAAGCCGCCTGGACTTAAACAGGCCCGAGCCAATTGGGTCCAGTCGCTAGGTGTTAAAATGGACTGGCCGACTGATTCAAGGAGTGACAATGTGAATGGGGCTGTGGGTCCATAGTCATGGACCGCAGCCTTAAGTTGTTTTAATACTGTCATGTCCAATGGTTCGTGCCGGGCCTCTCGCGTGCCCAAAGCCAAAACAGGGTAAGCCTGAGCGGGGGCAGCGGGAGCGCCAGTTCGCAACTGTTTCCAGGCTTGTTGATGAAACTGTCTGCCTGAAAAAGGTGGCACATTTGGGACGTTTAATGGCCATGGCGGCACGGGTGTTAGATGGGGCTGAGGCACGCCTACATGACCGCCAGTAGGAGGCGCTGCGTCTTTAATCTGATGGGCGGGCACGACATCGATAGGAGGAGCCGTAGGCACTAGAGGGCGTAAACAGGCATCTTTTAACTTTTGCCGCAGCTGCGCATACGTAGGAGGCGGGGATTTAGGATCGCCGTCCCCTTCCCCCTCAGACTCAGAGGAGGCGGAGCCACATTCGGAGCCTGAGGCCAGTGAGGAAGTCTGGCATCCCGTGTCCTTAAATTGTATGAGGTCCCGGGCGCCGTCCGAGCTCTGAGAACGAACTTCCTCGAGAGCCTCGCGAACCGCCGTAAGAGTCGGGCGGTCCGCTCCCACCGACCTCTCCTCTTGGAGGCACGCCCGCAGTAGTTCCCATAAGGGGAGAACAACGGGGTCGATATCGGGTTCCTGGGGATCGTTAACTGTGCGCCGGAGATCCTTTCCTAATTTCTCCCAAGACTCAAGAGTTATTTGGCCCTCGTGGGTGAGCCACGGCGCAAAGAAATCAACACTTCCAAGGAACCTGACAAGTGTGGTCTTAGAAACCTTAATCCCTTTGCTACGCAATAATGCTTTTAACGGATTAAGCAACATTGAATGGCTAGATGAATTTCCCATTTTCAGTTTAAAGCGGGAAGACACGTCCGCTATCTTATTTTCAGTTTAAAGCGGGGGAACAAGTCTGCTATTCTTTCAGTTTAAAGCGGGGAAACACGTCCGCTATCTTAGGGTGCGTCCACCCTCCAACCACGAGATATACCTCACTCGCGGGGCCCAGACGGTAAGACTGACCTCGCTTACCTTCTACTTACCGGGCAACGTAGAGGAAGCTCCCCGTACGGGCCACCAGCTGCTCGGCGCCGTCCTCGTCCAGCAAGAGACAGAGACCGAACACTTTGCACGGGGTTCCTTTATTGCTCGGCAAGCAGGAGATCCAGCTTCGATCTCTTCTGGGCAGGAACTTCCCTTACACCCGCGTAGCAAGGGTTTATATGCACAATACACGTCACAAATCAGGTGATAGGCTAGAAGCGCGGGGATAGGACAATCTCGTGGCAAGGCGGGAAGGAGCGAGCAAGAGCGGGAACTCCCTGAGATGAGGAAGAACCCGGAAGCAGGGAGTCGGCGCCATCTTAGGGGCACGGTTCCTCCGGTCTGGTTCCCTACAAGAAAGGTCTTCCTTTTGCCGTTGGTTCACCCTCCAATGGCCACCGCGGTAGGCGCGCTGCGGCCGGCGCACCGCGCTGATCCGATGGCAGGAGCCAGGTGCTTCTCCTGGTCTCCCATGGGGTGCAGGGCCCAAGCACTTGGGCCATCCTCCACTGCACTCCCTGGCCACAGCAGAGAGCTGGCCTGGAAGAGGGGCAACCGGGACAGAATCGGTGCCCCGACCGGGATTAGAACCCGGTGTGCCGGCGCCGCAAAGCGGAGGATTAGCCTGTTGAGCCACGGGCCGGCCAAGAAGGTTCTTGAGATCAAGAAAAATTGGGCGTTGGATTGCAGAAGTCAAGGGCAGGAGAGCAAGCAGGGCTTGCAGACAGGACAAATGTCCTGCACCTCCAAGGTAGGAGGAGAAGTGGATCATGGCTGCTCTTAGGGTTAGAGCCCCTCGCAGCTGCTTTGCCTATTACAGAAGCCCTCTCTCTGGGCCCTGGGGGACTGTTGAATGGTGTTGATGTGGGGGCAAGTCCTCTGGGGATTGCCTGGACATTTAACAGAAGATGTTCTGCTCAGAGGGGACAGCTGGGGATGATCCAGGTCTGTTTCAATGCTTCTTTGTTTCAAGATCTTAACATGATATAGAAGCAAAAAAGAGCAAGTGCATGTGTATGGAATAAAGAGACAGCACAGATAGAACTCATAGGTGAGGAGAGGTAATTATGAGATGTGCTTTTCTCTAAAGTTTGTTACATCCTGGCAATATGAACTTTCGAAGCTGTAGGATTTTTCTGGATGTTTTGGTATAAATGTGGGCGGATCCCTCCAAGCAGAAAGTACTTTCAGACTGAGCTTTACGGTGTTTTGCTTCCTATTCATGTTTCTCAGCTGGGTCTCGAGTCACATGCTCATCAGTCAGGGAACATGAAAATTCCTCTTCTGACCTCTGACGGCTGCAGACAGACTTTTAATTTCACCTCATGAATTAATGAATCAGAAAGCTTCATTTATATTCTCAATTCACTAATAATAAAGCCTGGTAGTTGCATATTAAAACATGTTCTTTATTGATTATACAACATTTCTTTTTGTGTGTTCCCCTTTGAGCCTTACAAAACCTATCTGACATAGTCTCCATTGGTATGGGTTGTGTGATTTGACGTGGATCCTGATTCGTAAGTTACTGATCCAATGCATTAATTGAGTTCTGTGAAGGAAACCACAGTATGTTTTCTGTGCAGTGCCTTATGCTCTGCTGGGTGTGTTGGCCTAGAGACACACTTGGCCTCCCAGGAACCCTGGTAAGATGAGGCAGATATTGCCACTTGTTTTATGGATGAGGAAGCTGAGATCTTGAGTGAAGAGGTCATTTTCTCAAGTTGCACAAATTTGCTTTCATATTTGGATCCCCTCTCTCAAGGTAATTAAACAATACTGGCTTGAAAACACTGCCTGAGGGACAAGAACTAAAGCAGAGGAGGGATAAGACCTGCTGCCCTGGGGGCTAAGGTTTTCCTGCTTATTCTTCCCTGATTCTAGTAGAATGTGTTGACTCTTTTAGAATAACATTCCCATGTCCAATTAAATGGTGGGTTATTTTAATTATGATGAAGTTAAACTTAGAATCTGCATTTAACCACAAACTCTTTAATTTTGTTCCAGACCAGACATTCAAGTTCAGTCATCTTGCTTTCCCTCACCCCTCGCCCTGTCTCTCTTTCTCACAGTTATACAAGCAGTGTTCTTCAGAAAAGTGGAGGATAAGAAGATGCACTGCCGATGAGGGAATTCAGTATTGTCATTTTAATTTATTTCATTTTTATTCTAGTTTTTCTGTTGGTTTTACATGACATAAAAGGTTAGTCTGTTACATATATACAACACACTTGTAGCTTACAGAAGTGCGATAGACATATCAAAGTGTGCACACAAGGTATTTTAATTACTGGGTATCTATGGGGTATATCTGTTTCTAAGAGTTTGGGGACACCTAATTCTATGTCCTCCCAAAGAAGAAATGTTGAAGTGCCAACCCCCAGTACCTCATGATGCGATGTTATTTTGGTAATAATGTCACTGCAAATGTCATTAGTTAACATGAGGCCACACTGTAGTAGGGTGGCGCCCTAAGACTAGTATCCTTACAAGATGATAACCATGCAATGACATAGAGACACAGGGAAAAGAAACATCATGTGGAGATGGAGGAAGAGGTTGGAATGATGCATTTACAAGCCAAGGAATGTGGAGACTGCCAGCCTCCCCAAAGGTAGAAAAGAGGCCTGGAATGGATTAACTCTGAGAGCCTCAGAAGGAACCAACCCTGCTGCCATCTTGGCCTCAGACTACTAGTCTCCAGGACTTGGAGACAATGAGTTTCCCTTGTTTTAAGTCACAAGTTTGTGGTGCTTTGTTAAGGCAGCACTCAATAACAATAGACCTAGTCTTTCACGACAAAAAATTACCTGGACTATTTTAAGAAAATGTCACAAGTTGAATTATTTTTCAAGTAGTGCAATCTATTAATACGATCCTTTTGTTATGAAACCTAAGCAGACAGATTTGAAGTCTGAGGCAGGCACAAGGACTCAGGGAGAGAAAACACAACAAGTGCTGTTGGAAGCCATCTCATTACTGGGGGAAAACCAGGAGTGTCTCTGCAGAGGAAATGAATCCAAAAAAGTGCTTGGGAGACTGGGAAATGCCACTGGGCTTTCAGAGCAAAACTTGAATGGCTGAAGAAAGATATTGGAAGCTAAGAAAAGAAACCAGAGAGGCCTGGGGCTAATTTTGGCTGGTTTATTTTTTTCCCATTTGTTTATTCACTACAAGTCAGATTTTGGAGCAATTAGCAAAATATCATGCAAATATTCCCAGTGTGACTACACATGAATAACTTTAATTCTGCTGAACATTTGTCTTGTTGCTACAAAATACATCTGCTATTTGCATTAACTTAATCTGTGAAGATATTGTGAACTAAACCACAGACTTCCAGAGACATTTAGGAAGCAGCTTCCCATTTTTATTGGACACTTTTGACTAGCAAAATCTGCTTTGTGATCACATGACCCCACCCCAGGAGCACCTCTTTTCCCAGTGCCATTTCAGGCAATATAAGAAGCAGCATAGTGGAGCATCATATAGGGAAAATGTTGATAAAGCAGGAGGGATGATGACTGGTAACAGAAGCAAGCAGTGGAATAAATAATTAAAAGATGGTAACCCGTGGATATTCATTCTGCAGATTTCAGAGAGGAGAAGAAAGTAATTGAACTCTTGACATGTGCAACATGAAAGTACATTGTATGCACTTCACATACCTCATATCCAGTCCACCTTGTGACCACTTTATAGGATGGATTTAGAGAGTCAAATCACTTGCCTGTTTACACAGAGAATAGGAACAGTATGAGTTTTCCTTTCATTTATTCAACAAGCATTCTTTTTTTCTTTTTTAAAAGATTTATTTTATTTACTTGAAAGTCAGATAGGTAGATAGATGATATAGATAGATAGATTTTCCATCTGCTAGTTCACTCCTCAAATATCTGTAACAGCCAAGCTGAGCCAGTCTGAAGCCAAGAACTGGGAACTCAATGTGAGTCTCCCACTTGTGTTGCGGGGACTCAAGGACTTGAGCCCTTGCTACTTCCCAGGGTGCACATTAGCAGGAAGCTGGAATAGGAAGCAGAATTTGTGGACTTCTTACTCAAGATGGTCCTGGAAAGCACCTCCAAAGAGGTGATAGTAACTGGCAAAGAGGAACATCCTGGGGAGTGAGAAGACGAAATGCCACCAGTCAGGATTGACAAGAAGAAGGCAAGCCATTGGTGAGTTTCCACCAGCAGAGATGTGACTTACTGCAATTCTTAGGTATTGCTTTGATTGCTATGTCAGGGATGGCTTGCCCAGGCTAAGAAGCAGGGATAGTGATTTGGAGGTGGTTGGTGGTGTCCAGGGAGAGCAGGTAAGGTGTCAGGTCAGGACGGAGGCAATGGTAGTGCACACGAGTGGGGCAGATTGAGGCTGTATCTTGGAGGGAGGACTGACAGAGTTTGTTGGTAGTTAAGTAGGAGAGTGATATATCAGTAAAAGAATGAATGAATCTAATGTTTTCTTGTTTCATCAATTGGTAATTTGTACTATTTACTGAGATGGTATAGGCCAGGCAGGAGTGAATTTAAGGTGAAGGAGAAACGGAAAATTCCCTTTTGAGAATATTGAGTTTGAGGTGTGTGAGGTAGCCCAGGGAGAGTACAATGTGATGTTGGAGATTTCTGGCTCTAGAGGGAGGTTGCTGGGGAGTAAGTCCAGCCTTCATTTGCCACCTGAGTGGCTGCGGCTGATCACTTAAACTCTCTATAGAATATAGATAATTACTAACAGTGAGTGATGCTATGGCGCAGTGGATTAGGCTGCTCAGTCTGGGACCCCTACATCCCATGTTGGGTTGTGATTCCAGCAGTGGCTACTCTGCTTCCAGCTGGCTTCTTGCTGATGCATCCTGTGTTATCAGATGATGGTTTAAGTACTTGGATCCCTGCCACTCATGTAGGAGACTCAGATGGAGCCTTGGGCTCCTTGATTTGGCCCAGTCCAACCCTGGTTGTTGCGAATGCAAGTGAACAAGTGGGTTGCAAATCTCTTTCTCACTTTCTCATTCTCTGTATCTCTCTCTGTCACTTTGCTTTCCAAATAAAGAGGACCACTTTTATCGTGTTGTGGAGATCTGAGGATAATGCATATAACAATAGTGTATAGCTTTTATCAAATTCTGTATCTCTTATCTATATTGTCATCTCGATCTTTCTCTATCATCTTATCTCTATATAATTTTAAAAATATTTATGTCAAGGGGCTGGCGACATGATGCACTAGGTTAATCCTCTGCCTGCGGGCCCTGGCATCCCATATGGGTGCTGGTTCTAGAACTGGTTGCTCCTCTTCCAGGCCAGCTCTCTGCTGTGGCCAGGGAGTGCAGTGGAGGATGGCCCAAGTGCTTGGGCCCCTGTACCCGTATGGGAGACCAGGAGGAAGCACCTGGCTCCTGTCTTCAGAAAAGCGTAGCTCCGGCTGTTGTGGCCATTTGGGGAGTGAACCAATGGAAGGAAGACCTTTCTCTCTGTCTCTCTCTCTCACTGTCTGTAACTCTACCAGTCAAATAAATAAATAAAATCTTTCAAAAAATTTATGTCCAGTATTTTAACCTAGAACTGAGTGACACCAATCCTATGCTCATTATGTGAAACTCAAGAAAAAGGTAAAACCAATTAAATTTTCGCACTCAGGACACTTTAACTGAACCTTATCAGTAAGCTCTTCTGTTTTTCTTCTTCCCAATTGTTCAGTGTCTAAGGTCCATCTAAATTCACAAGACCCTGAAAAGCATGCCATTTCCTGAGCCTAGTGTCTACATAGTTTCCCCATTGCTCACAACATGAAAGACTTGTTTCATAGTTTGAATATGTCTCCCAAAGTTTGTATGTTGGAAATGTAATTCTCTAATGCAACAATGTTGAGAAGTGGAACTTTTAAGAGCCAATTAAGTCAGGAGATCTTGGCTCTTAGGAATGAATGACTACTGTTACCATATGAGTGGGTTAGTCATGGTGGGAGTCCATCCCTGATGAAAGCAACTTTGGCTCTTTCTCTCTTCCTTCCTTCCTTCCTTCCTTCCTCCCCTCCCCTCCCCTCCCCTCCCCTCCCCTCCCCTCCCCTTCCCTTCCCTTCCCTTCCCTTCCCTTCCCTTCCCTTCCCTTCTCTTCCCTTCTCTTCTCTTTTCTACCGTGGGCTGCTGAAGCATGAAGGCCTTCACCAAATGCTAGCACCATACTCTTAGACTTCTGTGTATCCGGAACCATGACCAAATACATTTCTGTTCATTAGAAATTACTCAGTCTGGGCCAGCGCCGCGGCTCAATAGGCTAATCCTCCACCTTGCGGCGCCAGCACACCGGGTTCTAGTCCCGGTCAGGGCGCCGGATTCTTTCCTTGTTGCCCCTCTTCCAGGCCAGATCTCTCCCGTGGCCTGGGAGTGCAGTGGAGGATGGCCCAAGTGCTTGGGCCCTGCACCCGCATGGGAGACCAGGATAAGCACCTGGCTCCTGCCATCAGATCAGCGCGGTGCTCCGGCCGCAGCGCGCCGTCCACGGCGGCCATTGGAGGGTGAACCAACGGCAAAAGGAAGACCTTTCTCTCTGTCTCTCTCACTGTCCACTCTGCCTGTCAAAAAAAAAAAAAAAACAAAACAAAAACAAAAACAAACAAACAAAAAACCTCCTTGAGTCTTGGTTTCCTCATCTGTATAATAGGGATAGTGAAAGAACATATAGTATAATGGGGGGGGGGGAGGGGGAGAATTACATGCAGGAAGGCATACATGCCCCTTAGCATACTATCTTTGATATGGGCAAGGAACTTATTAAATTTGAAACCAGGCTCTTGTGTCCCACAAAGTTGGAAATACAAAGTTGGAAATACTGAGTGGAGACCAGTATGGTGTGCAAATAGGAACAGAGTTTATTTGGCAGTGGGAGAATAAACATACATTCAGGGGAGAATGTAGACCACCCTGCACAGAGAAAGCAAGTGGAACAGGACAAGCTGTCCACAAACTAGGGAAGAAAGAGAAAAACTAAAAACAATACCTCAGTGGGAGGAGTCCATTCTAGGCCCATATGCAACAGAAAGGAGCCCAGACTAGAGCCATAAGTCCAAGTGCTTTCTACAGTGGAAAGACTGAAAATGAGAATGCTACTTCTAAGCTGGGTCCATGGAGGACAAAGAAACTCTTGAAAAGCTCCCTTGGAGCTTGGACACAGTACCTCTAACGGAGGACTAAAGCTGAAAGGAGAGTGCTCTCCCACTTTCCATCCCCTTTTATCTCCCACGTGCTCAGGTCCCTGATGTAGCAGGTGCATTATGGGAAGTCAGGTGCCTTGATTAACTAGTAGGAGGGTACATGGTCGGGGGAGGGGGGTGTGTGACTCTGAGTCCCACAGACCTAACTAGAATTCTACTATTTATCCCACCTCATCTTTGTGTAACTGGCCCTTTGTATATTTGTATTTCTCACTCTACAAGTCCAATTCATGACCTAGGTACTAGAAACAGCATGTACCCATTGCTCACTGAATTCATACATGGGTATATATGTCTGGCATTCTAAGTTTTCTGACTCCTCTCCTCAATCCATGGTTAAGGTTTTAATTCTGTTTTAGTATGTGACAAATTATAGAGATATGTTTTCCTCCTGGATCAAGTCTTTTTAAACATTTTTCATTTAATTCATTTGTATTATTTTTAAACATCTAAATTACCACTCGTGGGGAATGTCCACTTTGAAGTTCACTTTTTTTCCCAGAAGAGAGCAATTTATCAGCTTTCAGATGGTTATGATTCAGCAGGGAGCCTGCTCAAGTCCATTTTGAGACATGAGTTCCTCAGAGGCTTCAACACAAGGAAGCACAGTCAGGCCTTGTTAACAGAAGTATTAATATTCATAACGCAGCCCTCCATCTCTTTGGTGTCTTAGACTCATCCTTCTTCTAGAACGCTGTGATCTGTATCACTTTACCAGCTGCAACTCAAGCCATTTTGCTGATAATTCACAAAACAAATAAATCTGCTCCTTAGCCTCTCTTCCCCCATGGGTCTCCCAATCTCTCCTGGATCACTTTCTTCTTTTCCTTCGATTCTGATTCCCCAACACAATGGCATGTGCCTGGTATCATCCACAGTGAGTGCCACCTGGGAAGCTTCAGGCAGGCCCTGCGAGGGGCAGCCCAGGTGTGGACACCTCTCTGCTGGCTTCCTCGACACCAGGAAGTGTCTTGGTAGAGTATCAATTATTAAAATAAGCATTTGGGTTTATTTCTTATGACACAACATGTCAGGTCAGTAGATTGTACTGAGCTGAAGTGGTTGGGATTTAATGGCAACAAACACCAAATAAGTGTATACAATGCACAAAGGTACAACAGAGATGTTGACTGTATTTCATACCTAGAAATATAAATTGACAATTTAGAAACAATGTTTAATTTTACTACTTGCTGTATTTTCTGGTTGCTTTTCTTTTTGGAGGTGGGGGTGGGACAGAGAGGGGTCAAATAAATTGAGTTTATAATTATGTGAATATATATAACACATACACATGTACATACACATTAACTTGGCTCTGTGTGCACTTTCTTTATGATTGACTTTTGCCTTCAAATTATTTATTTGTGAGTATTGATAAAGCCTTAATTTATTTCTTAATCAAGTCAATTGTAAGTGCAGGACTTTCTTTGGAGTTGACACACTCACTGTCCCACACTCAGTGGGTACTGCAGATGCCCACTTTGCTTTCCTTGGTCACTCTCCAAGTACTAGAAAAATATTGAGCTATCTCAACCAGATCAGTCTCTCACAATCTGAGTCCCAGCACATTTGCATACAATTTTTGGCTTCCACTTCAAAATCCCCTTTAATCTCCCTCCCCAGGAATTTTTGTTTAGACTCCGAATCTGAGGTGAGTAATGAGAGAAGACACAATGCAGCATTGACTTTCAAATCTGGAGATTGCCTGCTTGAGCAGCCAAATAATTCCACATGGAATTTTAGGAACTGTACTGCCTCCTTTCTGGAAGACCCAAGATGAGTTTTTACATATGTGTGTGTGTGTCTCTGTGTGTGTGTATGTCTGTGTGTCTATGTGTCTGTGTCTGTGTGTGTCTCTGTGTATATGTGTGTGTGTGTGTGTGTGTGTGGAGTAGCTGGAATATGCTCTGCCTGCTCTCTCAGAAAAGATAAGAAATGCCACATCTTGTTTCTTAGTGAAGCTGACAAGACTAATATAATCTGTGATTTTGAGCTTTAAACATGTTAAATGTTTCCTTATCCAACAAGGGAAGTGGGATACACAGCAGACTCATAGAATGGCAGATGTTCTAAACAGCACTCTGGCCTCAGAATCAGCCTTTAAGGCATTTGGATCTGGCTGAAAATTCCATGAGAGTATTTCAGGCATGGAAAGCCAGACACTGTGGAAAAAAAAATGACCTAAATGAAAGATCTCTGCAAGTGTGATCCCAGTGGAAAGAACAGGTCATCAAAGAAGAAGGTACCTTTCTCAGAAGGGAGGAGAGAACTTCCACTTTGATTATGACCTTGTCTAAATAAGATGGGAGTCAGCAAACTCAAAAGGCCTCCATAGCCTTGGCAACTCATGACAAGAGCCTAGGGTAATTACTGATGCCATAAACAAGAGTGTCAATTTGTTAAGTCAACAACAGGAGTCACTGTGTACTTACTCCTCATGTAGGATCTCTGTCCTAAATGTGCTGTATATTGTGATTTAGTGCTATAACTAGTACTCAAACAGTGTTTTACACTTTGTATTTCTGTGTGGGTGCAAACTGTTGAAAAGCTTCACTTAATATATGCTAAGTTGATCTTCTGTATATAAAGATAATTGAAAATGAACCATTGTGAATGGAAGGGGAGAGGGAACGGGAGAGGGGAGGGTTGTGGGTGGGAGGGAAGTTATGCGGAGAGAAAAGCCATTATAATCCATAAGCTGTACTTTGGAAATTTATATTCATTAAATAAAAGTTAAAAAAATAAAAAAGGGCATGTAATAATACAAAAATAATGTTACATGACAAAAAAAAAATGTTTCCTTAAGACTGACTTGATGTCTACTGGTAGCCTCCTTCTAAAGCACTCAGAACCACTTGATGAGATAGGTATGCTAGATAAGAAGATGTTACTAGATGGGAGGCTGCCTTGTAGCCTAGCAGGTAAAGCCACTGCCTGCAGTGCTGGCATCACATAGGGGTGCTGGTTTGAGACATGGCTGCTCCACTTCCAATCCAGCTCTCTGCTATGGCCTGGGAAAGCCGTAGAAGATGGCCGAAGTGCTTGGGTCCTTGCACGCGCATGGGATACCCAGAAGAAGCTCCTGGCTCCTGGCTTCAGATTGGCTCTGTTCAGGCTGTTGTGGCCATTCAAGGAGTGAACCTGCAGCTAGAAGACCTCTCTCTCTCTCTCTCTCTCTCCCCCTCCCTCCCTCCCCCCCACCCCGCGCCTCTCTGTAGTTCTGCCTTTTTTAAAAAAGAACATAGTACTGGAATGAGAAACACTTATGGGACAGAATTCTAAAAGCAATTCCATTTCATGCCTACCTCTCCCTTCAACCTGTGCAAAAACAAAAGTGTTTCCCTACTACTGGCTAAACACTTGGAATCTTGCGGCTTTTTTTTTGCTTACTTTCAGGTGACAATAGTCCAATGGTCACTTTAAGGAAAAGAAACAAAACACAGTCTCCATTTGGGTGTGAGGAGGCCCAGTCCTCCTGGTCCAACGATGAATCACTTTTAACCAGTCTTTGAAGGGACGCTGGGTCTGCTTACCAGCTACCCCAGCTTCCTCAGGTGTGGGTTTTGCTCAGGCTACCGTGTTTCTAACAGTAGAAGCCCACGGTGAGAGTTCCAGACTTTTCTCGGACGTCCGTTCATAGTTTGGGGTTAATAACAGCATCCTTCCCTCATCTCCAGGATGGGAGATTTGAGGTTGCTGAGCAGCGAATACCAAAACACTCTTGCACAGTTACAATTCTCTCACAGTTTCTGTGTTCTCCTTGTGGGAAAGAAATGTTTTGACTCAGGAAGCTCCATTCTATTTATTTCTCTTGAAAATGTGCATTTGGCGTGTTGGAGTTTCATAGGCACAGACTTTTGGGTACATGGCTTTTAACTTTTACAAGTCTTGATCATTCTGTTACACGTGTCATAGAGATAGCTGAGGCCATAATAGTTTATTTCCTGTTATATGTGTGTCACATGGTGACTGGGACTATAAAAGCAGAGAAGCCTTGAGGGTTCTGAGCATTCTCTGCCTGTGGCTGGCAGTTCTAGGGGAGGCCTTAGTGACGAAGGGACTCTTTAAGGGCTAAAGGATGAAAAAAAAAACAAAAAAACAAAAAACAAAAAACTATTGACCATCACTCTCACAACATTCAGAAAGACTTTGAGGCTTTATCAATAAAGCCTCAAGAGGATCTAGAGCTGGCATATGGACGTGAGAAAGCAAGGTAGCTTCCTATAGCAGGCAGGGTTCCACTATGACCCACAGAGATGTTCAGCCTTGTATAATTCTCCCTTGAGTGTGGTCAGACCTGTGGTACGATGGGACATCACTCCTGTGATTAGGTTATGTTATATACAAAGGTGAAGGGAGTTTTGCAGGTCTAATTAGGTCTGTAATCAGCTGACTTGGAGTTAATCAAAAGGCAAATTGTTTTAGGTGGGTCTGACAGAAATAGCTGACTTTAGAAGAAAGAGTCTTCTACCAGCTTGAAAGGAATTTCACGATCATTTTGTGAACTGCCTAGGGAGAAGAGTGGGCTTTGGTAACTGACAGTTCCATTCTTATAGCCACATACAAAAACCTCCCTGAATTCTATCCACATTGAAGGAGTGTGAAAGTGGACCTCAGTTCTCAGATAAATCCACAGCCTTGGCTGACACCCTAATTGAAGACTTTGGAGTCCTTGAGCTCAGGACTCAGCTAGGGCATGCCTGGACTTCTGACCCATGGAGAGCAAGATGATAAATGGTGATGTTGTAAGCTGCTAAATTCACGGTAGTTTGTTATACAGCAATAGGAAATAAGTATGCTTCTGTTCATCAGACCGCTTCATGTTGGAGCATGTTGGGACACAGAGATACAAAACTATAAAAGGGATTCAGGGTGGGAGATCTGATAGGAGTGTACTATTCAGGAGAGAGCTGATATGTGATATTAAACAATAGTAATAATAATACAGACTGATTTGTTCATGCTCCCTATTCTTTACCGATTTGCTGAAGGTATAATCGTGCCCAGTCTCACCCCAGGTCCCACGCTGATAACGACTCTCTGTAATGCTACCAATGGCTGTGATAGAAGACAAATAGGAGAATATAATGAATTGTATAAAACCAATTATATCTTTTGTCCAGAAGTGTCACATTTTAATTTTACAGACATTCTGTGGGCCAAAGGATGTCACATGGATATACCTCACAGCCTAACATCAAAGGTGAAGAGAATGAACCAAACACATTTGTTGAACTTTGTCAGTGTGACATAGTCATTTAAGATTCATGAACAAGATGGTGACGTGATGACAGTTCACCTTCCTAATTTATACCCAAGCTCCTTCTTCCTTATCTCAAACCCTAGGAGGTATGCAAAGGTACATTGCAAACACACAACTTGTTTGATAGTGGATATTTGACCCTAGAGTGAATAGTGAGCCAACACTAGGGAATGAGTGTCTTTTCTTATGTTAATGTTTCCTACTATAGTATTTCTGTTGCATATAAAAATGCATTTTAAGCCATATGTATGTTAAGAATGTCAATTTTCCTGACTCTTCAATGGCTTTATATGCTCCTCCTCTTCTCTTCTGACCGTCAATTTATGAGCAAATTCAGTACCAGGCATGAAAGTTTCAATGAGAGATGACTGGGAAAATTTAGAAAAGGTATTCTAATAAAAATGGTTGCATTAGGCCTTGGAGGAGAGTTTAAAGGGTTAAAAACCAGTTGTAGGCCAGCGCCTTGGCTCACTTGGCTAATCCTCTACCTGCGGTGCTGGCACCCCAGGTTGTAGTCCCGGTTGGGGCGCTGGGTACTAGTTCTGGTTGCTCCTCTTCCAGTCCAGCTCTCTGCTGTGGCCTGTGAAGGCAGTGGAGGATGGCCCAAGTCCTTGGGCCCCTGCACCTACATGGGAGACTGGGAGGAAGTACCCGACTCCTGGCTTCAGATCTGGCTTCGCAGTGCACTGGCTGTAGCGGCCATTTGGGGGGTGAACCAACGAAAGGAAGATCTTTGTCTCTCTCTCACTGTCTAACTCTGCCTGGCAAAAAAACAAAAACAAAAACAAACAAACAAAAAAAAACCCAGTTGTACACATGCCAGTTTGTAATAATATTATAACAATTTACAAATTCTCAGGGCACTTTCTTCTCTCTGCTGGCTGGCAAAGGGAAGAACAATGGTTACTATCTGACTTGTGACAAATGAAAAGCTGAGAGATAGAGAACATATGACTTGCTTCTCTTCCACATCTTCTCCCATCAAAATATTCCCTTAGGAAAGAATTTGCTGGCATTTTAGTTCTTCAAGGATTATCTGCATTTTAAAATCTAAAATGAAGGGGCTGGTGCTGTGGCATAGTAGGTTAGGTTTCCACCTGTGGCACCAGCATCCCATGTGGATGCAGGTTTGAGTCCTGTCTGCTCCACTTCCAATCCAGCTCTCTGCTATGGCCTGGGAAAGCAGTAGAAGATGGCCCAAGTCCTTGGGCCCCTGCAACCACATGGGAGACCTAGAAGAAGCTCCTGACTCCTGGCTTCGGATCAGCTCAGCTCTGGCTGTTGCAGCCATTTGGGGAGTGAACCAGCAGATGGAAGACCTTTCTCTGTGTCTCTCCCTCTGTCTGTAACTCCACCTCTCAAGAAATAAATAAAAATCTTTAAAAAAACTAAAATGAAATGAGACCTATGTTCTTTGTGAAAATTATTTGAGGCATAAACAAAGATATGGTAGAGATTGATGTGGGAAGGTAACATTCTAGAGAGGGACTCAATATCGTATTGACAGTGTGGGAGCCAGATATGGAGGAGGGAGCCACAAAAGAACACTCAGAGTAAGCAGATGAATGGACATGTTAAGGCATGATCAGCCTATGCGTGTCCTGGGTGGAACAAGAGACAGAAGAAAGAACTGAGGAAGTGCCTAGAGAACTACTTATAGAAGGAGGAGTTGGGAAGAAGGCTTTAAAGAATCCAAAGATGGGAGCCTTTTCAGAAGAAGGGAAGGGTAAAGTGTCAGATCTTAGGAGGCAGATGAGAAGTGGCAGTAAAGAATTTTGTGGATGTAGTAAGACAAGGTAATTACTGACCTGGGGCAAAATCCTGCTGGTAGAGAAGGAATGGAAATGAGACTAGTGAGGGACATAGATTTATTTCCAGGAAGCTATGAAAAGAATTGATGGGTAGGGTGATAGATATGGTAAGAAACACAACCTCAAGGGTATGGTTTGAAGTTGTCACTGGGGGAGAGATGCGTTTGTTTCTATGTAAGGGGACAGTGTTCATAGAGAGGAAAAGATTCATCATGCAAGTGAGAGGTGGTGCTGTTGCTCAAGACTGGTGCCTGCTGAGGTGGAACTTCAGTTGGAAACATTAGTCTCTTATCAGGGGAGTGTTCCTCTGTGAAGCCCAGGGGAAGGAGGGAAAAATAGTCTCCCATGAAAGTGAGGTGGGATGGGGCTGGAAGGTGAGGCCATTCTTGTTGAAAAGCTGTTTGTTTGTTTTTTTTAAACTTTTATTTAGTAAATATAATTTTCCAAAGTATAGTTTATGGATTACGATAACTTTTCCCCCCAATAACTTCCCTCCCACCAACAACCCTCCCATCTCCCGCTCCCTCTCCCATTCCATTCACATCAAAATTCATTTTCAATTATCTTTATATATATTAGATCAATTTAGTATATATTAAGCAAAGATTTCATCAGTTTGCACCCACACAGAAACACAAAGTGTAAAATACTGTTTCAGTACTAGTTATAGCATTACTTCACATTGGACAACACATTAAGGACAGATCCCACATGAGGAGTAAGTACACAGTGACTCCTGTTGTTGACTTAACAAATTGACACTCTTGTTTATGGCATCAGTAATCTCCCTAGGCTCTAGTTATGAGTTGCCAAGGCTATGGAAGCCTTTTGAGTTCGCTGACTTCCATCTTATTCCGACAGGGTCATAATCAAAGTGGAAGTTCTCTCCTCCCTTCAGAGAAAGGTACCTCCTTCTTTGATGGCCCCGTTCTTTCCACTGGGATCTCACTCGCAGAGACCTTTCATTTAGGTTTTTTTTTTTTTTTTTTTTTTTTTTGCCATGGTGTCTTGGCTTTCCATGCCTAAAATACTCTCATGGGCTTTTCAGCCAGATCCAAATGCCTTAAGGGCTGATTCTGAGGCCAGAGTGTTGTTTAGGACATCTGCCATTCTATGAATCTGTTGTGTATCCCGCTACCCATGTTGGATCGTTCTCTCCCTTTTTTATTCTATCGGTTAGTATTAGCAGACACTAGTCTTGTTTGTGTGATCCCTTTGACTCTTAGACCTATCAGTGTGATCAATTGTGAACTGAAATTGATCATTTGGACTAGTGAGCTGGCATTGGTACATGCCACCTTGATGGGATTGTATTGGAATCGCCTGGCACATTTCTAACTCCACCATTTGGGGCAAGTCCGATTGAGCATGCCCCAAATTGTACATCTCCTCCCTCTCTTTTCTTTAAAGTCATATAGGAAGCTCATCTGCACGACAAGGTGGCTTAAGAAGACCCAAGCCACTCAAGTTTTGCAAAATGCAAAAATCCATTGAATCCGTTTTCAGGAAGTTAGGTAGCATGGGAGAGCTTCACAGAGCATGCTTCTACTTTTGGATGAGGCAGGAGAGAACGCGATGGTTCCTCTGAGCCAGCTGTCCCTTCACATTCCTTATCACATCCTTACCAGTCCAGAAATACATGATGGAGAGCAGTGGACAGGGTGGAAGGTGAATACCTTTCATCAGGCCTGAAAGAAGCATGGCTTTGAGTAGCAAGCTATACCCGTGAATTTAGTGAGTGTTTTTGGAAAATGAATGCATACCTTGTGATTAATAATTAATCTTGTAACATCTAAATCACGAGGAAGATGACTTTGACACCTCTTTTTAAATACTATATTTTTATTAATATAACAAGAACAGAATTCTTGTAGTTCATAGGTATAATTCTAAGAATATAATGATACCGCCTTCCCTCCTAACTCCTATTCTTTCTTTTTTAGCTTTTGTGATAATATATTTTTCATTTACTTTTCAGTCACAGGTTTAGTGCCCCACTGAATAAAGAGTTCAACAAGTAACTAGTAGAAAGAGCACTGTTCAACACGGCCACAGACAAGGGCGATAGACACAAGTCAAGTCCCAAGATGACTTTGATATCTCTTTATGTTTGCATCTGTAAGAAAGACACTTCGCCTCAGTGAGTCAAAGAGTTATCTACTTTTTCCTTTCTTGTGAGCATTTTGTGGGCCAAGTGTAGTCCCTCTTCTTTCTGAGAAATGGGTTTTAGGTTTGGGGTGAGCTTGTCGTCTGTTCTGTCAAAGAGCGTCTCATGAAAGACACTGTTTGAGAGCGGCTGTTATCCGTAGAACCGGAGGAGGGGTTTTCATCTCCTTGGGTTAGGTTGATGTACCAATCTCTTTCTTCTCTGGGGTTTTTATAAAGAATCTTCCATGACTGGCTGAGCATGAGGAATCTCCCTGTGACAGCTCTATAAAGAAAGAAAGACAATAAAGACAATCTAATAGGCAGTCAGTCGATGAACATTTTGTCTGGAATAAATTTAGCGCGTCTCATAAAGTTTTTATAGATGCTACCTTTCAAATGCTTAGAATATTATTATCTAGCCCAACATTTCTCTGTTCCTGATTTTTCTTATCTTGCCTAAAAAAAAAAAAAAAAAGGAAAACCCATGCTTTTAGGGTGTTCTGCATCTATTTTAAGCCCTTAGCAGACTTGTTTAAGTGACTGATTTCTCTTTTCCACTACTCAATGTTCTTTTCCTATGGGATTTAATTAGAGCCTTCCAGAAAAATCTGACAATTAGTGGGTGTTGCAATGGAATTTGTGATTTGTATTTTTACTTGGGTTTAATGTGTAAGCCTCAACAGGTCCTCCATAAACATAAGGTTTTGGATGCTTCCATTTTGGACCAAAATGGACAACAAATGAAATTATAAAAGAGAGAAAATATTGGATCATTCCCAACTACCAGACAGAAAGTGACCATGAATCTAGCTTGAAGTAGCCAACATGAAGTTACTTAAAAACTCACCCTACATTTGAAAACAAAACAAAGCAAACAAACAAAAAATAGTTAGCAGCTATATTACTCAGAATCCTATTCCCTTTTTGGCAGGGCTCCTTGAGTCTGCTTTTCTCTGGCGATCAGTAAAACTTTCTCCTACCCTAATCCCGTTCCTCTTCCTCCTGTTGTCTTGTTTTTGGCAGGAATTGAGTGAGAGTCCACACAGATACAAGGACTCTGAGGCAGCTACAGGGGAAAGATGTGTGTGTCAGGTAAAAATATATTCCCATCTTTCCACATGGATGGTGCTCGATGAGCTCAGCTTAATGTCCCCTGGGTCTGAGGAGTTGTGAGACTCCACAGCATATTTTATTATTTAATGGGAAAGAGAGTGTGTCCTTGCAGTGGGGCACCTAGGATGTCCACAACCCTGCCACATAGATACTCCTTTTATGAAAATATTTTTTCCTTCTTTTCCTGAAAAAAAAAAAAATTGAGATGGGGGGAAAGGAATTTGAATCAAGAATTATTTCTTGAAAATCTTCCTCTTCCCTAAATCTTTGTAAGTTGAATGCTCTGATTTCTGCTGGCAAAGCTCCCCTTTTATGGTAAGGAAAGAGCAGTGAAAAGATAATGTGTTTTAATGTTTTCCCTTCTAGGGAGAAAAGCATATTGAGGTCATGAAATCATACTCTTTTTATGGTGTTTCCATCACTCCTGTACCTCCACAAAGAGAAAGCAGGCACTCAAAGAGTTGGATTTAGAATCTATTTTTTTTTTTTCAGAAAATATTCAAGGAGGAAATACAAATCTTAAGCCTATGGCTTTGAGTCCTTCATGTCCCGGCTCAGGGGATGGGGAGGCGGCACTGTGGAGGGAGGCAAGATCAGTGCAGAGCCAGGAACAGAAGTCCCAGAGGCAGTGGCTGTGTGGTGCTGGGCATCCACGCAGGGCCCAGGTGGGGAGGACTCACCTCAGACACTCAGGGTGCTCCCTGATCTGCAGATGTGTGGTGAACACCAAGTGGGACCTCTGGACTTGTCCTTTTATTCTAGGAGTTGAGAGAGCTAACAGAGAAAAGAAAAGCATTGTTTTGGGAAATTGTGGGCTTTTCCAACAGCAGCACTGTTTGCTCATGGCATTACCTTGGGCAAGTGAAGTCACTTCATCTGGCTGCCTCTATGTGGTGACTTTGGCATAGACCGAAAAGCACTTTGTCAGCTGGAGAAACCTCGCTCTGAGCACTTTGTGCTTGGGCTCTCTGGTGGAAGGCCCAAGACTTTCAGACCACAGTTCTGGGCTCTAAGCAGTCTGAGAATTTTCAAAGCAGAAAGAAGCAGTGATGGCCTTACGTCTTTCAACAGGGTTGTTCAGATAAGCAGTGGGCAGGTGCGTGATTTACCATAGTAGTCCCCAAACTCTCTCAGGGGTACATGAACCATGTGGATGGCAATGAAGGATCAGAAGTTGTTATACTTTGTTTCTGAACACTCCCCTCACCCCTGACATTAAAATATGTTTATACATTTTTATCTTATTTGAAAGGTGGAGAGACAGACCTTTCATCTGCTGACTTGCTCCCCAAATGCCTGAAACAGCCAGGGCTGAGCCAGGCTAAATCCAGGAACCAGGAAATCAATCTGGGCCTCCCACATGGCTAACAAGGACCCAAGTCTCACAACACATTCTAGCATTATAGACAGTGAGAGAGAGAGACAGAGAGAAAGTGCTTCCTTCTGCTGGTTTACTCCCCAAATGGCCGCTACAGCTGGCGCTGTGGCGATCCGAAGCCAGGAGCCAGGTGCTTCTTCCTGGTCTCCCATGCGGGTGCAGGAGCCCAAGCACTTGGGCCATCTTCCACTACCCTCCCGGGCCACAGCAGAGAGCTGGACTGGAAGAGGAGCAACCAGGACTAGAACCCTGCACCCATATGGGATGCTGGTGCCGCAGGCAGAGGATTAACCAAGTGAGCCACGGTGCCGGCTCTCTAGCATTCCTTAAACCAGATGTCTCTTACAATTAATGACTGATTATAGTTTAAATAGAATTTCTTTTTGGTTAGTGGTACACAAGCAATGCATCTTATAATCTATGAAGTCTTAGATCCAATAAAATATCATAGAAAAAGAAAAATGCTGTGTCTATGATATCCAATGCTACTAAGTACAGTATTGGAAGAAGAACTTTACGCAAGTGTTACTAGAGTCTCCCAGCATCAAGATCACTTTATCTGTCATCCAAATAGTTTTACAAAATAGGAAAGAGCAGATATTTCACATGGATGTCTCCATCTAAACTATTTGATTTTGACATTTAGAGCATCCAAATGCTATCTGTAAATTAAAAAAAAAAATTAGAAACATGATCGTATGTGGCAGGAAAAACTGAGACAGGAAATTCAGACACTAAGGAAACAATGGGTCTGCAACCTTGAACTTTTATCTTGAACATTGCTTTCAACTCTCAGCAGTGGATTCTTTCTTTTAAAACAATTTTTATTTAATGAATATAAATTTCCAAAGTACAGCTTATGGATTACAATGGTTCCCCCCCCCATAACTTCCCTCCCACCCACACCCCTTCCCTCTCCCGCTCCCTCTCCCATTCACAATGGTTCATTTTCAATTAACTTTATATAAAGAAGATCAACTTAGCATATATTAAGTAAAGCTTTTCAACAGTTTGCACCCACACAGAAACACAAAGTGTAAAATACTGTTTGAGTACTAGTTATAGCATTAAATCACAATGTACAGCACATTTAGGACAGAGATCCTACATGAGGAGTAAGTACACAGTGACTCCTGTTGTTGACTTAACAATTTGACACTCTTGTTTATGGCGTCAGTAATCACCCTAGGCTCTTGTCATGAGTTGCCAAGGCTATGGAGGCCTTCTGAGTTCGCTGACTCCCATCTTATTTAGACAAGGTCATAGTCAACTTGGAAGTTCTCTCCTCCCTTCAGAGAAAGGTACCTCCTTCTTTGATGGCCCTGTTCTTTCCACTGGGATCTCACTCGCAGAGATCTTTCATTTAGGTTTTTTTTTTTTTTTCTTTCCCCCATGGTGTCTTGGCTTTCCATGCCTGAAATACTCTCATGGGCTTTTCAGCCAGATCCGAATGCCTTAAGGGCTGATTCTGAGGCCAGAGTTCAGCAGTGGATTCTAAGTCAACATTGAATTGCTTCTAATTTTTTTAACTGACACACCCACTTCCATTTCTTCTTCTTTCTACCCCACATATTGTGTTTGAAGAGTCATGTTGGAGCAGTACCCCTTCGGCAGCTAAAGGGGGGTGAGGTAAGTGGTGAAGAGAAAGGAAAGACTACTCTTCTCTGCTCTTAGTTTCTGTAGCTGAGCCTGAGAATTAAACGAGAAAGGTTTACAAATTGTATTTCAAGTGAATATTTCACATGCATACAGAACGTCTTCACACATAAGAAATGAAGACCCAAAAAAGAAGATAGACTTGCTTGTATACTATTTTAACAAGGAATGATAAATTGTGACAAAGTAACAAGAAAAGAGAATTTAAGAAATGAGTAGTAAATTGTGGGAAAATTCCTAGGAAATATAAGGAGAGAAACTAATGCGAGATAAGAGTTATTTTTGGGGCTGGTGCTATGGCGTAGTGGGTGGGGCTGCCACCTGCAGTGCCGGCATCCCATATGGGCACCGGTTCAAGTCCCAGCTGCTCCACTTCCAATCCAGCTCTCTACTGTGGCCTGGGAGAGCAATAAAAGATGGCCCAAGTCCTTGGGCCCCTGCACTTGGGTGGGAGACCCAGAAGAAGCTCCTGGCTCCTGGTTTCAGATCAGAGCAGCTCTGGGTGTTGCGGCCAATTGGGAGTGAGCCAGTGGATGGAGAACCTTTCTCTTTCTCTGCCTCTCCTTCTCTCTCTGTTTAACTCTTTCAAATAAATAAATAAATATTTTATAAAAAAAGTTATTTTCTAAGTTTTGTACGGATTCACCTCAGCATTGACTCTGTGATTCTAGTGATAAGAATGCTCTCCTTCTCTTGGTACCGAGAGGGCACTTTTCTCATGGGAAATTTATGCCCTGCTTTTAGATAGAAAAGGGGAGATCCAAGAGTCCTTCCTGTATCTGCTTTTCTCCAGTTGCTTTCAGCTCAATATAATATACCACAGCAGTATAATTTGGGGGTGTCATGTCTTTATCACCATCACTTGTTCACATCTTTGTACTTTCCTTGAAGGTAAAAATTCTCCTTTGATTTTCACTTGGGCTGTTTCCCTAAAGCCTTGAAATATGGTAGTCTCCTCACTATATCTCAGTGCCTGATCTGAATCCCATTGATTTCTGGCTCTGAGTTCCCAGGTCTTCCTGCTATATTTCTCGTGCCCTAAACTTTTAGTTTGTATCATTAAGCAACTTGACTTCCTCACTCCGCCTGCTTATTACAGCAGGTGGTTGAAGGCCCTCAGTTCTATCAGCTCCTTCTACTATTCTTTAACATTTCCCTCAGGAAATAAATTTCTTCTGTATTTTGGAGGTTAAGAATCAGACAGGTTCTGGGTTCAAATTTGGTCTTTGCCAGTTAACTTCTCTAACTACTGTATCAGTTGTCAAATAGGATAATGATAATGCTTACTTCCTACTACTGTTGTGCTGTTGATCTTAGAAGATAAGGGGAGCCGGTGCCGTGGCACACTAGGTTAATCCTCTGCCTGCGGGCCCTGGCATCCCATATGGGCGCCTGGTTCTAGAACCGGTTGCTCCTCTTCCAGTCCAGCTCTCTGCTGTGGCCTGGGAGGGTAGTGGAGGATGGCCCAGGTGCTTGGGGGAGACCAGGAAGAAACACCTGGCTCCTGGCTTCGGATTGCTGCAGCTCCATCTGTCGCGGCCATTTGGGGAGTGAACCAACGGAAGGGAGACCTTTCTCTCTGTCTCTCTCTCCCTGTCTGTAACTCTACCTGTCAAATAAATCAATAAAATCTTAAAAAAAAAAAAGAAATTAGAAGATAAGTTTTGGGGCCAGCGCTGTGGCGCAGCAGGTTAATGCCCTGGCCTGCAGCGCCGGCATCCCATATGGATGCTGGTTTGAGTCCCGGCTACTCCTCTTCCGATCCAGCTCACTGCCCTCTCTCCCTCTCTCTCTCTGCTTCTCTTTTATGTAACTCTGACTTTCAAATAAATAAATAAATAAATAAATAAATAAATAAATAAATATTTTTTAAAAAAAAATAGGTGTTAAGTGCTCAGCACAGTGACTGGCGCATAGTGAGCACCAGGCACATTTGAAACTATCTTTGTCTCCTTCTCCCTAGTAGTGGTAGTTGTTTTGGTAGTGCTAGTCATACTAGTAATATTTGGGGACAAAGAGGGCCTTGCAACATTTCTCAAATGGGTTTATAAAGACATGTCTATGCTCTTTGAAACACCCAGCAACCCTCCTCAAGATTAAGTCCTAGAACTTTAAACTACACATTTCATGTAATGAATTAACGTATTCTGTCTGTATCTAGAACAGAAAGCACCTTCCATGGGAGAATTGAGAAAACAGTCATTCAAATCATTTTCTATGAGGCTTAATTCTCTCAAGGAACCTTGGTTGGGAAAAGCTGATAAAGAATAGATTTCCATAATTCACGAAGTTGATTTTGTGTTTGAAAGCTATTTGATTTAGAAGAATGAGTGTGACTCAAAGGGGAACGAAGCTAATACATGAATTTCAAATATAGAGTACTTGTAAGGTGTTCTGAAGACTCCATCTCCAAAAGGAATGTTTCTGTTGTTTATGGTTATCCTCTATGGGCCTGGTCCTGAAACCTATTTCCTAACTAATAATTTCCATTTTTCCATTATTGAGCCTGAGTGCTGACCACAGGCTTTTCTTGCAGGTGGTGCTAAATAAGAATGTTGATGCATTTATTTTGAAAGCCATTGGGGAATGTTGTCCAGCCACACTTCCCGCTACACTCCTCTTATTAAAAAATGAATATACCTTTTTGGTTGACACTTAAAAAAGAAAACAAGGAAAGGGCATATGTCTGCAATAATACAATAATACTGCAACATCAAGTCTTCCTTCTCATTTGCCTCTCCATGACAAGCAAAGTACTGGTTGGGGATGTAGGGGAATTTCCCAAATTCATTAGAATTGTGAAGACACAAACTCTGAAATATTATAGGTATTTCTTGTATTTGAATCAGAATTACTGCTCAGACTGGGGAGACAAAGTGGCTGGGACACTCTCTCTTTGACCACATCCAGACTATAAACAGAAACCAAATGATGGAATCAAGAAAAAGGTGAATTGATCAATTTTCTCCAAACAAATCATGTGGTTAGGGGAGGAAGAGAACTGACTAGAACTCTGAAGGGGCTTCTTTGCTAGAGGACATTCGTGTTTGGAAATAAAAAGTTGTTCACAGCATCTTCCAGGTTTTTGAAATGTCCTGTGATTGTTTTATCATGGACATGATTTGATTCAAGGCAGGTATAAGAAGGGTACAAGAAGAGTCAACATTAAGGGGATCTGATAGTAGGAAAATACAGCATGAACACATCTTCAGGAAGCCCCATGTTCTGACCACATCCCCATCACAAGGTAGACTAATTTAACATCGTGACTCTGACGTACTGAAATTTGGCAGTCACTCCCCTTGCTGCAATCTTGCATTTAGTCTTTTCCGATGAGCATTAATATTTAAGCTATTTAGCTAAGTGAAAAAATTATTGTCTATGAAAGGTTAAGCAATTTATACACTTGTATTAAAGGGATATTTTCCTTTTCCTGTAGAGATTTACATTTACTTTAAAGATTAAACATAAAATAAGCCATGAGAAGGAAAAGAAAAAGTGGAATCATAGATCAGAAGAATTCCACTTGCAACACATCTTCTTCTAATGAGCCTGCAATTAGACAGAGATTGTCAACATTGCCTTTGCCAAAGCCCAGACAATTGTTTTTACCAGATTTGGCGGAGTTAAGAGATAGAAAGGGAGGAAATTCTATGTTAGGAACCTAACTGTTTCTGCATGTTGATGAGCAAACTCAAGAAGATTTGTAGTCCGCTGAGCATCCAGGTGAGCTCATCTGTGGAGAATCCCGGGCTGTCCTCTTGCTGTGTATTCAAATAGCTCAACTCATTGAAACAGGGTTGATGAGGCAATTTTTAAAATTCCTGGTAAATTTGTGAAACAGGCTGTAAAAGAAAGCATCTTCTAACTCCTTTCAATTGTTTATTGCTTTGTATCATATATCCAACTGCTTATCCACCTGCCTCCACTCCCATCTGCATAACAGCAACTTCACAGGCTGGGAAAAACAACAACAAATAACATACAGATATTATGGGATACTTTGTGATCCATCAGCATGAAAACAGCTTTTTGACAATATCTGGAAATGGGGAACTCAGTGCCTGCAATAAATAAAGTTGTTCTCCTATTACCTAAGGGCAGAGTTAAGAAGGGAAGGGTAGTGTACCACCACAGGATGCAAAAACTCAGAGAGCAACAATGCTGATGGTTTCAATCAAAGTCAGCAGTGCTGGACTTGGTGCTTAAACATCACTTGACCTTGCCTTGCACAGGTTGCATGAGCTGTTTTGTGCATCCCAACCCGAGTTCATGATCAAAGCGATGCCCTGGTGGTTGCTTAGGTTTAAAAATACTTGAGTAGTTACTTCCTCTTAGATTCTATACATCCTAGTTAGAACTGATCAACTATCAGCCTCATCCTGAGGGTATGGCTAGAAATTGAACCTCACAGTGATTCCTGAAAACTGCACTGGTAGCTTTTTGGGGCTACTAATGAGAATCATAAAATAACACTAAAGAAAGATCTGAACATGCCAGTGACTGCCTTTGTTCTCATGGAATTGGATTTAAGACTTATACACCGAGTTCAAAGCTGCCTTAGCATGTGGCTTTGCCTAAAATTTGACTGTGGTGTCTACTTAAATAAAAGTGGTTTTAAGAGTGTGATGAAATTGTTTTGTTATCGAAATACTAATTTAGATGTGACAATTGCCTAAGAGGTGACCCCACCAGGGAGACACACCTTGCACATTTGAACTCATGCCCAACAAGAGCCCCTTTCTTGTGTGTGTGTGTGTGTGCATGTGTGCCCACACATGTCATGATTTGACAAGCCCTTCTGTGAGTGTCAATATTGGAATGTTTCTACCCAAGGGATTGCCTGTGGTTGCATTAGAACACATTCTAAATTATTATCGGTTGGGCACACAAGTTCTCCTTTTCAAATATCATCGAATACTTGACAAGATTTGGAAGCTTCCAGAAAAGTATCCAAGGCTTAGTGGCTCTGATCATGAGCTAGTAATTTTCTTGAACAGAGCATCCAAGCACCCACACAAGGCAAAGGGAAGAATGTGGAGTGTGGTCCACTCCTGACCAGTCTAGAGAAGCAGCCTTTTATGTAGACCATTGAAATGAACCCCCTCAAGTGAAATGGCTTCTTCCTGTCCCCCAGTTAGCCTCAGCTCTGGGGAACCAAGCAGTCCTGAGGCACTGTTGTCACTGTGGATAAACACACCCATGCTATCTGAACCACAAGGTCTCCCTGCAGCCATGCAAATCGAAAAGTTAATGCACTTTGGGCCGAAACAAAGCCGTAGGTTTTGAAAGCCCAGCATGGCGATAAAATGTACAGCAAATCTGCCATTTGTGGGGGGCATCTGAGGGAGAACGCATTAGGGCTTGAACTTACTTGTACAGGAGGTAAGCATGAAGAACTGTCAATATAACACTAATTGTGGGTGATATTTGTTCTGTTCATGTAGCTTTTTCAATTAGCACAATCGCTAAAATGCATGGTTAAGACTCTGCAGTATTTACCTGTTCCTTCCTCTCATTGTAAATGTGGAGACTCTGAAATGTAATAAGTGGGAAGGAAAAAGGATGCAGAGAGAGATGGAAAAAACCCAAGACAGAGATGAAAAGTACCATGTTGGAGCTCGCAACCTCTGGCTCAGCAAGGCTTTCCAGGTCATTCATCTTACCTTTGATTTGTCTGCCTTTTCACTTCAAATAGGTTTACAGGTTTTTAGCTGAAACCAATTAAAGACAGCCAATTGGCAGAGTTAGCACTTGTGGTGTTTATGGTGTGCATTGTATTGATTTATGCTGCTTGGTAGCTACAGTGAAAGGCAAACTATGAATAGGAAGGGAAACCTCATACTGGGGCAGGCATTACAGTTTATACAATTATTTTGAGGACAGTAATGAACAACTTTATAAAGAAAACTGATGACTCCACATGATCAGGCAATAGGGAAGCTTTTTTTTTTTTTTTTTTTTTTGAAGGATGAACCAACAGCTATGGTTTAATGACAAGTAATTATGCAAGATGCTGAGTATCAGTTGACAATGCAGAGTCCCTTGACTTGAAGTTACAGAAAGGGATGCAGGAAAAGGAAAAGGGAATATGTTTTCTGGTTATATGGCAGCTCCTTTAGGGTTAGCCTGCTGGGCAAAGAACTAATTTGGCAGGCCCAAGGAAATGAGTTCCAGGAGAATGTTCTATGATGTTATTGATTGGTGAGACAGAGGTAACTTTTTTTTTTCCTTTTTAGATAGTGCAATATTGAAAATAGTTGACTGATTAGCAGATAATGGTTCAAATAATTGGGTCCCTGCCGCGCCCATGTGAGAGACCTGTATGGAGTTCCTGTTTGCTGGCTTTGGCTTGTCCCAGCCCTGGCTGTTGCAGGCATTTGGAGAGTCAACCAGTGGATGTAAGATTTCTCTGGCTCGCTCGCTCTTGCTCTCTATTTGCTTTTTCAAATACATAAACCTTTCTTTTTAAGATTGATTTATTTATTTGAGTTACACAGAGAGAGAAGGACAGGGAGAGAGAGAGAGAGAGAGGTCTTCTATCTGCTGGTTCACTCCCCAATTGGCCGCAACAGCCAGAGTTGTGCTGATCCAAAGCCAGGAGCCAGGAGCTTTTTCAGGTCTCCCTTGCAGCTGCAGGGGCCTAAGGACTTGGGCCATCTTCTACTGCTTTTCCAGGCCTTAGCAGAGAGCTGGATCGGAAGTGGAGCAGCTGGGACATGAACTGGTGCCCATATGGGATGCTGGCACTGCAGGCAGTAGCTTTACCTGCTATGCCACAGCACTGGCCCCTCAAATACATAAACCTTTAAAAGAACATTGAGTGAGATATTCTGGAAAATGAGAAGTCTTAGGGGAAACACTCAAAGGGTGAGGGTGGTGAACACAACCATTGACTAACTTCTATGATTTTTTTCTCCTGCCTTCAAGCTGTACAGGGCATTGAATGCTCACTGTGGTACCCTCAGTCTTAAGGAGTTATTGAGGCTTTATATGTTTAATCATACAAAATCATGCAAACAGGCAGAGTAATGTGCTCATGTTTGTGAATGTAAGTCTACTTGGCTATATCTTGAGGTGTGAGGGTAGGGAATGCCCAAAGCCTTTTTGTTTGTAGCCCTCTAAGGCATAGGCTTACAAAATGCAGGAAGGGTAACAAAAACAAAACAAACAAAAAACCCTCTTTTGATAAATCTCATAGATTCATGGAGGCAAAAAGCTTTGATTGTTGAAGACAAAATTACGAAAGCAAGTAAATGATCAGTTAGGTTTGGAAATTACTCATGCTTTATTGTCATGCAAGACTTTTTAAAAATTTTTATTTATGCTATACAAGTTTCATATATTTCATATATACAGATTTAGTAACATAGTGACACTTCCCCCCACCCTCCCTCCCACCCACGTTCCAACCCTTCCTCTCCCTCCCTCTTGCATTCCCACTTTTAATTTTTACAAAGATCTATTTTCAGTATACTTAATGATCATATAGTTAACCCTACTTTAAGTAAAAGAGTTCAACAAATAGTATGAAAAGAGAGAAAAAAAACACCATTACTCAATGGAAGAGACAAGGGTTATAAACAATCATCAAATCTCAAAATGTCTATTGCGCTCCAATACATCTGTGCAAAGCTTTTATGACTTGGTGTTAAGCTTCATAAAGACAGGTGAGTCAGGTGCAGCCTTGAATATTTGCAGCAATAATAGTAATTATTATTATGGTGTTAATAACATTGCCTTGCTTTTGTTTAAGAACAAGTTTTTTAAAATTTTTTTATTTTTTAAATGCCATAACATGCACTGACTCTTTGGTTATCAAGGCAGTCCTGTGAGGTTGTAAGGTAGGCAACATTAATCCCATCTGAAAGATGAAGGAATAACCTCAGGAAGATTAAGTGATTTGTTGTGGAAACTGATCAGGGGAAGTGGAAAGGAATTAATTGTTGGAGACTTAGGTTCACAAGACCCTGGACTTCTATGTGTTGGGGCTCAAAACTCAGGTATCAATATTTTGACAGATGAGGAAACTGAGCACAAACAAATAATATAGACTTCTCCTAGGTCAGTAACAAGTGGGAGAGGGCCTGGGGTTTGAACTCATGTATCAAGGATACTCAGACTTTCCCATTCCCTCAACCATCTTGGCTACTGTATTAAAGAGGAAGTTCCTTTGTCTACCATGTAAGGATCTTAGATATCATCACTCCATTTTTTTTTTTAATGATTTAGTACTTGAACATAAGCAATGTAATCTTTCAATATATCATGCATCTTTTTAAAAAAGATTTATTTATTTATTTGAATGTCAAAGTTACACACAGAGAAAAGGAGAGGCAGAGAGAAAGAGACATCTTCCATCCACTGGTTCACTCCCCAGTTGGCTGCAACAGCTGAAGCTGCACCAATCCAAAGCCAGGAGCCAGTAGCTTCCTCCAGGTCTCTTCTACACGCGTGCAGGGGCCCAAGGACCTGGGCCATTTTCTACTGCTTTTCCAGGCCACAGCACAGAGCTGGATTGGAAATGGAGCAGCCGGAACTAGAACCAGCACCCATCTGGGAGGCTGGCACTGCAGGCGGAGGCTTTACCCACTACGCCACAGTGCTGTACCCTTCATCATTCCATATTAACAATAAGTAAATAGTTAAACAAATGAAAAATCAACAACTCTTCTAAGATCCATCGAAGTGAGATCACAAGGAAACCTCCTTCCATAACTGGAGAGGAAGATGAACATGGAGACACATAACTCACAAGAACAGCAGTCTCTGCGGAAACAAGTCCTGTGTAGTAAATCCTGCACCGCAACTGAGGAATTGCTGAGGCTGCAGTGTGGGCCAGTCTGAGAGACAAAATCCCAGGGGATCCAGTCTTGGGGAATGCTCTCACACTTCCGTGAATTTTATCCCCAGGATATCTGCCAGGCTCTCAAGTGAAGACCACAGAGAAAAGATCGCCTTGGGGTTCCTGGAGGAGGAGGGGAAGTAGCCATGTTAAAATACTCAGCGTGCCACTCTCTCCTGACAAGAGCTGCCCTCCAGAGAAAATATTTCAGTAGATCCTAACCTAACTGGGGAAAGCCCACTTTAGCCTTCCTCATGGATGAACAGGCAGAACACAGAGGATTTTTAAGGCAGCTTCATAATACTAAATGCTGGAGACACGTCCTTTTTCATTCATCCAACCCACAGAATGCAAACACAAGAATGGACCCTGATGTAAACCATGGGCTTTGGATGATTAGAATGACCCCATGTAGGGTCATAAGTTGTAGCAAATGTACCACTCTCTTGGGGGATGTTGATAGCAGAAGACATTGTGCATATGTAGGGGAAGAGGGTATATGAGAACTCCCTGTACTTCCTGCTACATTTTTCTGTGAACTTAAAACTGCTTTAAAAGTGGAGTTTATTTGAATTTTAAAAAGGATATGTCACAAAAGCCTCAGGATTCACTCAGGTCAAGCTGAATGAAGACCTCTGACCAGTTTATTTTTTTAAAAAATATTTATTTATTTTTGTTTGAAAGTCAGAGAGAGAGAGACAGAGAGAGAGAGGGAGAGACTCTCTTCCATCAGCTGGTTCACTCTCCAGATGGCTGCAATGGCCAGGGCTGGTCAGGCTGAAGCCAGGAGCCAGGAGCTTCATCTGGGTCTCCCATGTAGGTAGTAGGGGCCCCAAAACTTGGCCATCTTCCTTTGATTTTCACAGGCCATTAGCAGGTAGCTAGATTGGAAATGGAACAACCAGGAATCCATCCAGTGCCCATGTGGGATGCTGGTGTTGAAGGCATTGGCTTTACTAGTATGTCACAATGCAGGCCCCAGAGTGGTCAGTTTATAGTTCTGTTTTTAGCTCCCTTTCAGTTCACATGTGCTGTTTTCTGATACCCATTCTTTATCTTACTTAACGTATAGAGGTCATAGACTTCTTGGTCCCCAAGAAATATGGAAATTTTCTTTGTTATGGGACATGGAAATAAGAGGCCATATAATTTATTGTCCATGTAAGAGAAGTTTTAATGCAAAGGAAGACATTATGAATCATTATATCAGGAAAACAGGCATAAGCTAGACTATGCAGTGCAAAACAGGAAGAGTGGTCACTCAACTTATGGCATCAAGGGGTTTAAGGAGAACTGAGCCTGTGTGTTTGTGTGTGTGTGTGTAGTGGATTAAATCCAGGCAACTCTAAATACTCTCCCGTGAAGCCATGAGTTCCTCAAGGGCAATGCTTGTTTTGTTCTTCTGTGTATCTGCGTTACATTTGCTGGCTTGCCAGCACTTAGCTACTTAGCCGGTATTTCATTGAATGAATGAATGGGCTGAGAGAGAGGCACAGATGCAAATTCATAGAGCTATACATAGTTGAACTTTTCTTTTGCTAAAATCTTTGCTTCCTGATATTGTTCACAGCTACTTTTCTCTTTGTTTCTTCCATATCAACTCCTTGTATTTGGATTTCTGATTCTGTCTACGAGCTCCCTTCCAGTGACATCATTCATTTTGGACATGAAAGAGTCTAGCTATTTATTTCTTATGTTCTTATTTTTTCAGGTGCTTTTCTTTGTAAGGCCACACTAACTCAGTAATTGTAGCAAATTTGTGTCTTGGGATCTGGAGGTTGAGTTAATGATAATAGCTTTGTGAAGTTTAGCAGAGAAAAACTTTTGCAAAATGGTGTATTCTGAGGCAAAGACAAAAGCAGCCCTATCCAGCAAGCAAGAATGGCAGGGGAGGAAGCCTGTCACAATTTAGAGATTACTGTGGTCATCATATCTTCTATGCATATCACAAGGAAAAAATAAGAGGTAGAGTTGATTTAGGAACCTACTACAAAGTTGATAGAAGAAAAAATATGACAATATCTTGATAACACAATTTTCTTAAACTAACCAACCAAACGAACAACATGAAGCAGATTTTTATTACAAGGGCTTGATACAGATCCTTTTAAGCCTGGATAAGGCTAAGTATTGGCACGATGTGATATGAGTAATGGAGAATCTGAATTATAACCTAGCAAACCTAAGTTCTTTTTTATTATTATTTATTTATTTTTTATTTAATAAATGTGAATTTACGAAGTGCAACTTTTGTATTATTGTGGCTTCCCCCCTCAACCTTTCTCCCTCCCGTGGCCCTCCCTTCTCCCACTCCCTCTCCCATCCCACCCTTCATCAAGTTCCATTTTCAATGATCTTTATATACAGAAAATCAACTTAGTATATACTAAGCAAAGATTTCAACAGACTGCATCCACACAACCGCACAAGGTATAGGGTATTGTTCGACTAGTAGTGTTATCTTTAACTCTCATAGTAAAACACATTAAGGGCAGAGATCCTACGTGGGGAGCATGTGCCCAGTGACTCCCGTTGTTGATTTAACAATTGGCACTCTTATTTATGACGTCAGTAATCACCCGAGGCTCTTGCCATGAGCTGTCTAGGCTATGGAAGCCCCTTGAGTTCACCAACTCTGAACTTGTTTAGTCAAGGCCGTGTCACAGTGGAGGTTCCTTCCTCCCTTCAGAGAAAGGCACCTCCCTCCTTGATGGTCCTTTCCTTCCGCTGGGGTCTTGTTCACCAGGATCTTTCATTTAGGTTGTTTTTGCCACCATGTCTTGGCTTTCCATGCCTGTGAAACTCTCATGGGCCTTTTAGCCAGATCCAAATGCCCCAAGGGTTGATTATCAGGCCGGAGTGCTTTGGGGCGTTTGCCATTCTATGAGTCTGCTGTGTGTCCTGCTTCCCCTGCAGGATCATTCTCTCCCTTTAATTCTATCTTTCATTATTTGCATGCACTGGTCTTATTTGTGAAGTCTCTTCGACACTTACCCTATCTTTTTGATCGGTTGTGTACTTATACTTATCACTTTACCAAGTGAGCTGGCATTGGTACATGCCTCCTTGGTAAGATTGAGTTGAAATCCCCTGGCACATTTCTAGCTCTACCATTGGAGGTAAGTCCAAGTGAGCATGTGCCTACCTGTGTATCTCCTCCCTCTCTTATTCCCATTCTTATATTTAACAGAGATCACTTTTCTGTTAATTTTAAACGCCTAAGAATAATTGTGTATTGATTACAGAGTTCAACCAGTGGTATTAAGTAGAACAAACAGAGCAACAACAACAACAACAACAAAATACTAAAAGGAATAAAATAGTAAGTTGTTCCTCAACAGTCTAGACAAGGGCTGATCATGTCATTATCTCTCATAGTGTCCATTTCACTTCAATGGGTTTCCTTTTAGGTGCTCGTTTAGTTGTCGTTCATCAGGGAGAACATATGATATTTGTCCCTTTTGGACTGGCTTATTTCACTCAGCATGATATTTTCCAGATTCCTCCATTTTGCAAACCTAAGTTTTATCATGACTTGGAGGAGTGCCTGTGTCACTGAACCTCCGTGGGTCTAATTTTCTTCATCTGAGATGTCAGGGAATTAGGACCCCATACTCTTAATCTTTTTATATGACTTTTTGAAGGTGCTTAGGCTAGAGCGCCCTGGAAGCAGAAGATGCCTGAGTTCTAGGTAATACTGCTTCTCCAGGCATGTGCAACTCTATTCTCACAGAATAGCAGCCTGGGATCGTCTGTGTCCTGTTCACTTAGTTACCAAAGGGACTAGTTAGTACCCTTTAGACACTAGGCTCAGAATTCCCCAGCTTGGAGAAATTTAGGCCAACTCCATAATTCTACAAGAGAGAAGCCAATGCTCATGGAGAGGCATATCTAAATTCACAGAGCCATGTTATACCAGAATTTTTACTAAAATATCTCCTAATTTTGCTTAAGTCTTATAACATTTCATTCATTTATTCATGCATTCAATATTCTCTGAGTATCTACTATCAAGTGAATACCTTTTTTACCTGTTAGGACTCAAAAAGATATAGAAGTTATGACCGCTGTTTAGCAAAAGGGTCTTTATATATTGATAAAATCTCATTGTTGGTGTTGGTTTTGTAGTTATTTTCTTTCAATAGCTGCCTGCCTTTGCATCATCACTGAAAAATGTTTTATACTGCTTCTGTGGGCTGAAACACTCAGATGACCACACATGTGTGAAAGGTAGATGCAGAAGTGCAGTTAGCTCTGTGCTCTGACAGAAGATAACCGTAAGTTTTTGTGAAATTCCTGCAGTCTTTGCCATACTGCTTTGTGTTGCAGTACTTGAAGTGTATCCCCAAACCTCACTTTTTATTAAACCATTCTGTACATTCCTATTCCTACTTAGATCAAGTTTATTTAGTTTGGTTCATTGGTATTTGGAGTTAGATCAAGTATAATGTTAAATGTCTGTGTTCACCTGACTTGAAAGTCAGTTTACTTGCTCTTTTCCAGATGCCTTTAAAATTCTGCAAATAGGGGCCAGCATGGTGGTGTGGTGGGTTCAAGTCCAAGCTGCTCTACTTCCAGTCCAGCTTCCTGCTAATGTGCATGGAAAAGCAATGAAGAAGGCCCAAGTGCTTGGGCCCCGTACCTACATGGGAGACCTGGAAGAAGCTCCTGGATCTTGGCTTTGCCCTGGCTCTGGGCATTGTGACCATCTGGGGAGTGAACCAGCAGATGCAAGACCTCTCTCTCTGTCTCTCCTCCTCTTTTCTCTGTAACTCTGCCTTTCAAGTAAATAAAAATAAACATTTTTAAAAAATGCAAATAAAAATTTAATATTGCATTTAATAATAGAAAACAGATATGAACTGTGAAGTTTTGTTTCTACATCTCATTTGATTTGGTTTTCAATACAACATATGTATAAAATATCTTAAGATATTTACATATACTCTTTATTAAAGCAAGCAAACAAACAGAAATAATAGAAACAACAATAAAATAGACATCCATTATCTTAGAGAAAGTTCTGAGGGTTTAAAGGAAGAGAGTTAGTCAAGCATATTTTTAAAATTTGAGTAAGAGATAACAGTGGAAATAACTTCTATTTCATGTAAGAAATACATTTGTATAGTTATGGAAATATTGTTTTACCTATCATTAACAAGTCAATGTAGAAAATCTTTCAACCTACCAATAATCTTTTATATCAACTTATGATTAGCCATTACATTGAAAATGCAAAAATTTGATAATGACATAGGGTTGAGCACTAGATAAGATTACTAAACTTCTTCAAAGAGACACAAAGGAAATCCTGAAGGGGATCACTCAAAGATAATTTTTATTTATTTATTTATTTA
Organism: Lepus europaeus; assembly: GCF_033115175.1. NCBI lineage: Eukaryota > Metazoa > Chordata > Mammalia > Lagomorpha > Leporidae > Lepus > Lepus europaeus. Next base: position 62,695,138 of record NC_084839.1, read on the forward strand.
TTTATTTATTTTTTTTGACAGGCAGAGTGGATAGTGAGAGAGAGACAGAGAGAAAGGTCTTCCTTTTGCCGTTGGTTCACCCTCCAATAGCCGCCGCGGGAGCGCGCTGCGGCCGGCGCACCGCGCTGATCCGATGGCAGGAGCCAGGTGCTTATCCTGGTCTCCCATGGGGTGCAGGGCCCAAGCACTTGGGCCATCCTCCACTGCACTCCCGGGCCACAGCAGAGAGCTGGCCTGGAAGAGGGGCAACCGGGACAGGATCGGTGCCCCGACCGGGACTAGAACCCGGAGTGCCGGCGCCGCAAGGCGGAGGATTAGCCTAGTGAGCCGCGGCGCCGGCCTTCAAAGATAATTTTTATTAATTAATTGATTTAAGAATATTTATTTATTTGAAAGGCAGAGTGACACACACACGCATACAAGAGACAAAGGGAGGGAAGAACTGAGCGAAAGAGACCTTTCTACACTGGTTCACTCCCCAGATGGCCAAAACAACCAAGACAGGGCCAAGTTGAAGGCAGGAGCCAGGAATTCCATCTGGTTCTCTCATGTGGGTGGCAGGAACTCAAGTATTTGAGCCATCATCTGCTCCAACTGGCACTTCGATATGGGATGTGTGTGCCCCAAGTAGTGGCTTAACCTGCTGTGCCACAATGCCATACCTGATAACTGTAATCTACAAATCCCCATCCAACAGTAAGTACTATTTCTCTGGATTTTCACATGGCTAACTCTTGTACTTTATTTCTGTTCAATATCTCTTTTTCAGCAAGGCCTTCTCTAGCTACCCTATCAAATATAGCTTCTCCTTTCCTAGCTTTATTTTTATAGCTTGTTTGACTATTTCACATAATATTAAATCATATTATATTATTACTATTTGTTTATTGGCATCCCTACACACCAACAGAACATAAGCTCAAGGAAGGCAGAAACTTGATCTGCCTTGTTCAACATTGCATTCCTAATACCTTGAACAAAGAGCATCTGAATTATTCTGAGGCCTCAATACATTTTGTCTGAATAAATGACTTGCTTGTTTCAAATAGAAACCAGGTTGCTCAATGGTCACATGACCAGAGTGTGGGTCATTGGCTATGACCCACAAGTGCCATTTTGGGTGATTGCATCCTTCAAGTCATCATTGGCTTGTGCCAGTTAGCTTCAACCGATGAAATAACTGTCCACAATTTAGTGGCTTAGAACAACAATTATTTATTTAGCTTATGATTTTGTGGGTCTGCAATTTGGGCTGAGTTTTCAGCTGGGTGGTTCTTTTGGTCTTGGCTGGGCTCACTCAAGCATCTGTGGTCAGGTTTGAGTCAGCCAGGGGGCTCTGCCATGGGGATTGGCTGCCTGTCACCTGTGTTCACGGGGGTGACTGAGCCATGTGTCTCTCATCACCTAGCAGGCCAGACCAGACTATTTACATGGCAGATTTCCCAGGGTTTCAAGAGTAAGAGCAAAAGGTGGAAAGCCTTCTGAGCCACATGTTCAAAACCTATGTTGCAATCTATTAGTGAATGTATGTTACAATGGCAGCCCTGATTCAAGGCAAGTACAGATAAACTTCACCTCCAAAAAGATGGCATGGCCAAGACTGAGTTGAAGAACATGGATCTAGACAAGCGAAGAGCTGTGGACAGCTTCGGAATCTATCACCAAGCCTTTATTGCTTGGTATAGAGGACCTTCTGATCCTGGACAAGCATCTTTTCCTAAACACCATCAAATCAAGACAACCAGCTATAGAAAGTTCAAATGCACATCTGGCAGCAACAGCCTTATCTGCATAAAAAGCTTCTCCTGTGGGGGAGGACTGACTGCCCCCACCCAACAGCCGTCACCTTTCTTTCTCCCCAACAATTGTGCCCACCCAACAGCCATCACCTTTTCTTTCTCCCCCACAACTGCCCCCACCCAACAGCCATCACCTTTCTTTCTCCCCCACACTATTCATTACGGTCTACTTTGCATGCATCTCCGCTCGGTCTACCTTACCTCTCAATAAAAAGAGATGCTGCTTCAAAACAAATAGTCCGATGCACTGTAAAGAAGCAGCAGATACTTAGAAACAATATTTTCTAAATATTTATAAGCTATATTTCAAAATCTGCTACATTCAGTGAATTATGTAAATAAATATCAGACCTGCAAGTCGGCATCCCACGGCTCCAGTGCAGCAGGACCAATTACTCATCTGTAAACAGACAAGTCATCATTTAAAACTCTGTCCTCTGTCTTACAGCTCTGCCTTTGGATTTTATCCAGCTAAACAAACCTAAAGTGTGAAACTTGTTTTTTTCCTACTGGAAGAAAAAAGAAGAGTGTCTTTATTATGCAGGGGAATGACAGTGTTTGTTTTATTTATTTTTTAATTGCTAGAAGACAGTGGGGAAATCAACCAGTGACACTGATCCAAGACTCAATTGGAACAGGGTAGAAGGACATGGCAAGGGAACAGGAGATGGGAAAAGGAGAGAAGAAACAGAGAGCCTTTTTGCGGAGAGTCTGAACTTCACTTCCTTGAAAAGCTCCAGGCGTGCAGAGTTGCAGTCTAAAAGGACAGGTCAGCCAGATGGGAGTGTTTAGGTCACACTTTTGGAACAATGTTCTGCAGGATGTGAGGATGAGAGGGAAGCAGGAAGCAGAAAGCCCCCCCCCCCAACTATTCATATAGTGAAGCCTCATAGAACATCCACATACTTTGTTCTCTCTGCCTGACCACGTTCATCTCCCTAGAGACTGGATCCAGATCTAGACAGAAAGATGAGAAGTCTGCCCTGAAAGTCTGAGTGTATTGAACTTCATAGATGGAGTTTAACCAGCAGACTACAAAGGTTTTGCTGGAGGGATTTCTTTACTGTAGTGTGGATTTGGAGATTTTTAACGGACTCTTTAAGGATAGATACAGCAATCTAGAAAAAGTACCTCTGGTAAGATGAGTGCAATTGAAAAGCTAGAAATGGGGTCTGTGGCATAGTAGTTAAAGCCACAGTCTGGGGAGCCAGCATCCCATATAGGCGCTAGTTCGAGTCCCAGCTGTTCCAATTCCCATTCAGCTCCCTGCTAATGGCCTCGGAAAGCAGGGGAGATGGCCCAACTTCTTGAGCCCCTGCACCCACACAAGAGACCTAGATGAAGCTCCTGCTTCCTGGGTTCAGATTGGCTCAGTTCTGACCATTGTGGCTATTTACAGAGTGAACCAATGGATGGAAGACCCCTCTCTCACCCTTTCTCTGTAACTCTGCTTTTCAAATAAATAAATAAATAAATCTTTAATAAAAGAAAATCTAGAAATGTATGTAGGGTATTTGGAGACCTTGATGGTCTGAGTGCAGTGAAAAAGATGGTTTGAATGCAGAAGGATTTGTCTTGGGCAGAGGTGAGGTGTGGGAAGGTAGGGAAAGGGTAGGGATCTTGGGATTAATTCTAGTGGTAATGGGAAACCACTGAGGATTTTAAACTCATATTTAAAAAAGAATGTATGAGAGATGTGGACAGTTGTATGGCATCTCCTTGAAAAATTTTGAGTCCAGGTACCAGGCTCCTTGTTCTCAGTGATGAATTTTAGCAAAGGAAAATGGAACAAAACCTGGCCTATTTGACCCTCTGTAACCCAACAGAGTGATGGGGAGTTTCTGTGCCAATGGTCAATGCCAACTGACAAAGGAAGGGGACTGAGTTATAGTATTCATAGCTACTTCTGCAAATTAGATTTATCTGTGATTTTATCTTTCCTTTCACTTTCTTGTGATTTAAATTGTTTTTCTGTGACAAACAATTGTGATTCTTATAATATGGAGAGTTATTGAAAAGTTGGTTACAACTTTCAAGTAAAATTTGTGAAACAAATTCAAGGGAGCTTTTAAACCTTTTTGCTGAAAAGAAAATATTACCTTTCATTTAGAAATGGTGTCTGCATTGGAAACAGTGGAAATACTTAAGTTGAATTGCTAAGAGCAAAAAGTACAGAAAAAAATCAGCAGGGTTTGTACCAGGCAGCAATCTGCCTCAGAAAACTTGGGAAAAGGAGAACTAGTACAAATATTCAGAAAGGCGTTCATCTAAAGAAACAGAATACATATGATAGAAAAGACTGGTGTGAGGGTATTTCATTAATTCAGAAAGCTTGTTTGTTCATTTATGTATTTGTTTGAAGAATTTGTCTGTAGAGAATTACAGTTTAATACCCGGGCAATTGCCAAGGGAAGCGAAAAGATTAGAAAGATTATTTCAAATTTCCAAGCACTTTGAGCTTCCACAAAGATCATTCTCTTCAGTAATGGACAAAAGTCTTTACAGTTAACACTTACCCATACTGAACAGTCTATGTGACTATTCTGATTGTGTGTGTGAGTGCATATGAGAGAGAGAGAGAGAGAGAGAGAGAGAGAGAGAGAGAGAGAATGAGAGAGCAGTATGGTGTTAATTTTTTGAAGTATTTTGAGGTCACTTTTGATGAAGATGAGGAGAAAATATATGATATTGATGCCTTTTTTATCTAGAGCCTATCATGAGTAACTTAAAATATCAGTATTTTCTTGGTTTATTAAATCTTTGCAAAACTTAAAATTTCTTTACCAAAATTAGCAATAAGTTATTATAGAAAAGATCAAGGATAAATGTTACTACTGGTAATTATTGAGGAGCCAGCTACTAGTAAGGATTAGGGGTCTTAGCATTTTGAATCACTGTGTCCCCCCACAGAGATCTGAGATTTTACATTCTCCACATAAATATTTTTAAGGACCCAAATTAGTTCTTCAAGGTGTGAATGACAGAGCTAGTTTCCTTTACTTAAAAAAAGATTTGCATGATTTAGAAGCAGCCAGATGCCCTAGCCTTAAAGACACAGTTTACCCAAAGTCTGTCATCAGTGCAGCATATAATCTTGCTGATAGCAGTCTCTTTTGCTAGAACAGAGGAGTTATTAAAAGCACTGATCCAGAAAACAAAACTACTTAAAATGCCTTAAATGTATGTCTTATTTCACTAAACATTTATTCTTATAAAAGAGACCACTTTCGAAATTAATACAAAGAGAAAAAAGCTGGCAGCTGTAATTATTCTACACTCCCCCCAAAGTAGAGCAAAATATCAACATGGGGGTGGGACATCTTTTTTTGTCTGAACTTAGTTCTGATTCAATAAAAGTTAGTTTTTTTCTGCCCCAAACTCACAACAATGTAACTTAAAAAAGTTTCTAGAAATATTTATTGTATACAGCCTAGAAGATGAAAAGAATGTAACTATTATTCTTGGTTTGTTTTGAGGTTATTTACTTAGGGCTAAGCACCTCATTTTTCTTGTGTACAAAAAGTAATTATGCAGTCAAAAGAAATATAGCTCATATACTTCAAAACATATGAAAAATGTAAAACTTTATTACACACATTAATTTCTAACAAAGGACATCTCTAGCATCAGTGTAACTGGGACAAGCCAGATAACTGATGTATATATACGGATGTTTCTCCCAAATGGGTTTTATAAAGGCAAACAAACAAATAAACAATTTCTCCTTTTATGTCTGCCTCTCTTTTATAAATTTTCACTCCTCAATATGGGCAATAGTTTTGAGGATTTTTGCATTTGTGTGTACATTGATATATTCTGTTCAAGCAAGTCTTGCTAGCCCTTCATTTCTCATTTTATTGATTCAAGCTACTCAAGTTGAATCTATTTCTACATGTAGCAAAGCAAAGATATGAAAACCTACAAATTATGAACTAAATACATTCGTGGATTTTTCATCTCAGATCTTGCCCATTCTGCCTTCTGGAAATGTCAGTACATTGGAAAACCACGTTCAGTGTGGCCAGGTCTGCTCCATGTGCCCTCATTCTTTCATTCCCTGAGCGGCTCCTGGGTAACGAGGTCTGGACTCTTGCCACTCCAGCAGGGAGATTTGTGGCTTGACTTTGGTTGTCTTCAGGGCCGTGGCTGATTCACTGTGGGCATCATGCTGCACACTGTAGCATGGGGCTAATGTGAAGGACTAGGTGTTCATCTTGTACACGCACACACACACACATACTAATAAATATGCACATATCCATATACACACATATGCACATGTAAACACACACACATACATACCCACCCTTGCACATACACACGTATACATATTTGTTACTACAGAAACCATCTTATCAATGAAAGAGAAATAAATAGACTAAAATCCAAATAACAGATCTATTCTCAGATGAAGTAATAGAACTTAACATTTTAAACTTGCAAGCTAGAAACTTGACCTAAGTCGCTGTGCCAAATGCCTGCTCTGATGAAATATATTTTTATGGAAAATATCTGAGTGTCTACGTGTATAATTTTGTGTGTGAGTATGTATGTGTTACTGTATAATGTTCTCTGGAACATATATCCCTCAAGGCTAGCACTTGTCTACATCCCCCAGCACAGTACTATGCACATATTGGACAGTGAATGTTCAACAAAACAAGCATCTTGAATTAACCCTAAAGTATTTGGTAATGAACAACAAACAAGAAGATTATTAAGAATGGAGAGCTACAATTCCTGAAATTCAATGTGAAACAGTATACAATCAAGACCACATTTACCAAAAAGTAAAAGGATCGACATAACAAGTTAAGAGTAGGAATAGGAGAGGGAGGAAAACGAATTGCTGGGAGCGTGAAGGAGAGGGAAGCTAGGGTGGGCAGTATCACTGTGATCCTAAACCTGTATATGTGAAATACATGTAACTTGTATAACTTAAATAAAATTTTTGAAAAATATTTACATATATATTTTAGCAGTATATGTATTATGTAAAGCAAGGCACACTACCATCAAGCTCAAACATGCTAATAATTAAATTCCATGACATTCCTTAAAGTTCTTAAGGAAATCGGTGGCAGAAAATATGGGCCATCAAGCTAGAAAATAATGCAGATTTCATTTCCCCTGATCTGAGAGACTTCGCAAGCAGGCCCATTGTTGTTATGCAGGTGTCCTGATGTAACGTATGGGACATTTCTTCAGCGGTAGACAAACTCTTTAGTTTACTCTCGCAGCCATCAGGACTGAAAGCAGAATAGATTCGAGGAGAAGAAAAGATGAAATTGTTTTTGAGACTGGTTTGACTACGTCAATTTAGGAAACAAGCTAAGAAAATGATGCCTTCTCCCATGTTGGAGGTCATCATTTATTTGAATTAAGATGGAACATGAAACTACAGGATTGCTGGTTTTAGGAGGGCTGGGAAGCAAGACGGATGCAATTTTCTTCTATCTTGGAGCCATCCTAGAAGTTCTTTGCAGTGTGATTCTGGCAGCTTGTTGCCAGATACGATAGGAAGATTGTTACCTTCTCCAAAAGTTAAAGCTCAACTTGTTATTTTATTTTATTATTGTTTTTTTATTTTAAAAAAGAGTTGGAGGCAGCCAGCACTCTGGTCCAGCGAGTTAGGCTGTCGCTTGCAATGGTGGCATCCCTTAGTGGACTGCCAGCTCAAGTTCCAACTGCTCTGGTTCCAATCCAGCTCCCTGCTAATGCTCCTGGAAAACAGCGGAGTATGGTCTGAGTACCTGGGTCCCTGCACCCAAGTGCGAAACCTGGATGGAATTATATTCTCCTGGTTTCAGCCCAGCCCCAGCCCCAGGCATCTGGGGAGTGAACCAGCAGATACAAGATCTCTTTCTTTCTCTTTCTCTCTCTCCCTCTCTCTCTCTCTGTAACCCTGCTTTTCAAATAAATCAAATACACCTTCAAAAAAAAAAAGTTGGAGAACTTCACAGGGGGCAAAATAGAGATCAAAAGTGACAAAACAGATTTTTATCTCTGAATGACAAATTCCTGCATGGCCTTTAGCTGAGAGACTTTGTGATCCCATCCTCTCTTAAAGACAGGTGTACAGTGGCAGAGAAAGGGTCTCAGACCTCAGCAACAAAAAACAAGTTCTAATACCGTGGGTTCATGTTGCAAGAGAAACTGCTGCTTTTTCACAGTAGGAGACAGAGAGAGAGAGAGAGAGAGAGAGAGAGAGAGAGAGAGAGGAATATATATAGAGAGAGTTCCCTGATGTCTGCTTATCTCCCCACTCCAAATAAAGAAAAAAACTCCCTCAAACACCTCACTCCAAGAACAAGACTTCAAATCAGCACAGCTTTGGAATCCTAATGATTTCCTCAACTGACTTCAGAGTAGAGTTCTGCTTTGCTCCCCACCATTTTGATTTCCTAGCAGAAAGCACATCCTTAGAAGTTATTTTTATCCAATTTGCCATCTTCCGTCGTAAACCTCCCTGTGTCTCTTCATCCAGGACACTGCCAAGTCCTAAACTTCTTAGATGATAAAAGTCCGTAGAAGCACAGGATTTGCAACCCCTCCATCTTTGGTTTGAGCCTAACAAACAGGAGTAAACAACAACAACAAAAATTACTTAACTTCCATTGGCTAGGGATTGAGACAAGACTTCTCCCTGGCTGCATATTTGCATCTGTATGGTCAGTGGCACAATGGTGAAAATTTAAGTTCATATTGTCCCAAGAAATGGATTAAAAACAACTGGACAGTGGAGAAGGATGGCTTTTTTTTTTTGTGGACATATCACATGATTTCTCACTGATTATCAGCATTCAACCTCATGGGTTAAGCAACTTTCTTAGTGTTATTGAACTCAATACAATCATACAAGCAAACAAAGACTGTGTGCCTTGAAATCTGTTAAGCAGAGCAGATTTCAACTATTTCACATACTGCTGTTTTCACAGAAATAAATTCAGATATCAGAAAGCTATACTTTGACCCTGCATAAGCTCTCTTCTGGATTTTTTTATGAATTGGAATTGTGTTTGAGAGGCTTGTTTTCAAGAAATTTGTAACCTTGTTTTTATTTATTTATATTAAAACTTATTTGAGAGGCAGAGAGAGACAGAAAGAGAGAGAAAGACACACACACACACACACACGGGGAGAGAGAGAAGAGTGAGAGAGAGCGCAGCAGTTCCCACTCACTGATTAACTCCCCTCCTCGAATGCCTGCAGTGCCTGGGGCTGGACTGGCCAAAGATGAGAGCTGTGAGCTCAACGCAGGTCTTCCCTGTGAGTGGCAGAGATCCAGGTACTTGTGCTCCCACCTGTTGCCTCCCACAGTGCACCTCAGCAGGAAGCTGAAATCAGGAGTGGAGGTGGGACTTAAACTCATGCTCTTTGACACAGGACATGAGTGTCCCTAGCAGCATCTGAATTGGCAGGCCAAACCATCTATTCCTTGCAATCTGATTTTTACTGTTAATGATTCTGTATGGTATGTAACAGCTTCCAGGCAAGTTATATGCAAAGAGCTAAGAAAATCTTGAGCAGGCTAGGAGGCATAGGCGCTGTTGCAAAGGAGAACAGCAGAAATGATCTACAAAGCTGTATAGGATGGCAGGACACCAGAATATGCCATTTGCATTTATACCAGTGAGCCCAAGAGACGAGAAGAGCCCAAGGCTGGTATGACCAAAGGCAGACACACACAGGAAGGTGACATTCCCAGGCATTTTGGAGCTCAGGAAAGCCCCCCATAGAACCTCTTCCCCACAAACATTCTTCTTAGCAAAGGGGAAAGATGAATGTTCAGAGTTTCTGGCCTAGAGCCTAGAGCTTCATTCCTTGCATTTACACTCCCAGTTCTCCCTTTTGGCCAATCTTCAAACACGACAAAAGATGAAGGGGTTGAGGTCTTTCTTAAATGCAGCCTTTCAGAAGTTGATTTTTATGTTTGTTTTTCTTATAGAACTTTGGACACTAATGGAACATCCAAAAACTTGTATTTTCAAATGCCAGCTAATCAGTGCTCTCTACTGATTCTGACTTAGGATCTTCTTGACTTTCTTGGGTTTATACTGGTTTGTTTTGAAGACTGAGAAAAATACTTGCTAGACGATTGGGCAGAGGAGGGTTTTTCTTTTTTTTTGTTTAAGTCTTTGGATTTAGAAAAGTGAGATGGGTAAAAGGAAGGACCATGATTAACACACAGTTGTTAAGTCACAAAATCAATGAAAAGGGAGTTTGAGATACAAAAAAAAAAAAAAAAAAAAAAAAAAAAAAACACCTCTCCCTGTGCGTCACTACATACGCAGGAGGCAGGTCTTCCATCGGCAGGTGTTACAGGGATTGGTTCACCATCAGGAACTTGTACTGCTTGCTAATTTTATAACACATCCCAGCCAATGCTGTGAACCCAAGTATGCATCTCCCTTAGAAGTCCCGTTAAGTTTTGGTTTTACTTCGACAAGTAGGAATTTCTTGTTTTCTACTCCTGACACTTTATGGATCGAATGTTGCGCACTTACAAACTTACAAAGTTCATTTGATGACATTCCATCCAGTTTTCAGAGTCATCTTTGTCCTCTCATTCCTGAATTTGGAGCGAGGCTGAGCAAGGTCATATGTTGATACAGTCTAGGACCCTCCAACATTTGTAAAATGCCTTCAAATGAAACAGGAGCATACTGGTTAACATGCTACACCCTGTCTATAATTTGCAGCCTTACAAGGAGACAAAGACCCTCAGGCATCCCCTAATACAGTTGCAATCAGGATAGGATGATGGCCCTCAAAAAGAACATAAAATAATTGTACATAGAGGCTTATGCAAAAAAGCTTTGTTTCTAAATACTAGAAAGGCAGTCACCCCGAAACAATGGGGCAAATTAGCATGCATCCAGCCCAAGGCTCTCAGCTGCACACACACACACACACTCGAGCTCACAGTGACGGATGCCTGGTGCTTGCTGGGAGGGCAACACTAAGAATCTTTCTTGGGAAGGCAGCATGTCAGGTTTCAGACACTTTCCCTACAAATGGGCTCTCCCTGCTCAAAGGGAGGGCTTTCTGATCCAGATAATACAGTCCATTTACATGAAAAGATGCCGCCTTCAATGACATGATTAATTTCGGAAATACCTGGCATCTGAATGAAGCCGAGACTTCAAGAAATGACTGATGATGAGAAAAGATAATTAGGCAAATGTCAAGAGTCGGTGTTTTGCTTGGTGACTGGGGGGCTGGCCTGTCTAGGTTATCGTATCCTCCTTCCAAATGAGAGTGAAAGGCCTTTGTGGGAAGTTGGAGATGATCAACCTACGGTTACATAGAAACTCTCTTTAGCTCATGTTGCTCTGGGTTTTACCCCGTCAGGACCAGCAGGCACCCAGGGCTTACCTTCAATGACTTCTCAGCGAATCCCACACAAAGCTGGCCTTGTTTTTCACAAGGCCTGAAAAATGGAAATTTATCTTGCCTTCCATGTCATTTGTTCAGAAGTGACCTCTCTGTCCTGAGGCCTTTCAAAAATCTCATTGACTTCTCCTCCCCTCCAAAAAAGAAAAACAAAAAAGCAAAAAAGCCAAACACATTTAATACTCTGCAGAAAGGACTCGAAGACAAAGGCTGAGGCGGGAGGTGGTGCAAACCCACTTCCCCACATTGGTGTTGAGACCTTTCTTTTTTTAAAAATGTTTTTCTGTAAATGATGATTTTCTCAATGGGGAATATGAGAATGTCAGTGACCATAGTAATTAGTGATCGCCACAGGAGAGAATTGATAGAGGACAGGGGCACTCCCAGTGGACTAAGAGAGTAGTTCTTTACTCAAAAGAAAAAATCTCTTTAGAAAAAAGATTGTAACAGCGTCAAGAAAAAAAGGGGTTCTTTCTTTACTTTTTCTGTCTGTCAGTACTGCTTAATTCACCCAAATAGTTATTCATTAAAGCCTGTGTGTTCATAGATACGCAGTGGCCCATGAATGAATCTTAGCAATCTTAACTTTTCCACTTTATTCCCTTGGTGTCCAAAGGAGAAAGGTGACTCTATGAGGCCATCTCCAGCCATGGGCCACCTTCAGGGAGAGAAGAGGTGATTCATAGAATGATTTTCCTAGCAATACGGCATGTGCATGCCAAGTTTGGTTTACATCTGGTAATTGTTGCTATGGGGTGAATTATGTCCCCCCAAAAAGATCTGCTGATATCATAACCCCCAGCTCCCTGGAATGTGACATTTGGAAATAGGGTCATTGCAGCTCAATTAGTTAAGATGAGGTCATTCAGAGGTAGGACTGGCCTTTTAGTCCATGTGCCCATTTTCCTCATGAGACAACAATGTGGAGGTATGCAGAGAACAGCCTGCAACTACAGAAGCAGGGACTGAGTGATGTGGCTGCTGGCCAAGGAATGTCAGCCATTGACGGCCACCAGCAGAAGCTAGGAAGAGGCAAGGGTGACTTTTGCCCTGCACTTTTCAGAGGAAACAAATCCCCATGAACACCTTGATTTGGGCCATCTGTCTTCTGGGGCTGTGATGCAACAGACGTCTGTGTTAAGCACCCCCAGTTTGTGACGCTTTGTAAGGCAGTGGTCATGACACCAACATAGCAGGCTTATGAACTGCACGTGTTGTCTTTGTCCTTGATTTGAATCTTTAGGGTATAACCCCAATTTCTTCCTAGCAGAAAAATATATCTTTTTTTTTTGACAGATAGAATTAGACAGTGAGAGAGAGAGACAGAGAGAAAGGTCTTCCTTCAGTTGGTTCACTCCCCAAATGGCCACTACAGCTGGAGCTATGCCGATCCAAAGCCAGGAGCCATGTGCTTCCTCCTGGTCTCCCATGTAGGTGCAGGGGCCCAAGCACTTGGGCCATCCTCCACTGCCCTCCTGGGCCACAGCAGGGAGCTGGACTGGAAGAGGAGCCACCGGGACTACAACCGGTGCCCATATGGGATGCCGGCGCTGCAGGCGGAGGATTAACCAAGTGAGCCACAGCGCCAGCCCCGACAAATATCTCTTACTAAGAGACAGTGTTACCTGTTACAAATTCTCTGGAAACTGAGAACCTACCTCTATATGACTTGACAAGTGTAGACATATGCCCAGCCTAGATAAAAGGGCTAATCAAGAGCCATGGCAGGCCTCAGAATGAAATGAGTGAAATGCTCTATGTATTGAATGAAATGCTATATTATATAACACAAAGTGCAGTGTGATACTTATTAGTCTGTAACATAAAACGCGTTTGAAAGCAAGCCTGAGAGGAGAAACAAGCCCAAGTGCAACCTACTTCATTCCTTTGGATAAATACATTAAAATATATTCACAGTGCATATGTGAGGTCCTTCATTGAATCTGTTTCTAATAGCGAAGCAAAGCTGGAAAGAATTGAAATTACCTATTGTGTAAAAATTTCTACTTAAAAGGGGACAATTTCATACTCCCAGTGTAATTTTTAAAAGCTATGATCCCAAATAGTAAGGTACAAGTGGTACTACATCAGAAAATAACGTGAATAACTTGCCATGAGTTAATTCCCTTCAAGTTTTCAGAACTTGCTTAGGAAATTACATTGCTTAGTGGCAGGTTGTGCAAATGATAAAGTGTTAACTGTAAAAACAAAAAGGATTGCTCTACTATTTATAATTCATTTATATGACATTGTGTAAACATATTTACTGAAATATTTCATTTCTGTTGAGTTTTTGCTACTGTTAAAAACATTATCAGCACACTAAACAATTTTAAAATAAAAAGATATTTTTGGTATGCGGTCTAGAAAACTTCATGGATGGGAAAGGCTTTCACAACCCAAATACAACACAATTGTGTTTTCCTAGTTGCTTTTAATCATTTGTAACTCCTGAGATACTTAACATTTTATGGTTAAATGTTATCTCCAAATGAAGCTTTTCCTCTGCTTATGCATAATTTCATCTAGAAATTAATATCTCCCACTTACAATGCATCAAAAACTAGAAACATTTTCCTTCCTTAATGGTGTAGGAATTAGTGTAATTTTAAAGCACTCAAGGATATAATTATTTACACGTACTAGAAATATTAAGTAGAACTATTTGATAAAGGTATGTGGAAAGTTGGAGAGAAGGAAAACATTCCCTGAAGTTATAAATAGCAAACTATGTTAAATGTTTCTTAATAAGAAATAATTAGATTATGTGGACATTCCAGCTTGTAGAAGCATGTGTGCCTGGAATCCTTTGAACATTAAATATGTTTCTGTAGTTTCAGAATTGCAAAGTACTTGATCTTTTACTTTATTTTCTGTTAAAGTTAATATATATGTATATATGATTTTGGTATTGTTGGAAGTGATAGAAATAAATGAAGTGTTAATTTAATAAATGTGTTGCCAGTTGTGCTAAAATTGAATGCTAGGCACATATGTCAATTCGATGTATATACAGTTGTAATATTTTTATCGTTATTATGAAATGTGCTTAGTTTTATAAATGCATCTGCTCATTGTGATGATTCCCATGTTCAGCTTAAATGAGATTTATCATTTTTCTTCTTTTGTTTATGGAGGTACCGTTTATATTTCTTCTGTGATTGATTATATTCCTGGAAGGTCTTATGATTAACAATATAGTACAATTTTTTATTGAGTTATTTTACACACAAATGGTAGGGCCCAAAGGGTATTCTGAGTTTACTGGATTTTTCCCATACATGTGTTCCTTTCTGTATTGAGTCTGCTAATTAGTGTTTTTAAACAGCTCAACATAGGATTGTTGGAAGGTACCATATCAGGGATAATATAAAACTGTTTATGTGGAAGGATATATAAAATAGGAATGTGTTAAACCCAACACAAATTGAGTGGCAAGGGGCTACTACCAGTGCTAATTTTATGTTTGCTTTGTCTCATTTAATGTTAAGATGTCTGTGTGAGAATTGTGATGTGGAACATGCTGTACTTACAGATGGACTGAAGTGTGTCCATGTATGAGCTGCATTTGTTTGCAAAGTCGATGGCTAGCTTTATCAGAGAATAGCTGGAAGGACATATGAAGACTTGCGTGCGCGCGCGCACACACACACACACACGTCACATGAGGCAGCATTTGTCAGGTTTTTTCATTTACTCACTAATGCTTCTCCTTCTGTATAGAATTCTTTGGAAATTGCCATGGACAGTGCATATTGAAGGAGTGGAAATTGACACTCACTTTTGTGAGGACTGGTTTCTAAATAAACTATTTTTAACTCTTCTGCATGAGAGATTTGTCTCTTCTTCCAGTTCATATATCCAATCATTTATTAGTATCAGCATAGACTTATGGATATTTATTTTATATTAAAAACTACTTTATGTTATTTCGTTGCTCAAATTACCCTGGCTTTGAGTGTTGGAAACTCTATCAGTTGGCTCCCATGTTCCTTTGACATACTCTCATACTTTTCGGCCACTTCCTTTCTTTCTTATGCTGAAAGATATTCTGAGCTCCTATTGTACAAGGATGCTTCCAAAAGTATGTGGGAAAATGGAATTAAAAGATAAATTTATTTTAGGAAAAAAAATTGATGTCTATGTACAGTTTTTTCACTATATACATTTCCATGAATTTTTGGAAAAGCCCTTATATTACTTGTTCCAGTCTTAGAATTAGGCATTTCTCCAGGATCTCTGGTTTCTTTCACTGCATTTTTGTATGCTACTATCCATTAAAAAATAACATTTCAGTTGAGTAAAAAAGTTCCAAATGTTTAGAGAAAATATACCAAAAAGAGGTTCAAGATTTCTGCACTGAAAACTTCACATTAATGGGAGGAAATAAGGAGACCCAAAGAAATAATCATGAATGAAAAATTCAATATAGTAAAGATGTTAATTTCCCACAAATTGATTTACAGATACAATTCAATCTCAAACAAAATATCAGGGCAAATGTGAAAATTCACAAGCTAATCCTAATGATTACAGAAAGCCCTAGGGTCAAAAGTAGTCAAGATAACCTAGAAGAAGAAAAACTCAATATATAGCTAGAACACCTAAAGAAGTGTGATATTGGGTAAAGGCACACAAATAATGGAATAAAGAAATATCCTAGCAGAACAAATAGTCTTGAAGACTATATGGTCACTTGGATCCCCAACATTTGAATATGAAACACTTCAACCATAAAGCAAACTTTGAAATAAGCTTCCTTTCCATGCTACCCAGCAAGGGGTCCGTATGAGGTGAGGTTGTTCTTAATTCCTATCATCGGGAGCCCATGCTGTCCTGCAAATGAAGGAGGAGGATGACTTCAAATTCCTTACAGCAGGAACCCACCTAAGTGGTACCCACCTTGACTTCCAAATGGAACAGTACATCTACAAGAGGTAAAGTGATGGCATTTACATCACAAACCTGAAGAGGACCTGAGAGGAACTTCTGTTGGTGGCTCACACCATTTGTGTCCATTGAAAACCCTGCTGATGTTCTTTAATGTGCTGTACATTGCTATTTAATGCTATAATTAGTAATCCAATGGTAGTTTTTTCACTCGATGTTGCTATATGGGCAAAATGTTGAAATCTTTACCTAATATATACTAAATTGATCTTCTGTATACAAAGAGAATTGAAAATGAATCTTTACATGAATGGAAGGGGAAAGGGAGCGGGAGGGGGGAGGGTTGCGGGCAGGAGGGAAGTTATGGGAGGGGGGAAGCCATTGTAACCCATAAGTTATACTTTGGAAATTTATATTCATTAAATAAAAGTTTAATAAAAAAAAAAAAAAAGAAAACCCTGCTGATGTCACTGTGATATCCTCCAGAAAAACTGGCCAGAGGGGTGTGCTGAGGTTTGCTGCTGCCACTGGAGCTACTCCTGTCGCTGGCTGTTTCACACCTGGAACCTACACTGACCAGATCCAGACAGCCTTCAGGGGAGCCACGGCTTCTGGTGATTACTGATCTCAGGGCTGCTCACCAGCCTCTTACAGAGGTATCTTATGTGAACCTGTCTGCTATTGCTCTGTGTAACACAGACTCCCCTCTGCACCTGTGGACACTGCCATCCCATGCAACAACAAGGGAGCCTACTCACTGGGTCCTAGGGTGGTGGACGCTGGCCCAGGAGGTTCTGCACATGTGTGGTACCAACTCCCAAGCACACCCGTGGGAGTCATGCCTATTCTCTACTTCCACAGAGATCCTGAAGAGATGGAAAAAGAAGAGCAGGCCACCACTGAAAGGGCTAGGACCAAGGAGGAGTTTCAGAGTGAAAGGGCTGCCTCAGCTCCTGGGTTTACTGTTACTCCACCTGAGGTTGCAGACTGGTCTGAAGCTATGCAGGCGCCCTCTGTGCCTATTCAGCAGTTCCCCACTGAAGACTGCAGTGCTCAGCCCCCCACAGAAGACTGGCCCACAGCTCCCACTGCTCAGAGCCACTGAATGGGTGAAGAATAATCACGGAGTAGTCTTAAGCTGCTCTTCACGTCCTCTGAAGCAAAAATGGAAATGAGTTTGGTGGAAAATAAACACAGGTTTCTAAAAAAGAAAGAAAGAAAGAAAGATGCTTGCAGGACCTGCCTATATGTTCATCACCTACATTCTCCCATTATCATTTTCATAGAGCTTGCAAATTGTATATTTCCGTATTCATTCATCTACCATATTTTCTTGCATGTCAAGAACTACAAGCATTCCTATAATTTCCCCCAAATATTTCGGTATGAATAATATTAAGTGTAATTCAATATTTCTTTATTTCTGGTATAAAATGATTCATGGAATGAATAATTAAGGTTATAATTGTTGAGATTTAAGAAATATTTCCACTTGTAAACACAATCTCCTATCAAATTATAGAATATGTTCATCATACCAGAAAGATTCATTGTTTTCATTTCCAGTCAATGCCTGTTCCATTTCTTTGAGACAATAATAATTCTGTTATTTTCAATTTAGAGTTTTTTGTGTTTTCTATAATTTTATATAGATGGAATCGTTCACTGTGTTCTATTTTTGTGTGCCACTTCTTGTATTCGGTGTATCTTAAATATTTTTACATGTTGTTACATGCATTGAAAAGCTATACATTTTTATTGAATGGTACTCCATTGTATGAACATACCAGTTTGTTTATTGCTCCTTCTATTGATGGACAGATGGGCAGTTTCAAGTTTTTGTTTATCATGAATAAAACTGCCATGAACATTATTTTATAAGTCCTTTGTGGACAAAATATATAATTTCTGTTGCATAAATACATCGTAGTGAAACTAATGTGTCATAGGGTGGGCATCTATAAAGTTTGAGTTTTGCAAAATCTCTATTCTGCATTATTGCCTTCTCAAGTATTCAGTCCAGGAAATAAAGCAAGCGAAAAGACGTTGTTTACTGTTCTTGAGTTCTGAGTTCTCTAGTTAGCTTGCCTTTGTTTCTCTACCTTTCAGAATTTTCTTACATTTATTTTACTTCTAACATCTAAGGATTTCAGCTCTACTTTGTCATCTTGTTTGAAATTGTATTTTTGTTATCTTTTTGAATATGCCAATAGTAGATATGGGCAGGATCTGTGAGGCAGCATCTTTGATGGTCTCGATTTTCTGCAGGTGGAAGTGGGACGGAGCTTGCCATGTGCCTGGAAATAGGAAACAGAGTGGCTAGAGTTTATGAGTAAGAGGAAAGAGACAGGAGTCAGTTTATTACCAAGAGGAATTTCTGATCTCTGTTTCTTGGGACGCTTCTTTGAAAGAACAAAACTTGGATCACTCTTGAGGGATGTCAGATGAAGGGAAGAGGCATATGCTTGGGTGGAAGTGTGAGTAGCTCAGAGCAACAACAGAGGAAATAAGCTGAATGGGCATCTGCAAGTAGTTCCTGAAGTCTTTGAGGCAAAGCTAAGTGGTGTTTTCCAAAAACCATGAGAAGGATGAGGCAAGAAAACAAGGGTAATAACAAAATACTTGCCTTTAGTTGTAGAGAAGTGATGCAGGAAAGCTAGAGGAGAATCCCTCTGGTCCCCACCTCCACTGGGCTTCCTTTGTCTTCAGTAGTCACAATTGTAGCTGGAGAGAAGTCAGACAGATGTAATCTGGGAAAGAGTGTTGCTTGAAGAGAGATCCGACATGAGCTTAAGTTAGCTTTGAGCAAAGCAGTGAAGAGTTGGGAGGAAGCATGAAGTACAAAGGAGCAAAAAGCAATTTATCTTTGCAGTTAATAACCAGACAACTTTTACAATGGGGTGGTACTAGAGAAGCTGATTTTGTTGTTGCTTGTGAGAGAATAGCAAGATGAGAATGCCAAGGGAATAAGAGACAAATAGCAATAAAAATTACCAGGATTACAGTGCAGGAAAACAAAGTCATCAGTATAGAAAAATGCCCTCTTTTAACCATTTGTAGTTAGTTCACATCTATTTACTCACAGTTTACCTGCCATTTTACTTCTCATGTAGCACGTTACATGATGTTACATTGATGTTCCTATTCTGACACTTTATGCCCTGGTTTCAGGGCAATGCATATCCATTATGACAGTCACTTATAGGGGGCCGGCACTGTGGTGCAGCAGGTTAATGCTCTGGCCTGAAGCGCCAGCATCCCATATGGTCACTGGTTCGAGATGCGGCCAACTGGGAAGTGAACCACTGGATGGAAGACCTCTCTCTCTCTGCCTCTCCTCTCTCTGTGTAACTCTGACTTTCAAATAAATAAATAAATAAATATAGAACTGCAACCCTTTAAAAAAAGGAAGTCACTCATAAATTAGCCAAAATACATACATAAACACTATATATATGAATATATATATATATATATATACACACATATATAATGCATTCTTTAGCCAAGGAAGATTTTTTGACACCAGGAGATTGTTTGACACAGGAAGATTTTTTCACACACACACACACACACACACTTAAACACATAATGTGCAAATCTTTTTGTGTTCTGGTGTCAAAAAAATCTTTCTTGCCTAAGGAATGCATTACAAATATATTTGAAATAATGTATGCCTCAAGCAGTGAGTGTCTTTTTTGAGTTACTTTTATTTCTGTCTCACTTTGAAAGCCAAATATCTTTATAAGATACTGCACAGAAATTTGTTTGCTGATTAAGAAATTTACTGATGACTCCCTAAGGCATCTTGGCGACATGGTTGATCATGACATCAGACAGCTGTTGCCACGTATGGTACATTCCTTTGCTTCTGAGGTTGACCCAAGTGCCCCAGGAGATTAGGGCTATGCTCAGTGGGCAGGGCTGGGTGCCATGTAATGCTACAGGATAAGCATGGAGATGTGCTTGAATGCATTAATCTTATTTGAGGATTTGAGAGAAAATTCATGGGGAAGAAAAGTAGTTTTGTATACACAGCAAGATGAAAAGAATAATATTTTCCATGCCAGACAATTTTAAATTCTTCACAAAAACACAGAAAGTAGATTAAGGAATAAGTGCAAAACGTAGAACTGTGACATTGTCCCCTAATTGTGATTAGTGCTGCAAACTCATCAAAGAGAAGTGAAGGTGCCTGTTGGGGTATTGGGAACTAATGACATAGCCCAGTGGCTGGTGTTCTTTCTCCTGCGATAACCAGCTGGAAGATGGGATTT
Organism: Lepus europaeus; assembly: GCF_033115175.1. Lineage (NCBI taxonomy): Eukaryota > Metazoa > Chordata > Mammalia > Lagomorpha > Leporidae > Lepus > Lepus europaeus. The sequence continues at coordinate 62,715,500 of NC_084839.1, forward strand.
ATTGGTGAGTCTCAGAAGATTTACATGGCTAGAATTTTGGAAAAATGAGTTTATCCCCTGAGATCTGGGGTTTTTAACATTTGACAGTATACACACAAAAATGTTTCCCACAACTACTCTTTCTGCTCTGATTATACTCAAATGTTCTGTTTACAAACATACTCCTATTCTTAGTTCTATTTTCCTTCCCCGTGAAATCCTTGGTAATACAAAAGCACTGACAATTCTAGAATTTGACATTTATGTGTTAATCTTCATTTGCTTTTCCAATGTTAGATAATATAAATGTATGAACTTCCCCATGACAGCTGAATACAGTTCCTCAACAGACAGAACAGTGAGAAGAGTTCAAGACTCCTGGAAACCACCGAGACTGTGGCAGGTGGGACGTTCTGCTGGATGATCCTACTAATAAACTTGAAGAGCTTGATAAGAGCTTAGTGCATAACAACTTGAGAAACCGTAGTCAAGCTAAACAGCAGTAAACCTAACAAGTATGGAATGTACTTAGATGCTTTTCCAGATTTTTACTGTTGTAAAGAGGTGGATGTCTCCATGTTTTGATATTGCCTGGGGAACCTGTGAGCAAAATCTACAAAATGTTGTTGCTCTACATCAATTTTAGGAGAACTGATGCCTTAACACTATTGAATCTTCCAATCCACTAATGTATCTTTTAATTTTTTAGGTCTTCTTTCATTTATTTTCATCAGTGTTTTTTTTTAAATTTCAGGATACATATTCTGAATGTATTTTGTTAGGATTACACTAAGAATTTAGTTTTTTGGTTCTGTTGTAGTAGGTACTGTCATAGTTAATTTTATGGTATCAACTTGACTGGATTAAGGACTACATAGAAACCAAGGAAAGTGTTATTGTGTATCTGTGAGGGTGTTTCTAAATGGGACTAGTATGTAGATCTGAGTGGGCCAGGTGGGAAGGTTCTGCCTCATTGTGGGTGGGCGTCACGCACTGGCTGGAGGTCTAGGAGAGCAAACACAGGTGAATCAGTCTTTTGCTTGGAGAGCTTGGATGAACTTGATTCCTCCTTGGACATCAGGTGCTGGTCGTTGGACCCCAGGACTTAGACAAGTGGTCCTCTTACAGGAACTCAGGCTTTTGACTTTGAACTGAGAGTTGCACCCAGCTTCTCTGTTCCTGAATCTCTTAGAATTTAGACGGAGCCGTGTTACAGGCATCCCAGGGCCTCCATTCTGCAGATGACTTGTCATGGGACTTCTCAGCTTTCATCATCAAGAGATCAAGTTATCCTAATAAATCCACTTCAGATATCAGTATACATATCCTATTGATTCTGTCCCTCTAGAGAGCTCAGACTAATACAGGTACTTTTTCTGAAATTTATATTCCAATTGTTCATTTCTAGGATATAGAGATAGTTTTTGGTGCATAATGGCCTAGTGTTTTACAGCTTTACAGAACTCATTTGGTATTAGGAGGAGACTTTTTTTTTTTTCCCAAAGAAGCCTTTTTATTTAATGAGTACAAATTTCATAATTACAACTTTAGGAATGTAGTGGTTCTTCCCCCCATACCTGCCCTCCTATCCTCCTCCCATCCCACCTCCTCCTCTCTCTCCCATCTCATTCTCCACTAAGATTTGTTTTTAATTAACTTTCTACACAGAAGACCAACCCTATACTAAGTAAAGATTAACAATTTGGACACACACACACAAAATATAAAAAACTGTTTGAGAACAAGTTTTACAGTTAATTTTCATAGTAGAACTCATTAAGGACAGAGGTCCTGCATGGGGAGTAAGTGCACAGTGACTCGTGTTGCTTATTTAACAATTGACAGTCTTATTTATGACATCAGTGATCACCCAAGGCTCTTGACATGAGCTGCCAAGGCTATCGAAGCCTTCTGAGTCCTCAATATCAGGAGGTTTTTAATAGACACTGTGGGATTTTCCACAGATATTTTTATTCCTTTATTTCTAATCTAAATTTTAAATTCATTTTCTTATCTTAGGACATGGAATAGAACTTCCAGGATCATGTTGAACCTGGTGTTAAGAGGATATTCTTTTCTCTTTCCTAATCCCAAATGGAAACATTCAGTCTTTCACTATTTCAAGATTCCAATTATATGTGTGTTAGACTGTATGATATTGCCCCATAGCTCTTGGATATTTTACTTTTAAAATTCATCTCTTTCCTTCTTTCTTTTTTTTTTTAAGACTTATTTATTCACCTAAAAGGCAGAGCTACAGAGAGGCAGAGGCAGACGCAGAGAGAGAGAGAGAGAGAGAGAGAGAGAGGTCTCCCATCCACTGACTCACTCCCCAAATGGCCACAAAGCTGGAGCTGGGCTGATCCTCTGGGAGCCTCCTCTGCATCTTTCACGAGGGCACAGGGGCCCAAGGGCTTGGGGCCATCCTCCACTGCTCTCTCAGGCCATAGCAGAGATCTGAATCAGAAGTGGAGCAGCTGGGACTCAAATTGGCACCCACAAGAGATGCTGGCACTGCACGCAGTGGCCTCATATGCCACGCCACAGCCCTGACCTCTAATTCATTTCTTATCTTTTTAAAAATTTTTTATTTTTTTTACAGGCAGAGTTAGACAGTGAGAGAGAGAGAGAGAAAGAGAGAGAGAGAGAGGGGGGCAGAGAGAAAGGTCTTCCTTCCATTGGTTCACCCCTGAAATGGCCGCCACAGCCAGTTCGCTGCACTGATCCAAAGCCAGGAGACAGGTGCTTCCTCCTGGTCCCCCATATGGGTGCAGGGCCCAAGCACTTGGGCCATCCTCCACTGCCTTCCCGGGTCACAGCAGAGAGCTCGACTGGAAGAGGAGCAACCGGGACAGAACAGCTGGGACTAGAACCCAGGGTGCCAGCGCTGCAGGTGAAGGATTAGCCAAGTGGGCTGCAGCGCCATCCTATCTTCGTGTTTTAGTTTGGGCAACTTCTATTGACCTAACTTCAATGTCACTGATTCTTTTTTTAGCCATATCAAACCTACTTGAAGACTTTGCTGAAGGCATTTGTATCACTGTGTTCTTATTTGTAACATTTTCATTATATTATTTTTTATGGTTTAGTTCTCTTCAAATTACCCATCTGATCTTTCAAGTTGCTCATATTTGTATTAGAGCCCTTTATTTTTATTATTATTTTTTTTTACAGAAGATCAGTTTAGTATATATTTGGTAAAGATTTCAACAGTTTGCCCCCATATAGCAACACAAAGTGAAAAAAAAATACTGTTGGAGTACTAGTTATAGCATTACATAAGAGTGTACAGCACATTAAAGACAGAGATCCTACATAATATTTTTTTAAAAAATTAATTAATTTTCTATGCCATTTTCAATTTAACACCAGGTTTTTTTTCATTTTATTTTAATAGATTTAAGGTATATAAAATTATGCAGATTTATAGGATATGTGGTATTTCATTATGTGTATCTACTGTGTAATGTTCAAAGTAAATATATATATATATATTTTAACTTTTATTTAGTAAATATAAATTTCCAAAGTACAGCTTATGGATTACAATGGCTTTTCCCCCCATAACTTCCCTCCCACCTGCAGCCTTCCCATCTCCTGCTCCCTCTCCCATTCCATTCACATCAAGAATCATTTTCAATTATCTTTATATACAGAAGATCAATTTAGTATATATTAAGTAAAGATTTCAACAGTTTGCGCCCACACAGAACATCAAGTGTAAAATACTGTTTGTGCACTAGTTATAGCATTAATTCACACTGAACAACAGAGATCCTAATGTTTGCAAATATTTAACATTTCTTCATAGTCTTTAATATATTAATTATGGTTATTTAAAATATTATTTTAAAATTTGAGATAGGGAGATAGAGTCAGACACACAGAGACAGAGCTCCCATTCTTTGGTTCACCCCCTAAATATCTAAGATAGCTGGGGCAGGGCCAGGGTTAAGCCAGGAGCCAGGAACTCAATCTGGGTCTCCCACTCTGGTGACAGGGACCCAACTGCTTGAGCCATCATCCCTGTCTCCCAGAGTGCTCATTAGAAGGAAGCTGTAACCAGGAGCCAGAGCTGGGTGTTGAACACTGGCACTCCCGTATAGGATAGAAGTATCCTCAATGGTAGCTTCAATACTAGACAAAATGCCCTCCCCTCTTTTAAAATTTCTTTTGGACATTTCCAACATCTTTTCCATATCGAAGTACCATTCTATTGATTGCACTATTGTCAGTTGGTTGTTTTTTATTTTCTTTCCAAGTTTCATTTCTTGGTTATTATTGCTGTTGTAACCTGACATCATATGTACAACACTGGAGGCTGAAGTAAACAGTTTTTATGGCTTGAAATGGGCATACTTATGCTGCTACGAGACCCCAAATGGCTCTACACTCTCTGGCCAACCTACACACATTCTCCACAAATTTGTCACTAATTCCAGCTGACTCTTTCCTACTCATGTCTGGCGATGTCCGACCAAGCAAGGTAGTTGCTTACATTTTCACTCCCTCCAGCTACTTGTTTTTCCACATATTTCAGGCTACTCATGTCTGTGACCATAGCTCTATGATGACTTCGAGAAAAGTTGTGAACTTGCAGTTTGTCTGGATTTTTGTTTATGGTTGTAATAGTAGAACTGGTGCTCTTTTGAGGTCTCTGAACCCCTAGCAGTTTGAAATAGCAAAATTACATGAATAAGAAATATGTCCTACTACTACCAGATTTGAACAATCAAGAAGTATTTAAAATTACAAACTCACTTTCATTTACTCTTCTGTCCTATTCTGCTTCTGGTTTTTTCTTCTAGCTTAAAAAATTTAAATAAACATCTCAGAAAAATATGTGGAGGCACTAAATATCTCTCTCCCATTCTTACACCAAAATTGTCACCTCTTGCCTTTTTCTCTGAATATCTTTCTTAGTAGATTCATAGAGACGTTCTTTTTTTTTTTCCCACAGCTGTGTACTATGCCTTAGTTTATCTGATAGTTGCCTATGTTAGCCACTTAGGTTGTTTCTAATATTTTGCTATTATAAATAATATAATGGACAATTTTGGAGATATGTTAAGTTCTTACATATGCAGACTTATCTGTAATAGAAAATCAGAGAGTTGGGATTGCTAGAATTCATTCATAAGTTTACATGTTTGGCTGATTCCCCACATTTTATTTTCAACAATGTTTGTTTTCATTATTCTAGTGGAGTTTCTAGTGAGAACTAAGTTAGACATTAGTTATTAATCTACTGTCTTTGCCCAGTTCCTCACATTTATTCTTCAGTCCTCATTTCTCTTCCCACTACTCCATCTAAGCTGCTCTTTTAGTTCCTTATAGCTAAATCCAATGGGCATCTTTTTATAAATCACCTTGTTTGACCTCTCAGTTGCAGTGGGCAATTATATCTCTTCTTGGATCTCATGACTCCACTTTATTTTGGTATGGTTTCTACTTATTTACTGTTCCTTTTCATTTGCTTTTGCCAGCTCCTCCTAGGCACTCCAATCTCTTAGCTTTAGGAGTTCTCATTTCTACCTACTCACTCGCTAATTTCAGATGGTAGATGCAGAGGAGAAAGACATGTGAAATAAATGCCTTTCACCTTTGTAGACTCCAAGATCAGGAGAGACATTCCCAAGTAGTGACAAACCCCCCACAGGTCCCTATTCCACACAGCACAGAAGCAAAAGAGATAGAGTGAGGTTCTGATCAAGTACCTGAAACCAACTCCCAGAGTCCTCACGTGTTCAGTACTGTGCGAGAAGCAGTCCAGTGTTTTTCATGCTGGCAGGAGGGGTGCAGATAACTGAGACCAAAACAAAACAAAAAACAAAACCCCAAACACTACATAAATAAATAATTTGCCAAAATAAAGGATGTGGGGTTGTTTTTAGATATAAAGGAATACAAACATCAGAGAGGTTGTATTTGATGCGGGCAATGTTCTCATGATTCTTACAAAAATTTTACTTCTTTCACTTTAATATACCATCATCTCCAGTGGCAGAATAAAGTTTGTGACCATCTCCCAAAGTGAAATTTTGTAGAAGTCTGTTTTAACTAAAACATATGTGTGGAATTTTAATTCTACATCATGCATGATTCATGTTATTTTTGTATTAAATCATACTTCTATTTTTAAGGAATATGTAGTCTAAATTGCATGACACCGGATTAAGTATGCTTTTCTATTTTTAATAGTTATGTGTTTTTTTCCCTTCTAATATTTGCTTATTCAAGTAATTTATTCATAGTTTTATACACAATTTTCTTTGACCATTTTTCCTATTTTTTTTTTAAAGATTTATTTATTTAAGTGAAAGTCAGAGTTACACAGAGAGAGAAGGAGAGGCAGAGGGAGAGAGGTCTTCCATCCTCTGGTTCACTCCCCAGATGGCTTACTGGCCGGAGCTGGGCTGATCTGAAGCCAGGGGCCAGGAGCTTCTTTCGGGTCTCCACAAGAAGGGGCCCAAGGACTTGGGCCATCTTCTACTGCTTTCCCAGGCCATAACAGGGAGCTGGATCAGAAGTAGAGCAGCTGGGACTCAAACTGGCACCCATATGGGATGACAGCACTGCAGGCCACAGGGGTGGTCCCCTCCTATTGTTTTGTAAGAGCTTCGTGTTGAGGATAAATCTCATTTACAAACATGATTTCTCAAGTTCACATACACTCTGAACTTAATTTATATTATAATCTTTATTTCTGTGGGTACTGGAAACTAAATCCTAAACAACTCATGATTTTCCATCATTTTCTCCCAGACAGGGAAAATAAGCTTTATTGAACACTACAGATCATAAGATTTGATTAAACTGCAGTTAATTGACTTCTACAATTTAAAAACCACTGGGTCCAACGTTTAAAGACGAACAGATTTCACAGCAGGAGAAATTCAAATCTGTAGTTGCTGTTGAGGTGTCAGAATTATCTGTCTTCATTGGGCTTACAGTTTTGCATGGAAGCAGCTACCTGGAGCTCTGGAGCAGCTGCTCTTTTCGAAGGGTACCTGTGTGTTCTCCAGCTTAATATAGTCCCACCCTATGTGTTTTAAAAAATATGGGACACATTGGTATGTGCATGTGGGTATGCATTTAATGACCATATGTTTACATATAAACCTACCTGCAAATATGTAAGCACATATTTTTAAGTGCTTGTAGGAAATAATTCTGTTTGGATTTAAGTCACAGCAAACTACTGCTACTGTCTACTGCTCCCTGTTGTGCACCTGCATTCTTTGCTCATTTATGTTAACTGTGTAGTCCCTGTCATCATTCGAGTTTTCAATGCTTTCTCTAGACATTATGAAAACTGTGCTAGTGATAAACAACTTCATTAAAAAAATTGATATTTATACACTTGATCAGCTGGGAATTGTTAATGTAAAGTAATCTTCATATTTTATGTAGACTATATCATCAGGCATTTTTTTCCTATTTCTTGATATAGTTTCTAATCTGCTGTTTTATTTTGTACCTCTCAGTAGCTGAATTTTTATACTAGGAGGTTTGTCCTACCCCATCTGATAAACTTGTGAAATGATGTAATATATAGGATATATTTTAATCTATATTTATGTTTTATTATCTATATTAACTTGCTATTTGATAGATGAAAATGATCTGAAGCTCAGTGTTTTCCTTTGGCATACATGTAATATTTATTCCCTAGAAATCTTTTTTGTTACATAAGTAGAGAAATCACAAAGAAAAACTGGCACCGGACAGGATGATAGGTGTTGTATGATCAGATACTGGGCCGGAGGGGAAAAATAACTATAAATAAATTATATACACATATTAAGTTATGAAGAATGGTAGTGGTTTAGAAAGCACAATAAATTACTCCTCTACACCTATGAGTTCTGACCTATTAAGGAATAAAGAGTTGGTATGCAAATGGGATAATAATTATGGAAAAACCAAATCAAAATTGAATAGAAAACCTATTAATTCTTATGGCCAGAAGTCCAAATTGCTAAAGCAGAGGTTGATACAGGATTTTGACCAATTTTATTCACATTTAAGTAATAGTATTATAATTACTATGAAAATCTGTTTCTGTGGATCCAACGCTAGATAAACAAATCCTCACTATATATAGGCAGTACCTTTCTTTTTCCTTCTCCTGACTTGTAGTTACTATTTGAAATAGTATATAATATTATTATGAATGACAGCATGGGATAATATGTATTTAACATTCTTGGATTGCTCTGGTTTGTTCTTGTTTTGTGATTTTGCACTGTTTCTTATCTTGGTATATACATATGGCGTGGCATACAGGGAATGCTTTCTGAGGAAAGGAAAAGTTAACCTACCTCTGGCTTATAAAGAGTCTGTAACCATATATGTTTACAAATTGCCAACTTTGAGATGGACAGGTGAAAGGCACTATATAAGTGCCAAGTATTTTTATCTATCTACATCTTGCTGAGTGAACAAATCTTTTTAATGCCCATTGTAATGACACAGTTGTTCCATATGGTGGACTTTAGATGCATAAAAAAATCCAGAGTTAGTACATTCCCTGGAGAGAACCAGATTGTCCAGGTGTGCCATATTTTAAACTCAGGGTACAACTATGAGACACAGCTTTTCAAAATTCAGCCTCAAATAGCAACTCAGATGAAGTAAGTTTTTCCATTTACAACCCTCTCTTTGATTAGTGAAACAAAACCATGCCAGCACCTACTAAACAGGAGATCCCAATAATTTTATGGTATTTTCTTCATATATGGTTACAGACTCTTTATAAGCCAGAGGTAAGCTAACTTTTGCTAAGAGGAAGTTCCTGGGAGCTAAATTACTGAGATTATATTATTTGCATATTTTTTTCTGGAATTTGATAAAGACTCAGACTGGGCTTGTTTCTGGTGATTCCAAGAAGGTGGTGTTCCTCAGAGATCTTTGGTGGCATCTTTTAAGTCTTTGTGGATTATGTTCAGAGTTCCTCATGCCATTGGCAGATAGAACAACTAGACACATTCAACAAAGCAGTACATTTAGAAATCTGATGTTAGGGGGCCAACGAGTGGCACAGCGAGTTCAGCCACTGCCCGCGATGCTGGTATCCCATATGAGCACTGATCTGAGTTGATTCCTGGCTACTCCACTTCCAATGCAGGTCCCTGCTAATGCACCTGGGAAATCAGAGGAAGATCACTCAAATACTTGGTCCCTCCACTTAGGAGACTGGATGAAACTCCTGGCTCCTGGCTTCTGCCTGGTACAACCCTGTCTTGTGACCATTTAGGGAGTGAACTAGTGGATGGAAGATTCCCTCTCTCTCTCTCTCTCTCTCTCCCTCCCTCAAACCCTCCCTCAATGGCTCCTTCAATCCCTCCCTTTGTAACTCTGCCTTTCAAATAAATACAATGACTCTTAAAAAATTTAAAAAAAGGAAAATAACTTGATGTCAGGGCAGGTGTTTGGCATAGTGGTTAGAAACCACCAGGGATACACACATCCCATATTGGAGTGCCTGGGTTCAAGTCCTGGCTCCACTCCTGATTTCAACTAATGTTCTCCCTGGGTGATGACTCCCAGAGGTGATGACTCAAGTAGCTTGTCCCTGCCACCTAGGAAGACGGGGATTGGGTTCTCAGCAACTGGCATTTTCCTGGCCCAGCCCTAGAGATTGTAAGTATTCTGTGGAATAAAACAGTTAATGGAAGATCTCTGTCTGCATCTCTATTTGTCTCTCAGATAAATAAATAAAAGTTTTATAAAAATAGATTTATTGGAAGACTAGATTCTTACTGAGTCAGATTCCTTTTCTCATTTTACTGAGTATTTACTGTTGAAGTAGATCTTCCTTCTCCTAAATGATCAAGTATTTCTCTTGTAAAATAACTCATGCATGTGGCATCTTCAAGAAGTCTGCTTGTTGTGGTACCTAGGACTGGAAGACAAAAGTCTGAGTGAGAAGGTGAAACAAAGATGCTTGCTTCCTGGTGTGCTGGTGGAAGTGTCTGCCTGGCCTAGTGAGTTTTCTCACCAAGTCTGCTCCACTAGATAAGGTAGTCATAATGAGGCCCTCGTGGATCCTAATGACCCCAGAGCATATGCAGTCAATATTCTCTACCTAGGCTTCCTTCCGAGTCTTCCACGCAGAAAAGACTGGTGGAAAGAGGTCAGGCTTTGAAATATCATTCACTGCACCTAATTTCTTATCCTGGTTCTCAGCTGGAAGAAAAAAAGATCTGTAAGTTCCTTTTAAAAAAATTTCCAGAATTCTTTAAGAGATAAGCTTAATGCCCAGCAATTTTAAAAACATTTAAACTCAGGTAGCACACATTGGCCAAAGGTAAAAAGGCTTTAGAATAGAAATGATGCTTATTAATTTTATAAAATAGAAGGCCAGGCCTATTTTTCTTTCTCTAGCATGATTTCTCTTGCAATTTCTGTATTTAACAGCAGTGATTTGGAAGTTAAGTTGTATCTGTTACCAATGTGATATATAGCTTGGAAGGACGAGTGATGGGTGAAGTCTTTACTCTAGGTAATGTTCCGTGGGTTTTTCAAGTCACTTGTTTTTATTTAAGAGGAGAGATATGAAAGTTATTGCAAACTGTGAAGGGAGAGACAGTAAAAAACAATTTAAGAAGGAGAAAAAGGGGAGGGAAGCTTCCTGGCAATACACCATTTGCAAAGTCACAATGAACACCCCAACAAATGTATAGTGCAGCCAGACTTTCTTCTCAGTTGGCACAGGTAATTGTTCGGAACACACATGTGCTGAGGCTTGGATTTTGGTTCTGCTTGACATATCATCTGCTCTTGGACACCCCAGCATAATTTCTTCCTATGATCTTCACCAGTTCACTGTATGAGTTCCAGTATCACTTCTCAAAATACTGGGCTACCTGCTTTATCTTGCATCAGTTTCAGCTTCATTGGTCCACCTTTGGGAGAATAAAGCACTGGGTCTACTGGCAACAATCAGGTCTTATTCATATGCCTGAGGTCCCATTTCTTCTCTTTGTAGATAGCAAGTGAGCTGACCTTGAGAAATTCCTTGGTATTTAGGTGGTAGATTAAATTCTTGTGAAATATCAACTGGGGATTCCCTCTCCTCCTAAAACTGCAGATTCATCAGCCTTTGTCTTAATTTTCAGAGACTCAGATCATTTTCTGTACTGGACTCTGACTCACTGATAATTGATTCATCTGTCACTAACACCTCCCCTTCTGGCTCTCTGTGCTGCACTTTCCATTATTGGATTCTGTAGTCATTGGGAGGCTTCTGAGACCATTTCTGAAATGCCGTTGACTTCTCCATGTGGGTACTGCCACTTCACAGGAAGAGCATGTTGCTTCCTTGGGGTTACTGACACTTCACCGTAGGGATCATATTTGATAGATCGGGCTTCTCTCCTGACATCTCTCTCACTCTGCCCTGCACAGATACTGGTAAAGCCTGTGGCAGCTGGATCCACATTGGCTTCTTTTTCAGGTCCCATGTGTTCCTTCGTGGCTTCACCTACACTATAGGACCATCTTTTTTCTGCCAGCAAAATTGATTCTAGTGAGAAAATCTTTGTCTCCAGGTTCTATTTCCAATGTGAAATGTAATCATTGATACTTTTCATCAATTAGGCTAACTTCTATTGGATCATCTTATTTCAATGTATTTTTATTGGTATTAGTATTACAGTTAAAATGAGAAAACAGGTCCCACTTCTCCATGTCCTGTGGCCCAGCCAGTAAGGATTTTCCCGTTTCCTGAGTTCCTTTGTATATGTACTTATCTGTGCACAATTTATAGGTATCTTATACTTCATCTAAACCTTCATTCAGATAGCATGTTGTGAGTTTTAAGAGGTATGAAATGATGTTTTAACACAAATTCAGGAACTGTGAGGGTTAAGTGAATGAATACAACTGCTGAGAGCCAAGAGAAAGAGCAGAGTATATTTAATGATCATGGGTCCCTACCCTGAGCCTCAGCTTTGGAATTGTAGCCCAGTGAATAGGTTGATGAACTCTGGGAGTCTGTGACTGGGACCATGGAGCCAACACTGACAAGTGTTCCAATTTAAAAAGAGAAGCCAGAAGTCTGAATCTATATGCAAAATATCTTGATCTTTAAATTGTGGAAACTAATTCCCTCTCCATATCTCTACTCCCCACTTAATGCTTCCTTCACATTAGAAACAGGTGAAAGTCTCATACAATTCTAGAAACTGTAATCTCTCTTGAACTACCATGAAATAATTCTTGTATCCCAGGTTCTGATGACGTTTTCCCTGTCAGAGTTTCTATTCTGAATTATTCTTTATGTGTTTACTACCTGGCTATCTTAAAAGTCTCAGATATTTAGTCTTGAACATTTATAATGAATGTATAAATGTGGTAACTTTTCCACAGTCATCCTTTTTTTTTCAAAAAAATTTTAATTTTATTTAATTTATATAAGCTTCATATCTTTTATATATACAGATTTAGGAACATAGTGACACTGCCCACCCGACCCTACCTTCCCTCCTGTCCATGCTCCAACACTTCCTCTCCCTCCCTCTCGCATTCCCACTATTAATTTTTGCAAAGATCTATTTTCAGTATACTTAATGATCAGATAGTTAACCCTACTCTAAGTAAAAGAGCTAAACAAATGGTATTAAGAGCAAAATAACAAAAACAAAACAAAACACCATTCTTCAATGGAAGAGACAAGGGTTATAAACAATCATTGAATCCCAAAATGTCTATTTCACTCCAATATATTACATTTTAGATACTCTATTAGCTGTCTTGGATCAGAGAAAACATGATAGCTGTCATTTTGGGACTGGCTTATTTCACTAAGCACAATGGTTTCCAGTCGTGTTCATCTTGTTGCAAAAGACAGGATTTCTTTTTTTTTTTTTTTTTTTTTTTACAGCTGAGTAGTACTCCATAGTGTATATATACACCATAATTTCTTTATCTAGTCAACAGTTGATGGGCATCTGGGTTGATTCCATATCTCAGCTATTGTGAATTGTGCTGCAGTGGACATGGGGGTACAGATAACTCTTTCATATACTGTTCATATACTGATTTCTTTTGGTTTGAGTAAGTTCCCAGGAGTGGGATGGCTGGGTCATGTGGTATGTCTATATTCAGATTTCTGAGGTATCTCCATACTGTCTTTCACAGTGGCTGCACCAGTTTACATTCTCACTGACAGTAAAATCCCAATTTCTTACCCACTACAGAATTAACATCTTGTTTTTGGTGGCCATCAAGTCTATTGTCACTGCCGAAACCCCTCCCTGACTCTTCCCTGATGTGCAGAATGTGTATTACTGCTCTTCCTGGTGATGTTCTGTCCTCTCACCTGTGGTCTGCTGTCCAGGATTGGCCCTGGATTCTCCCTTTACCTACATGAGTATTAGCTTCTCTCGCCTTTCTGTGCCTGACTTCTAAAGGGATGTGCTCCCGTAAAGTTTCATTCTTGAGTTTTTAACTTCTTCTTAGACATCCCCATGTAGACATGTCAGCAGCACCATAGAGTCACTACAAAAATATATATAAATTTGAACTAATCCCTTCCCTGCCCATTTGCCTCTAGGGTACAGTTAGCAAAAGAGAATCACATTAATTTTATTAACAAAGATAACTTAAGCTAAAAAAAAAAAAACCAGGTATTAGGGGCATTGAAAATGGGCTGCAAGGACAATGAGGTAACAAAGAGACAGTAACCACAGGAAGCAGCTGCCCTGGGGCTGAGACGCAAGAGGAAGAGGTTGTGATTGTTAGAACCTAGGGACCCAGAGACAAGCCTTTCCAAAGCCAGGATATGGAGCCTTGGGAAGACCTCCCTTTGGCATCTTGAAAGACGTGCTATCTGAGACTGGTTTTAGGAGTGTGGGTAATATCTAGAATCTGGAAATACCTGCTACTTCCAACATGAAGGGTTCTTGCTGAGGGTATACGGCAAGTGAACAGCAGGAAGCATCACCGTTCTGCCTCTTCAGGTTTTCCATCTCTCTCTCTCTCTCTCTCTCTCTTTCTCTCTGCCTCTCTCTCTCTTTTTTTAAGATTTATTTATTTTATTTGTAAGTCAGAGTTACACAGAGAGAGGAGAGGCAGAGAGAGAGAGAGAGAGAGAGAGAGAGAGAGACGGAGAGAGAGAGAGAGAGAGAGAGAGAGAGGTCTTCCATCCAATGGTTCACTCCCCAGATGGCCTCAACAGCCAGAGCTGCGCCAATCCGAAGCCAGGAGCCAGGAGCTTCTTCCGTGTCTCCCACGTGGGCGCAGGGGCCCAAGTACTTGGGCTACCTTCCATTGGTTTCCCAGGCTGTAGCAGAGAGCTGGATCAGAAGAGGAGCAGCCGGGTCTCGAACTGGCCCCCATATGGGATGCCAGTGCTTCAGGTCAGGGCGTTAACCTGCTGTGCTACAGCGCCAGCCCCTCCATCTCTTTCTTTCTTTCTTTCTTTTTTTTTTTTATTAAACTTTTATTTAATGAATATAAATTACCAAAGTACAACTTTATGGGTTACAATGGCTTCCCCCTCCCAAAACTTCCCTCCCACCCACAACCCTCCCCTTTCCCGCTCCTTCTCCCCTTCCAATCACATCATGATTCATTTTCAATTCTCTTTATATACAGAAGATCAGTTTAGTATATATTAGGTAATGATTTCAACAGTTTGCCCCCATATAACAACACAAAGTGAAAAAAAATACTGTTGGAGTACTAGTCATAGCATTAAATAAGAGTGTACAGCACGTTAAAGACAGAGATCCTACATAATATTTTTTTAAAAAAATTAATTAATTTTCTATGCCATTTCCAATTAACACCAGGTTTTTTTTTTCATTTCCAATTCTCTTTATATACAGAAGATCAATTCAGTATATAATTAGTAAAGATCTCATCAGTTTGTACCCACGCAGAAACACAAAGTGTAAAAATACTGTTTCAGTACTAGTTATAGCATCACTTCACATTGGACAACACATTAAGGACAGATCCCACATGGGATGTAAGTACACAGTGACTCCTGTTGCTGACTTAACAATTTGACACTCCTGTTCATGGCATCAGTAATCTCCCTAGGCTCTAGTCATGAGTTGCCAGGGCCCTCCATCTCTTTCTATCACCACCACTGGGGGAACATGGTAAGAAGCCGGTCAGCAAAGAGCGGATGTTTATATAGTCTGGTCTCTACCACCCCCACAATGAATATAGAAAAGTGGATTTGGAGCTGAAAGCTATGCTGCATCTTCCATACCTTTGTTGAAGGCTCCACCATCATCCATGCCCTGACGACTTCTGCATTCACCTCTAAGAGATGCCTTTCTCTTCCAGTGACACTATCCTTGTTTAGACCTTTATTCCTCTTACTGAATCCATTTCTGAAGCTTACTAATGATTTCTTCTCTCCTCCTGTCTTATTTATGGTTAATCTAGATTAATCTCTACAACCACCGCCCTTTTTGTGACTCTGCTGCTACTAAGATTAAGTCAAAATCTTGGCATGGCTTTCAAGGCTTTTACATTCTCAGGCATCTTTTCAGACTCACCTAGAAGATGTGAGGTGATGGCCATGTTAATTTACTTGGCTATCCTAACCATTGTGTACAAGTATATATAGTTTCTATGTATCAAAACATCATGTTGTACACCTTAAAAAATGGATTACCCTAACAGTGCCTTGTTTCCATAATCTTTGTATACCTGGTTCTACCCATGATTTCCAACTCACCAAAGGCATCTGGATTTTCTTGTCTCTGTGCTTCTGGTCATCTAGCCTCTAACCTGAATGCTTTTCTTGTGTTCACCTGATGCCTCCAAACCTACCTTCAACACCCTCCGCCTCTGTAAAGAAACCTTTGGAAATGTCATAGGCTGAGTACAGCTCATTGAAACACTGCCTGGAACCCAGTAAGCACCTTGTTAGTCTGCAAGTTGCCATTATATTTTCTGCAGAGCAGAAATTTTGAATTATAACAAAAATTTTAAATTAAATGCGTCTTTGGAAGCAAAAAGAAAATGTAATTTTACTTTTTCACATTTCCTCAGGAAAAGAAAAAGATAAAGGCAGAAAATATAAAACATATCACTAAAAGGATCATTGTCATCAATTTTTCTCTGGCAGGAAATCAGTGAATGCACACACACATGCAGTGTGTGTATATATATATATTTAATGTATATTAACATATATTTAAATGTAAAGAGAGCACCTAACTTAGAAAAAGGGGAAGTTTACAGAAACCTGAGCCACAGACTTTATAGCTTGAAGTGAGAATATATTTAAAGGAAATATTGCTGGGAGGAAGAGTAGATGTAGAAGAATGGACATATTAAACAGAAGTTAAATAATACAGACATAAACATGATTATTTAAAAAGAGGTAGTGATGGGCATTTGGCATAGTGGTTAAGAACCTGTTTGGGGGCTGGCACCTCGGCTCAATAGGCTAATCCTCCGCCTACGGCACCAGCACACCGGGTTCTAGTCCTGGTCAGGGCGCTGGATTCTGTCCCGGTTGCCCCTCTTCCAGGCCAGCTCTCTGCTGTGGCCCGGGAGTGCAGTGGAGGATGGCCCAAGTGCTTGGGCCCTGCACCCCATGGGAGACCAGGAGAAGCACCTGGCTCCTGCCATTGGATCAGCGCAGTGTGCCAGCCGCAGTGCGCCGGCTGTGGCGGCCATTGGAGGGTGAACCAACGGCAAAGGAAGACCTTTCTCTCTCTCTTTTTCTCTCCCTCTCTCTCTCTCTCTCTCGCTCACTGTCCACTCTGCCTGTCAAAAAAAAAAAAAAAAAAAAAAAAAAAAAAAAAAAAAAAGAACCTGTTTGGGATACCCACACCCCATGTTGGAGTGCTTGGTTTTGAGTCTCAGCTCTGATTCTAATTCCAGTCTCCTGCCAATGAACACCCTGGGAAAAACTGGTGATGGCTAAAGCAATTGCATCCCTGCCCCTCACCCCGCAATGTGGGATACCTGGGTTGAGTTCCCGGTTTCTGGCTTTGGCCTTGTTCAGCACCAAGACATTTAGGGAGTGAATCAGCAGATGGGAGATCTCTCTCTCTCTCTCTCTCTCTCTCTCTGCCTTTAAAATAAAATAAAATGAATGAATGTATAATTTTTAAAAGTGCTAAAGCATTCTGAGAAGAAAAAAATTATTGGGCATGAAATAGCTTTTGCAATAAAGCTTGTAAAAAGATAATCCAAAAATACATTGGAAGGAAGAGAAAGACATTGAACATATTTTGAATGACAAGACTGAATAAGGGAAAATAAGTTTAAAAACCTCACAAATAGCCATGTTTTGCCTAAGATGTCTTCAAAATCATAGAATTCAGGAAATAAAATAGAAAATGTCTTAAAATGGCTTGTGAGGTTGGAGTTAGGGGTTTGATATGCAAAGTCTACCTCTTAGAAGAGTGATAATGAAGATGATAAAAATGCTAAATTTTGTTGCACACTTAGTATGTGCAAGGCATTCAATTGATTAAACTACCCTTTTATGAACTCATTTGATTTATAAACCTCTTCCCCATGAAACCTGCACTTCACTATTCCCCTTTTACCTCTGAGGAACCTGAGGACAAAAAGTTTTAGTCATATTGCCCAGCTGATGTGTGTTGGATCTAGAATTTAAATCACTTAATCTGAATCCAGCATCCATGCTATTGGCCCCAGACAGGACCGTAAAATGGAGATTCAAAGAGAGGACTGATCCTAAAATCAGTGAATTTATTCACAGAGGAAGTCAGCCTTTTCTAGAGGTTTCTAACGTAACTTTGAAATAGAATCAGGGTCATGGGGCAGGGGGAATAGACAAAGGTGATGACACAAGCCCTATTAACTGGTTTGGTACAGAAAGGGGAAGAGAAGACTCCTTGGTCCTGAGAGTTCCACCTGAACAATGCTGCCTTCAGTTCAAATCATTGCTGAATGAAGGGGAGGGGTCCTGTGATCAAAGGCTCTTCAGAGAGAGACATAGAGTGGCAGCCGCAGGCTCTTCCCTGTCCCCTGAAGTTCACTGCACTGCGTTTAATAATTGCCTCCCATTATTGCCTGACTGTCCTTTCCAAATGCATCCACCTGATTGGGATGGATTTGGTCTGGGAATATCTGTTCCACCCTATTAGCCAGCACCTTTCCTGAGATTTCTCTGTCTACATTTATTAAGAAGATTGGGTGATAATTCAGACCGGGTTCTGGTTCTCCTCTCAGTTTAAGACTTACAATGATTAGTGCTGATCTTAGGCCCCAAAGTCAGTGTTTCATTTTCAGTTCATCTTGCCTCTTAGTAGCAGAGGCAAGGCTACCTAGTTTTGGGGTGTGAAACCAACTTGTCAAACACCAGGAGTCTTGGTGCAGGTCAGAGAGTGGGGAGTTCTAGGGGCATATTTTCTTCTTTTCATTTTGATCTTGTCCTCTGAAAGAATGTATTGCAGGCTAAGCTTGAAGCCTCTGTCACTCCTATGCAGGCCTTTAGAGACAAGCCCATAGAGCCTGAAGACGGAGTATCAGTGACTTTTCTGGACACAACTTGTTGTTTTAGGAGAGCCTTTCTCCTTCATTAAGTTAATGATAAAACAAAAGATCAGAGGGGCTTGGCAGTTGATGACAGTTCAAAGACCCACATCACTTATTACAGTACCTGGCTGGAAGTATCCCAGCTTCTCTTTCAACCCATCTTTCTGCTAATGTGCATTGTAGGAAGCAGCAGGTGATGGCCTAAATGCTCACACAATGGGACTTCTTTAAGAAGGAATATAGAGCAATGTTACTGTATTACTCTCCAACTTGTGTAATTCCTGAGAGACTAACTAGAAAAGTAAGCTTGGTGAGAGAAGTTGGTGTGCTTGATCTAGAAATACCTTTGGCAGTTTAATTGTAACTTTGATAGTAGGATTCTACTTCTTGATTTCTTAAATATGTTAGAATTATCAGTGGGATGTATGTAATCCTACATAATGTAAAAGTCATATTTAATTAAATTAATGTAACTGAAATAGTTCAGTTGGCTTAACGTGTTCATTTTCTCTAACTGAATATCAGCTTACACTAAAAATTTTATTAATCACAGTAATGAGAATTTTTATATTAAATATATATATTACATTTAGTTTAAACGTTAATAGTCTACATTATTTTAATAAATTGCGCTAAGGGAGTATATATGGAATAAGTCTCTCATGCAGATTTTATTGGTTGCTGCATAGTTAATAGACACTAATGTGATCAGAGCCTGGATGTGATCATAAGATCAGTACTTAAAATGATTGAAATATAAATTAGGAGCTGGAATAATTGTTTGTTAGAAGCTCAGATAATAACTGTTTGGTAATGCACTGAGGGTCGAAGATATAAAACATTCAAATGTGCACCAGTAGCAGGCAAAAGAAACCCTTTGAGGCAGACAAAGGCAATGGATATTTTCTACTAAATGCTCTCGCTCTTTCTCTCCACTGAGACTCAACATGCACCTCTGCCTTCCCTTAACTTGCTCCCTCTGTGTTTCTCAGTGAGCCTTCTACCCAGCAGCTAGACCTGGTTCTTTCTCCTTAGCTTCTTCTTTTTTAAAAGATTTATTTTTTATTTATTTGAAAGGCAGTGTTTCAGAGAGAGAGGGGGAGAGAGAGAGAGAGAGGTCTTCCATCTACTGCTTCACTTCCCAAAATGCTGCAACAACCAGGGCTGGGCCAGGCCAAAGCCAGGAGCCCAGAACTTCATCCAGGTCCCTTACATGGGTGCAGAGACCCAAGCTCTTGGGTCATCTTCCACTGCTTTCTCAGGTGCATTAGCAGGGAGGTGGATCAGAAGTAGAGCAGCTTATTCTCAAACTGGCGCCCATGTGGGATGTGGGTGCTGCAGCAGCGGCTTATTCCACTATGCCACAATGAAAGATCCTCTGCTTTGCTTCTTTACTCATAATCTGTAAATTATTCCTGTTGGTGACAAGCACTGTGCCCTTATCTTTCCATTAGCATATTTGATTCTTTGAAGACTCATAGCAAAGTTATCCTTGCTTCCTGTGGGCTGAAATGTTCCTTCTTCTATGCCAAGGGTTGGCCAAATGGTATAATCAGTGCTAAGTAGTTTAAGATAAGTGAACAATACAAACCTCATTGAAATGACTCAACTCTGCCCTTATAGGCACAACAAGCAAATATAACACAATAATAGTTCACTACTGGGTATGGCTGTGTTCCAACAAAACTTTACAAAAACAAACATCAAGCCAAATCTGCTTTACTTGCCACTTCCTGTGTCAAATGTCTTTCTGACCTAAAGTTGTGTTTAGCTTTTTCTCTTAAAGGAAATTCTCCATTGAAATGTCTTCCTCAGCAATGGGGCTGTAATGAATTTCTTAAACCTGTTTGCTTCTGTGCTGCCTGACAAAGTAAAATTGGTGATTGCTAATAAAATAGAAGCAATCTAGACTCCATTTCCCAATAGACCAGGAGGCTAATTAAAAAAGAATGCATTGTGTTTAAGAGATGTAATAAATTTTTCTGTCTTATGCAGCTATTAAGACTTCTTCCAGATAGGATTTGATGATGATCAAATTTAGTTCTTCAGAAAAAATTTTGGATAATCTCTATAGAGAATTTTTTTATTTTGACTTTTGGTTTTCTTCAAAATTCTTGGTAGAACAATTGGCAATCCATTTACTTTTGTTTGGAGCCCTTGCTGGCTTTCTAACCTTTCCACTCCAATTAATTCACCTGCCTCCTTTCCCTTTTAGGATGTTTTCTTTAGTTATTTATCTTGGTGGTTTGACTGGGAGAGTTCAGGCATGTTTTCCAAGGAGGGTTTCTGGTGCATATGAGCAATGTTTCCTCTCAATCTCTTTAATACATTCCTTAAGGAAGTTGGAGATTTTTGACAGCGATTTTTGAATAAAGGGCCTCTGATTCCCTTTTCGTCCATTGCTCTGGAAACCATATAATTTTAACATTGTTTCCTCTTCCTCTCTTAACCAGGTCAGCTATTTCAACTTTTGACTTCAATTATTCATTTTTAATGCATGTATATGTTAAATTCATTAATTTCTACTAAATTCCCTTAATTTACTCACTATTGGCTAAACACTTGTGAAAGATAATGTGATGGAGATAATCATTACCCTAAAATACAAGTTTGCATGTGATACACACCTAAAAAAATAGCACAAAGGAAGTTAATAAAGGAGGCAAAGGCCTTTGTTCTCTGGGGTTAGTATGTAATATTGGACATTGGTTGATTTTGCTGTACAGTAGCTGCACTCTTTTGTGTAACGATAGTACCCTATAGAGCTCTAACCTGTTTTACCATACTTCTTCACCTTCAGTCCATGTACCGACTATCATACTACTGACTTTATTCCCAAACCAGTCAAATGCTCCAAGTCCACCCGCCCAACCAGCAACCATAAAATCCTAACTTGGGTCCCATATGTTCTTTTATGTGCCATCCCAAAGGCAGTTTCTCACTTCTGGTGACTGAGTTTTTATGACAAAGTGAGGTTAAAACTGTTGTGCACCACCTCGCAGATGCTCAAATGTAGCCAACAGGAAGAAGAGAGTTGGATTCCACTGACCTCATATGAAGTCTATATCAATGTGGAACTGAGGTTCAGCTAGATTTTTAAGCTACCTGAACTATAGATTTCTTTTTAGCTTAAGATAGTTTAAGAAGGTATTTTTGTCAATTGCAACATATGGTAGGGGGGCTCGGAAAATATGATAATATTTTATAGGTAAAGATGAGGTTGTAGTTTCCAAACATTTTCCATTTACAAACATATTTCTGCATTTGACAGTGTTGAACATAGTTCGCAAGTTGGGATAAAACACTGATTCATCTCCCTCTGACCCTCCTTCTCTCTGTGTGTATCCCTGACATTCTAATAAATAAATAAATCTCTAAAAAAGGGGGGGGGGGGCTGGCGTAGCGGGTAAAGCCGCCACCTGCAGTGCTGGTATCCCATATGGGTGCCGGTTTGAGTCCCAGCTGTTCCACTTCTGATCCAGCTCTGCTATGGCTTGGGAAAGCAGAAGATGGCCCAAGTCCTTGGGCCCCTACACCTGCATGGGAGACACAGAGGAAACTCCTGGCTCCTGGCTTCGGATCGGCTCAACTCCGGCTGGTGCAGCCAACTGGGGAGTGAACCATTGGATGGAAGACCTCTCTCTCTCTCTCTACCTCTCCTTTCTCTCTGTGTAATTCTGACTTTCAAATAAATAAATAAATCTTATAAAAAAAAAACACTGATTCAAAAGATGTGCTGTTGAAGTACTCACTGTGATCATTTAATCTACCACATTACCCACATGTGCTGGAATCATTTTAGGAATCTCAAACAGCTAAAACTAAAGGGCACCTCCGAGCACTTTACCACATTTCCCTGTGTAGCTTACTTTCCCTGGTGACATCACCACGGGCAAACTACATTGTACCCCAAGGTCTCTATAGATAGTTTACTGTTTCACCAGGCATTTCTATGCTTCCAGAAAATCACTATTTTGACCCCCCCCCCCCATAAATATATGGGAGGTGGGAAGGAAGTTAACATTTTGGAAATGGACTGTCTGTCTTGATTTATAAATTAATTAATTTGATTTTGCTGTAGAGCTAGAAGGAAATTACCATTATTTTCTTTTTTTAAAAGAAGATCTATTTATTTTTTACTTGAGAGTCAGAGGTACACAGAGAGAGGAGAAGCAGAGAGAGAGAGAGAGAAAGAGAGATCTTCCATCCAATGGTTTATTCCCCAATTGGCCGCAAAGGTTGGAACTGCGTTGATCTAAAGCCAGGAGCCAAGAGCTTCTTCCAGGTCTCCCATGTGAGTGCAGGGGCCCAAGGACTTGGGCCATCTTCTACTGCTTTCCCAGGCCATAGCAGAGAGCTGGATTGGAAGTGGAGCAGCCAGGACTCAAACCAGTACCCATATGGGATGCCGGCACTTCAGGGCAGGGCGTTAACCAGCTGTGCCACAGTGCCGGCCCCCACCATTATTTTCTTAAGGAAAAAAAATGGGGGAGGACTAGTGGATATCTCCAGCATTTTCACCTCTTCAAGCACTTCCTGGGCTCCACAGAGCTGGATCCCAGATTCTGCCAACATTCTTCAGAGTGCTGTTCACAGCTGGATTCTTGGTCAGCTCTGACACCATACAGGTTTTTCTACTAACAGCACTTTCAAAGAACATATTCAAAGTCAGCACTTCTACTCTCCCCTCATTGATGTATTGAAGCATTGTCCCTTAATGAGACAACTCAAGGGACCCAGTGCATCTGCCCAGTAAAGCCCAAATAGAGGTACTCAGACAAGCCATCAGTTGCCCCTCATTCTTCCAACTTTGTAGTCATACACACCAAACTCCTAAATCAGTTCTCAATGTCTTGTGATTTGCCAGGAGAGTCACATAAAGTGAACTTGGGTGGTTAACAGCCTGGACTTGGAATAGGAAGGAACTGGATTTGAACCCAGGTTCTGACATTTAATAACTATTATTACTAGAAATTTCTGAAGCCTAATATCCTCATGCACAAAAGAGGGACAAGTAATATTCTATGGATTTTTTGATGACCAAGTGAAAAATAAAAATAAAGGACCTTAGCATGTAGCATGTTCTTGG
This sequence comes from Lepus europaeus, assembly GCF_033115175.1. Taxonomy (NCBI): domain Eukaryota; kingdom Metazoa; phylum Chordata; class Mammalia; order Lagomorpha; family Leporidae; genus Lepus; species Lepus europaeus. The sequence continues at coordinate 62,739,057 of NC_084839.1, forward strand.
CATATAGTGACTATTGTTTCTGTGTGTCCTTGCTTCTGCTATTATGTTTCTGTATCCCATTGAGGTGTGCTTCAGTTAATGAAAATATGACTTATCTTTTTTAAAAAAGATTTTATTTATTTATTTGAGGCAGAGTTGCAGACAGAGAGAGAGGTCTTCTATCAGCTAGTTCACACCCCAATTGACTGCAATGGCCAGAGCTGGGCCAATCTGAAGCCAGGAGCCAGGAACTTCTTCTGGGTCTCCCACGTGGGTGCAGGGGCCAAAGCACCTGGGCCACTGTCCACTCTTTCCCAGGCCATAAACAGAGAGCTAGATGGGAAGAAGAGCAGCTGGGACATGAACCGTGCTGCTGGTGGAGGCTTAGCAAAGTATGCCACAGCACAGGCCCCAATTCAAATGATCTTATGACTTCTGTAATGGATTTCAATATTTTTTATCCCAGTTTTTCAGAGGTGTATAGGGGGATGTGCAGCACCTAACATGTATCCTGAAGATATTCCTGAATTCAGTTGTTGGAATCAAGCAACTACATCTCAAACAACTCAACTCTGTGTTGTTATATTGCCGTAAGCTCCTGGACGGGATGGTGCACAACACCTTGTGCAGTAGAACCTACAAAGATGGATAAATTTCATGGCCAATGCTAGTGTGGTGAAATGTCTGTGGGACCCCAAGGATGAGGATACACAGGGGTTTTAGTCCCAACAGTGACTCTTTCCTGAAAATGGCAGCATACTGTTGCAGTTTGTGCTCTGAGAGTTGAGAGGGACACAAGGTGAGTTATTTCTCTGAAGCAAAGCTACCGTGAGTACTCCAAGTAGTTCCTCTTACTGGACTCTAAGCTGTGATGACTGTGGATCCCTCCTGCAGCTAACATTGCCAGCATAAGGTGTCCACGCAGATGGACTCTGCTGAGGCTCTCCTCTCTACCTTTTCCCCTGCAGTAGAGAGTGCTTCTGGCCATAGGACTGGATTAGCAGTTGCTGATTGGATTTATTCCTCTCTCTATTCAGCCATTCCAGGTCTCCATGTCCTCCAGGGTTCCTAAATCTCCTTTGCTGGGTTCTGGTGTTTCCTCTGGGGTGCTCACCTTGAAATGAAGCTATTTATTTGGTTGTTTTTGCTCTTGTCTGTGGAGGAGAAATTAAACATGAGATTTCTCTATTTGATCATCTTGAAAAAAATCCAGGGCCAATTATTAAGACTTTTCGCTATTGCTCCACAATGTCCACAAGCCATCAAAGGGACATCAAGACCATTTTCTTAAGCCCCATTTGTTCTAAAGGCAGAGAGTTGCTTTTTTTTTTGGACAGGCAAGTTAGACAGTGAGAGAGAGAGAGAGAGAGAGAGAGAGAAAGGTCTTCCTTCTGTTGGTTCACCCCCCAAATGGTCACTACAGCCAGCGCGCTGCGCTGATCCGAAGCCAGGAGCCAGGTGCTTCCTTCCTGTCTCCCACGTGGGTGCAGGGGCCCAAGGACTTGGGCCATCCTCCACTGCCTTCCCGGGCCACAGCAGAGAGCCGGACTGGAAGAGGAGCAACCAGGACAGAATCCGGCATCCCAACCGGGACTAGAACCCAGTGTGCCGGCACCGCAGGTGGAGGATTAGCCAAGTGAGCTCTGGTGCCGGCCGAGAGTTGCTTTTAGAATCGTACATTTAAAATAGCTAGCTCTATAATCTTGACTTTTCTGAAAGATTTTCTGCTGTGCAAGATTTCTTAAACCAGAACTAAGGCAGTCATGTCATCTATATTGCTCAATAAGGAGGAGCACTAATTCAGCACTCTCAGCTCTGATAGCAATAGGGTAGGGATGGGTATGTCTGGAGAGAATGAGCTGTCAGGGTTCCCTGAAATCTTAGAGATCTTATCAGCCTGTCTTTCTTGGTCTTGGTTTTAAACTTGCTCTGAGCTGACTGGGAACTATCATTCACCAAAAGAACTCTGCTAGAATCAAACCCCTGCTGGAAGGCAGGCAGCAGCATCCCTGCTCACTTTATCTCACTATCATGTTATCTTTGGCAGTCAAATGCCAGCCTCAAAAGCATGATGTGTTTCTGAAGATCCTTCTGGGTGGTTTCCAGTTGAGCAACAGTTGAACTGTGGGGGTGATAATACCTTCAAGAAGTGGATTTGAGGCACAGAAAGAGCACATAGATTGATCCTCTGCTGAAAATGTGCTGAATAGGTTGAACGAAAGGGAGGGTCACTTAATAAGTCCAACTCTGTGGTAGATATTGTAGGGCTGGAGGGAAATATTAAGCTCCATTTCTGTCCTTAAGGAACTTGTGTTTGTGTTGGCAAGGGAAGACTAAGGCACATGAAACAACAGGCTAGCTGAGGGAGTATGTGATTAAGTGACAAACGAAGAGTAGAGACAGAAAGTGCTCTGGGGGCCTGGCCCTGGGAGAGATGGTGGAGACCGCCAAGTGTTGACAGGTTTGCAGTGATCTGATGCTTTTGTGAGATGCTTGCCCAGGGTTAGACACACAGTTGTGACTGTGAACGTGGAAATTCCAAAAATCTCAATGATCATTTCATTTTCTCAAGTCCCAGGATGTTGTTAATTGAGGAAATCCCATTGGAAACTTTTCAGGGTCACAGAATAGCATTTTTTTCTTTCTAAGAAACCATTTAGTAAGAGTTTCAACAGCTCCCAAGCTCTAGTAGACTTGTAAGTTTCTAAATGTATGAGATCAGGGTTTGCCTTCCTGCCACTTACTGACCACCTGACCTTGGGCTTATGAAATCTGCTACATTTCACTTTCTCTGCCAAATGACAGTAATGGTACTATCCTTACAAGGTTATTATGAGGATCACAGGAAAGTAACATATCCAAAGTGGTTGGTTCACAGAAGGGGAGTTAGTACAATACAGGTTTATCATGATCACTGTTGGACTGGGAAGAAACATTTTTGAAATGAATATAAAACCACAGAATGTGGGACCTACAAGGGATCACTGTGGTCACTTGGCCCAACTCCTTATTTTAGGCGGGTCTGGAAATAGAGGCTGAGATAAATAATTATTTGCTTGACAGCACACAGATAGCCAGCAATGGAGGTAGGCAAACACCCATTTCTTAACTTCATTCCAAAGCATTTCTGTGGAATATGGCTTCCTATATTGGTTTGAGATAAGATGTTGAGTTCAGCAGTTCTTTCTTTCTGCCTCTTTCTTCTGCTGTCTTCCTCCGGCATTTTCAATACCTACTCTGTGTTAGGTACTTTGTCAGACTGAAAAGTAAGCGGGATGGAGTCCTTGCTGTCAAAGAACTGGTGTCACAGATGACCAATACCCATTATGGCTCTCAGATTCACCTGTGGTGAATGAGGAGGAGGTCAGAAATGGGGGTGGAGGGTCATCAGGTAGGTACAAAGAGGGAAGCAAGCCAGTGCAGTGATTCAAGTTGGGGTAGGAAGATTGAGTTTGGAACTTTGGCTTAACCTTGAGTAAGTTACCAAAACTATTTATCCATAAATGGGGATGATAATAATACTTCCTTTCTATTGTTGTACAGATGAATGAGAATTTAGTACATTAGCTGTATTTATCCAGGAAAGACAACAGCGGTTTTATGTATAGGGGAGAAGAAAATAGCAAAAATAGAATCACAAAATCATAAGAAAAATATCTGATGCTAATTAGTGATTCCATTGCAGTCCTTGGAGGAAAGTCATGCACAACAGTTATTTCTTTGCTTCTCAGGAATGAATTCCAAGACATCGAATTACTCAGAAGATTCAAAGTTACTAAAGCTTTGTCTAAAGAATGAATTTGTTCCCTCACTCCTCTTAGCTTTGTACTCCAGAAGGTGATGTAGCTCAACAAATGTGAGGACATTGGATTTTTTGTAGGGAAATAAAAAGTGGTGAATCTGGACTCCTTTTTTTAAATTAAAAAAAGCTTTTTAATTTTTGCCACACTGTTATTTTTCAAGCCAGTTTCTGATTAGCAGCTTCAACTGAGTATATGAGGTCCCTTGTTCCTTATAGTTCTATTTCAGATCCGTTTTTCACCAGCCCTGTTATTGCACATTCTTTTCAGACTTGCTCTCAATGTAATAATAATACCTACCATTTCCTTTACAGTGATTTATGACTTTATTAAGACTCTTAGATTTCTGTTCAGATTTCTAATCTGTTGACTTGGGTCACTTTGTATGATTTAATTATCGGCAGAGTTTTGCTAAAGGTAGGACACCTGAATTTAATTAATGCACTGTTTGCATATTTCACATCATAAATAATGATGCTCAATAAATTACATCTTATACTAATCCCATAGTACCCCTTATAGGAACTCCCTGCATTTAAATATGTACCATTGATCAAATCCTCATCATCAACACTTATCTAAATTTTCTCCCAGGACCTTTCTAAACACTATAATACTTCTTTTCTTTTCTCCACTTAGAAAATAGGTATATCCAGGGCTTTTGAAAGATTGAGAGCAATGCAAGTTGATTTCTTCTGTGAGATTTCTTTCTCTGGTCATACAAATATTAAGAATCCAGGGGGTTAGTGGCAAGGTCATATTTGTCTAGTTTCTTAATTGCAGATCTCCACAAAGATCACTGTGGATTATAGTGCAGTTGATAGGCAACTGTCCAGAATACGGTTCCTTCAGACTCCACAAATCAATGTCACCACTTTAAGAGAGTATTTCAATTTTACTTTCATCAAAGAGTTAAAAAGCCAGAGCCTTTTAGCATCTCATTTCACCTACACACATAGCCCATTATAACCGCATAAACAAGGATGACAAGTTGAGATTAATGAGAGTCCCCAAGTGACAGAACAATTTAATTGTCAGAAATCATAGGAACTGAACTTTACCAGTGTATTTATACAAGACAGCCACAGTCTAAAAAGTTCACTAATTGATTAAGACCAATAAGTAAGAACTTGGAAAGCAGTTTTCTGGTATACAAGTAACAAATATCTCATAATAGTTAATTGAGGTATTAAGATGCATAAGGGAAGAATATTAGATTGACTAGATAATTGATTCACAATACAAGGTAAATAATTGGCAAGTTCATATTCCTAAGTAAAATATAGCTCAAAGCAACACTGAAAGTACATCAAATAAAGGAAACTGTGTTTGCTAAATGAACTCCCAGCTAATCCAGTATTATAGCTATGTTGCCTCCAGGCTCCATTGGATCCTTGCTTTCAGGCAAAGTAGCTCTCTTACAGGTCCATCAAAGCCAGAATTCTCATCATGGATCCTGCAGTCCTTGCAACTTCAGGGTGTGAGGTTGGAGTGTGATGGTGGTAGGCCAACCAGCCAGACATGCCAAAAGTGAGCTTCATGGCCGGTACTGTGGCATAGCGGATAAAGCCACCACCTGCAATGCTGGCATTCCATATGGGTGCCAGTTCAAGTCCTGGCTGCTCCACTTCTGATCCAGCTCTCTACTATGGCCTGGGAAAGCAGTAGAAGATGGCCCAAGTGCTTGGGCTCCTGCACCTGCGTGAGAGACCAGCAAGAAGCCCCTGGCTCCTGGCTTCATACTGGCTTAGCTCTGTCCATTGAGGTCAGTTGGGGAGTGAACAAGTGGATGGAAGGCCTTTCTCTCTGTGTCTCTCCCTCTCATTGTCTGTAACTCTGCATCTCAAATAAATAAATAAACCTTTAAAAAATAAGTGAGTTTCATTATGGCTGAACCAATAATATAATACCTGATCCTGCATTTGAAAGCTAGGTCTCTGGCAGGCCATGAGCCCAGCTTTGGGAGTCCAGGGTAACTGGTGTAACGTCCCTTACGCTCTGGGCTGACCTTACTAGAAGATTAAAGGAGTCTTTTTTATGTGTTACATGGTTGGGAATCCTCTATACATACATATCTCTGCTTCAATCTGTACTAGATTTTTCTCTATTTATTTTTTTAAGATTTATTTACTTATTTGAAAGAGACAGAGAGAGAGAATGTCTTCCATCCTATGGTTCACTCCCCCAGTGGTCACAATGGCTAGGGCTGAGACAAGCTGAAACCAGGAACCAGAAGCCAGGAGCTTCATCTGGGTCTCTCGGGTAGGTGCCAGGGTCCCAAGCACTTAGAACATCTTATGCTGCTTTTCCCAGCCATTAGCAGGGAACTGGATGAAAAGTGGAGCAACCTGGATTTGAACTGGTGCCCATATGGGATGCTGGCATTACAGGCAGTGGCTTTACTTGCTACACTGCATTGCCAGCCCTGTTCTCCATTTCAAACTGCACCTGTTTAATTCCTCAGATCCTGAGAGTATCACAGATAGCCATCACTAACAGGTTGCAAAAATGAGAGAAAGTCAATGCTGATAGTAGGTATAGGAAAGAAGCTTGGTGGGGATGCTTTGGGAGCCAGGTAAGAAAGTGAGATAGCCAGAGGGAAAAATCTTAATTTAAATTTTGTAGGTTTTTACCTCAGGCCATACTTTCTAGTCCCTAAATTTCCATGTCTCTAATATCTATTTCATGATTTTACTCAATGACAAAGGAAGAGGAGGAGGGAAATAAAAGAGGAAAAACAACAAAGCGGGGGGAGGAGAGGTGGGATAGAGAGGGAGAAGAAAGGAAAAAGTGAGGAAGGAGAGAAGTCATTAAGTAATTTATTGAATGAATTAGTAATTGAGAGCATAAGTTCTAGAACTACCACGGCTCTGGAATTGTCAGCAAATCACTTCATCTTTCATTGCCTCAACTTGTTCATCTGTAAAGTGTGGAGGTAGTAGATTCTTCCTGTTAGGGATGTTGAAGAGTAAAGGAACTCATACAAATCACAGTTTGTAGAGGAGCTCCTGGCACAAAGCAGTCACTAAGCAATCGGTATTATCACTCATAAGCATTTCTCAATACATGTTGGGCACTGTTGTTTAACCTTCAGCTGCTTAAATAATTTGATCAAAGTTATAGCGAAACAAAGCGGCTGAACCCAACTTTTCTAATATCAGGTTGTATCTTCTGCCCAACATAATTAAGAATTTTTTTTTCTCAAAAATTATTAAAATAGTTTTAAAAGAGCAGAGCTCTTTTTTAGCCATTGTCTGTTTTGTCGTTCTTTGCCATATGTGGATTTTAGTGAGTGTGTACAATATGTACATGTTAACAGGTGCACTAGGATTTCTTGTGGGGAATCTCACCCAAAATCCTGCACTCTCAGTGCACTTTGATTGGCTTCAAGGTGTGGCTGTGCAAAGGTTCCAAATTCTCCAAGAAATTTTAAAATTCTTTCTGCACAGCCTTTAAAGTCCTATCCTCATATATTACATGAATGGGGCTTAATTTATTCATTAGCAAGCTGGGTATACCTCCTTGGCCTCATCTTAGTTCAATTTTGAAATAGTAACTTCTCTCGTTCATTTGGATAACAGATAAAAAGTAATTTCTAAGTGACTGAAACATGCATGCCCAAAACTATTCTTGGTATATGATGCATTACTCAATTAATCCCCACTCAAACTTTGAGAAATAGAAAATATTCTTTTTTTGCTTCCAAACAAGAAGCTTGAAGTTGGTCAAAGTTAAATGACCAAATTGTGGGTTTCATACCCTTCACTCACTCCCCTTATTCCTTCATTCCCAGATGTGCCAAACGCATTTTCTGGCACAGAATTGGGTACTTAATAAATTCCAATAGAATTTAATTCTGCAAATGTTTCAGCTTGGGATTTGGGTTAAAAGCTGAAACATATTTAGAGCAACATAGAGCAATATAGAGCAACACTTTTCCATTCTCCAAATTCGAAATCCCACACTCACTCTCTGATGGTGATTTGGTACCATTAATAACAATGAGTTCATGCTTACAAACATATTTATTATCATAACTGTCCAAGGAAACCTTAGTTGATTTTAGTATTCTTTCTGAGTTGACAAACATAGGTCATACTTTCCTCTGGGCAAATTCTTGGAATGATTTCTCATGCTTTTTGGAGCAAGGTGTCACAGTCCTTACAGTTATCTGCTGTTCCTTCAACACCAGGCCTGCTTTTCCCAGATACCTGCATAGCTCATTCCATTACTCCAAGAAGTCTTTGCTCAAATGTCATCTTCTTAAAGAAGTCTACTCTGGCAGCTGGCACTGTGCTTTAGCGGGTAAAGCCCTGACCTGCAGTGCCAGCATCCCATATGGGTGCCGGTTTGAGTCCTGGCTGCTCCACTTCCAATCCAGCTCTCTGCTGTGGCCTGGGAAAGCAATAGGAGACTGACCAAGTCTTTGGGCCCCTGCACACACATGGGAGATCCAGGAGACCCTCCAGGCTCCTGGCTTCAGATCAGCACAGCTCCAGTCACTGCAGCCATTTGGGAAGTGGACCAGCGGTTGGAAAACTCTCTCTCTGCCTCTGTCTCTCTGTAACTCTGCCTTTCAAATAAATAAATAAATCTATAAAGAAAAAAAAGTCTACTGTGGGCACTTTGTTCAAGAGAGCAACCCACCATGTGCCCCAGCTCCAGCTTCCAAACCCCTGAACCCATAGCCTATTCAACTTTCTCTTTCTTCCAAAGCACTTGACATGTTTTAACTTAGAGAATTTTCTTATTTATTGAATTTATTGTTGAGTACTTCCTCCATGAGAATGTAAGCTCCAGGACTTGAATCCACCTTTTTTATTCATTGATGCATTCCAAGAACTTAGAAGTGTGTCTGTTCAAAAAAGCTGAATGAATTAATCTATAACAGCAAGAATTCGTTGAATGACTAAATGATAGCCTATTTTTTTCCTTTGGATAATTCAATATCTGTAAAGAGTTTAAGAAACATTTTTGATTAAACTAGTTTCATTATCTTAGAATTAGTAGCAATTAAGGGCCAATGCTGTAGTGTAGAGTGTTAAGCTGCTGCCTTTAGCACTGGCATCCCACGGGGCACTGGTTCCAGTCCCAGCTACTCCACTTCTGATTCAGTGCCCTGCTAAGATGCCTGGTAGGGAAGTGGAGGAAGGTCGAATTCCCTGGGCTCCTGCACCCATGTGGGAGACTAAGAAGAAATTCTTAGCTCCTGGTTTTGGATTGGCCCAGCTCTGGCCATTGTAGCCATTTGGTGCTGCTCTCTCTCTCTCTTTCTCTCTCTCTCTTTCTCTCTCTCTGCCTTTCAAATAAATAAATAAATCTTCTTAAAAAAAGAATTAATAGCAATTAGTCTTTGATCACATTTTAAACTCTCCTCATTTCTCTATGAGCTGCACCTTTCAAATGTTCACCCAAAGGTATAAAACTAAGTATACTATTTGCTTAATTTGTGAGTATAATGAAATAAATATTAAAATTTTGACTTCTAATTTTTAGGAGCTGTCAGATCCAAAGAGATCTGTTGCCATCTTGGTCTCTCACCTCATTTCTTGGCCAAGGCAATCAACACACTAAGGCAGTAAGTGGTGTTTCCAAGGCCGCTCTGCTAGTGGGTGGTTGGGATTTGGAGGAGACCCTGAATGCTGAAGGTTGGCCTCTCAGCACATTCTTGCTGGGCTCTATCACACTCCCTACCAACCTGGTTTGTGCGTTAGGCATGCCATTCTCCTGGTGACCACAGACAAGTTCGTCCTTTGAATCTCATGAATGTCTTTCCCTCCTCCTGTCTTCTTACATCATCTCCAAAACAAACGTTGCAGTTCAAGAACTCACACAGTTGCGAAACCTCATGCTGTGGCGGTCCAGCTCTCGCCTGCAACTTCTGCTTCGTAAGTCCAGAGCAGTTCTTTTTGATTGCCTCTTCTAGGCATGCTTGAAAAATAACTCAGCTAGCATTCTCCTGGCCTCCATCTATGATCTCATTGGGAAAGTATGCATAAGATACTTTGGAAATAAATATACACAAGAAATTACAACTCTGTTTGAATGACCCTCTACCTTGGAATGTCTAGAACTGTGAGAATTATAAGGCCAAGAAATATGTCCAGGCCTGCTGGCTTGAAAAGCTCCTATTCCTTATATGGAATCTGTACAGACAGGAAAGCTGAAGTTGGATAAACTAAATGGAGAGGTTTTTTTTCCCAGCCACTTATGTGCCTCATCCTTGACCTATTTCATTTATAGGTTTCTTTAAGATAGTATGCCTTCAAAGTTTGTTGCCTTCTTGTCGGTTTACTAACAATGATTTTCAGACTAGCCAGTGCTTGACGTGGGATTTGAATTGGAAAGATGGAAGAATAGGCCCAGAAAGACTGCAAGTGAAGTGGTGTAATTATATCAATGGAGTATTAGTACTGTTCATGATGTGGGAATGTGATTGGGGCACAACAGGTATAGTTTATTCATTACGATTAAAAAATTTCAAAATGTAGACATTCCAAAATGTTTAGTCTGGTTTTCAGTAAGGAAAACGGGGTAGTGGATTCAGGCAAGGACCTGAATACAGCAGAGTGAATGTTTCCTGTGCTTTCCTTGATAATGGAGAAAATGGAACAAGAGCTGAGAACCTAAAGCTGAAAAGAGACATTCTATTTTGTAACAGGAGTAACTACTTTCACTTTCACAATGTAGAAGGGGGAAGCTTTTAGCAATCTTGATTTACACAGAATATTTTAAGAAATTTTAAGAAATTCACAACACTGACAGGATATTTGAAAGGGCTTTGCTTATACTAATCCTTGCCAGAAATTTTCGAGTCTTTCTGGGTTCAAATCTTAGCTATATCATTAATCAGGATAAATTTAAAATCCTCACTAAACTTCAGTTTTCCTGTCTAAAAACAGAAGATTCAAAATAGCACCTACAGTATACAATATTTGTAAGAATTTAACTAGTTAAAGCAACATAAGCACAAATCTAATAAGTATATTGTTTGGGGTAAACAAAATAATTATTTCTCTTTCTAGCCATACTTACTAGTTGAATAGACCTTTAGGAAGTGGAAGGTAAATCATAAAAAGGTTTTGTACATAACTGGAATGCGGTCCCCAGAGTCTGAATTCATAGCCTCGTTATTCACGATTCCTTCTCTTTTCTTAGACGAAGGACTACATTTTCATTACCAGTGGGGAAAGAGTGACAGTTACCTAAACAATCCGAAGGCAGTGCTGATTTTGGCCTTTGTTACTGGAATTCTTCAGATGAAAGCTTGTGTTTCCTAAATGCATAAATTAATGTACAGTCTTACACTGGAACTTCACTAGGTTGCATTGGTATGTAAATGGATCTGCGGATTGACCTGGAAACAATAGAAAAAAAAAAGACAGATGAATTATTTCTGTTTCTTCTTAAAGTTTAGATGCTGATATAACCTTATTGCTTGATTTCAAAACAGTTCCTTTCATAGTACCCAATGACTCAACAGCCGGCTTTGCCTAACCCCTGGTTCAAATGAGGAAAATTCACCTTTGGACAATGCATTCAAATTTTGAGATGAGCTAATCTAGAAAGAAGACACTTTAGTTGTAACATACAGACCAGTTTTGTGCTTAAAGTTAGCTTTTGTATTTTAAAGGAGTGGTAGAGGAGCTAGTGTCCTAAGCTTTTCTATGCTTAGTGCCTCTACAGGTCTGATCTAGCCCTATAGAGCTGGATGATCGGGTCAGATAGATTACTGGAATACTTTTATAGCCATTTGTTTTTCTCACCAAAAGAAATACATATTTTGCATATAGAGAAGGTCAAAAGAGGGAACCTCAGATTGGTTTACTAGTTCCCTGATGGAAATACAATGAGTACTAAATATTTCCATTTCACTTAAAAACATTCATTGTAGAGACTTTAATATAATACAAGCTCTGGGTGATTTTGAATTTAGTGAACGTGATTTTCTAGTTTTTGTTTAATCTCTATTCACTAAGCGCCTGGTTTTTGCTCTTTAAAGACTCTAATACTCTCAGGATACTTAGTATTTTCCATTTTCAGCAAAGCCAGCTTTAAATATTTCCTCATGCTAATGCGTGATTTGTCTAAGCATTTTAGCTAAATCTAATCTTTCATTACTGCTGATGCTCATCTCTATTTTCAGATAGTTAATTTGCTGACTTTCTGCACAGTTCAGGTTTTGTTACATGTCTGATCAAGCTCCACAATAATTTCCTATATTATATTAGCCAAAGTAATGTTTGTTTATGAGCTTAGAGTCATATTTATTAACATCCATGATTAACTGAAAATTGCCCCATGTGGTATTTCAATCCACAAATGTGTTTTGATTAGAGAAGGGACAATTATTCCATTTGCATTTGATTCTAACACAAATGGTATAATTTTCAGCTCTCTTAGTCAAACAGATAGTAGGAGAGAAAAGAAGAAAGAAGGCCTTGGGAAGACTGCCCAGGTAGTTGATGCCTTACGGTCATTTAGACCCTAATGTAATTTCTTTTATTTTGTGGTACATTTCTATAAAATAGTTTCTGTATGGATAATTACCTTAATTGTTCATATACTCTCTAAAGTATTGCTAGGGCATTATCTATTACACTGAATGGCATTGATCATTGTGTACTTTCTAACATATTTCATTCCCTTTAGGATTGGATGTCTATTTAGATTTAATGCGTGACATGTGTTATGCATGTAAAAATCCAATAAGTAAGAAAAAAAGTGTTTTGAAAAGATGAGTTATGTTCTCTTTAATTCTGACTATTTTCTCTGAAGCTTTCCTGACCTGATATAAATCTCTGAGTCTGAAGTGGAGTTTGCTGCAGCAGCTTAAGTCACTGTTTGGGATGTCTGCATCTCATATGGTAATGTGTGGATTGAGTCCCAGCTCCTCCGCTTCTGATCCAGCTTCCTGCTAGTGTTCATCCTCTGGGAGGCTGCAGATGCTGATTAAAATGCTTGGGCCCCTGCCACCAACATGGAAGACCTGAATGGAGTTCTGGGCTCCTGACTTCATCCTGACCTGGCCCTGGCTGTTCAGCGTATGTGGGGAGAGAGCCAGTAATTAGAAAATCTCTCTGTGTCACTCTCATTCCCTCCTTGTCTCTCTGACTTTCAAACATAATGAAAATAAATAAAAATATATTTAAAACTCTCTCCTATTCCGCTTTTTTATCCAGTGGAACAGAATTTTGCTTTTCACAGATGCTTGCACACATGATGAGAGATTGTATCTTAGTGTCTGGTGCCCCTGGAATCTGGTTTTCTGAAGCCCTGCCTGAACAGGTAGGGGTTTGGGGTAGTCTTTGGAAGCATGGCAATGCCAGCATAGGATCCAAAGAGTTCCCAAGGTCCATGAACATCTCCAGGACTGCCGATACAGAAGTCACCTCCTAGGAGCTCCTTGTAGACTTCTCAATTTCACTGGAGGTAACAATGACTCTTAAGAGTCTCAAGTCTTGGCCTTTACTGTCAGACTGTGAGGTCATGCCTTTATTTCCAATTCATAGTAAAAACTGATATAACATGACTTGACTTTTGGTGTTGTGTTCCCTGAATTGAAAGCAGATACTTAAGTTTTGGTTCTATAATCTTCCAAGGTTGTTCCAAATAGAATGACAGAAAGGCGCTGGCATCTAGCACAATTCCCAACATGCTTTATAATGTAGGTTGAAGAAATGAATGAGCCATCAGAACTCTCGTGTGACCCTAGACCTAGAGCTCCCATTAAGCTTCTGTACTTCTCTCGTCTCCATGTCCCGTTGGCTCAACGGTATCCCAAAGTTTGCTCTAACTCCTGAAACTCTTCCTATGAACCAGGAACACCTCTTAACTTTTTCTTTTGATCAGTTTTAATCTGCATAGAACCCCCTTTTTGTGCCGGAATGCTAGCTTTAATAAATCAGCCAGCTCAAATTGAATAAATCTATTTAAATACTTATAAAATATTAAGGATGCATTTGGGAAAAGCCTCTAAGGTTATTGTGGCACCCATGTACCTCACAGTAACTAATTTATTAAGCAGTTTGCAAACCTGGGAAGAAAGGAAAAAGAAAAATGGTTTCATAAACCAAGAGCAGAAGCCAATTTTTCAGCTCAGATGATGAAAGGAAGCATGCATTTCTAATCAAAAAGACAGATAAGCCTTCTCTCTCCCACCATTCCCTCTCCGGCAAAGTGCCTTTTCATCATCAACAACACTCCATTCCTAATGGCTGGCTGGGCCTTTCTGCACCTTCTCCATACACTGGTAATGTACACACTGCATCCCTTTGAAACAAGAGCCCATTAGCTGTGGCAGACTACCTTTTCACATGACGTTCTTCTGTTGCAAGTCATCAGTGCAGTGTTAAATCATTCCTACTGGGCATGCTCAGAACCCTGTCAGAGGGATAAACTGATATTTAGAGCCATGGCATGAAAATTGCTTTTCAGCCCCCTTGAAGGACAGTTAAAAAAAAAAAAGGAAAAGGAAAGGGAAAAGGTCATAAACCAGGCAGGTAACACCAAGCTCATTCTTTTACCTTAGAGCTTTGGATTTCTTTGGCTGATCATTTGCGGCCCTCATTCTGATGCATGCTGTGGCTGTCCCTTTGTGCGAACTGCAGGCTCAGGATCCTCATGTTGCTGTTGCCCAGCCTGCCCCTCCCACACTAGTGTAACTATCTGCCCTAGCATTTCAGAAATGATTGCATTAATGACAGCTATTATTTTACATGAGTTTAGCCTGCTTTGTAAGGTTTGGACATATTACCTTTCTACTATTCTCCATGCTCTCATGCATGGTGGTACACAAATGAGCAGTTGTGTGGGCTGCAGAGAACCCCACTGCGTAGGTCCTTAGTCTTAATGCTTTAATGGTGCCATCATTCCCCACACACCACCCTCAAAGAGAGCCGACTTACTCCTCCTGCCTCTCTCCACATGGATTATGGAGCATGTATTGAAATATATTATGTTTACGACAACATATGTAAAGCATATGCGAATGGTTGGGGACAGGGATGATAGAGCTCATAGGGATCACTTTGTTATTTACTTCTTAAGGCCTGATAGCAACAAACTTCACTCAAAACTTAGCTATGGTTTATATTAAAATCACTGACAGAGGGTATGCCGAGAGTAGTAAACCTGGTGCCCGAAGAGGTCTCACGGTTCAGTGAGGATTTTCAAGGGCTCACTAAGGGTCATCTATACTTCCTTTCACCAAGGGCAAAGGGGAGCAGAGGACCAGCTTTCTGACAAGCCACACAGATTTGGAGTTAAATCATTTGTTATTTTAGGCCTGGATTCCAAGTGCATTTTCTGAAGGTGCTCACATGGAGTGTGTATCCGAGCCGTTTCTTTCTCCAGGAAGCTGGTTGGGACATGCTCAGAAATGGGGCTTGGGTGAGTAGCTCTCCTGACAGTGAGCGTGCTGGAGGGAACCAGCGACTGTCATCTTACCAGCAGGAGGGCAGAGTGACATTTCCCAATAGATCTGAGTCATGCGGTGGACGGGAAGACTGAGTTGAGGACTGCCATTTCAGGGCATAATTCATTTCCTTACCACCTTCAGTGCCCTCTGACCTTTCTTACCATATTTGGGACTCCGTGGGGACAGAGCCCTGTGCGGCTACAGATGCTCTGATCTGGCCCGGTTAAGTGAGCATGCGACATCTGCGTGTGGGAGTTTCTGGAGAGCTGTGATTTTGCTTTTGCAGGGGCTGGTCCCATTACTGGGCGACCACCTGAATCACAGTTGGCTGAAGTACTCAGCCTACTTAAGGGTGGAGCATAACAATCCAAGGACGCACAGGGACTTTCACCACCCTGTGAAGCGAATATCTGCCAGGGAGGTGGCAGGAGAAGGCTCAGCAGTTCCCTGGGTGCCTCTGATGAGAAGATTCTCCTGGGCTCTCTGGGTTTTACCCTCTGCTGGAGAAGTCCGGATTCAGTGAGTCTCTTGGCGGCCTGCGAATCTGTTTCTAATAGGAGCCCCAAGTGATTCCCATCAATAGGAAAGGTTCTTTGTAACAATTTCGGGGAAAGTTCTTATTGCTAAATACATACCGAAAATTCCTGCCTTGACAGCAAGCTGATGAGCTTTTTGGCGCGTTGAATAAATTCTTTTATTCTGAGTCCAACAACAGAGTCCACTAGCTAAAATGGTCCCAAGGAACAAGCTCACGTATCAGGGAGGGGTATAACAGAACGTGCCTGGATGAAAAAAACATATATTAAAACTCTGGAAAGCTCAAAGCAGTGGCAGGGTGCAGAGGTAGGTTTGGGGGGAGGAGTCCAGCCCCAGAATAGTCATTTCTGCCTTCGCAAGGGCTGGTTTTAATCACTTTCTTGTACCTTTTGCTGGCATCATTTGTCAAACCTTCGCATAAAAGTTGCAAAGTGAGGTTATTCAGCGGGTACCTTCATCCATCTCCAATTATTGACCGGAGGCGGGGTGGGGAGGATTGGGGAGGATTGGGGAAGGTTGGGGGTGGCTTGCCATTCTCCTGTTTCCAGTCTGCTGCCTGCTTTTGTTCGGTCCTGCATGACAGCCCTGAGCTGGGAGAGTGCACAATGCCCCCAAGCCCTTTCAAACAAAGTCCTATGCAGCCTGTTTGCCTGCATCTTCTGGGTGTGGTCGCCTACAGTCTGCTTTAGAAAGTTCCACTTCTGGGGGTTTACCAATCTGAAACAAATCCCTTGGCTTTGGCCCTGAATCCAGTCATTTTAAACTATGCCATGATCAGAGAGGTTTATCAGCTCAAATGACCGGGTAGCAGGGGCAGCTTTCCTTTTGCTGCTGTGCCCTCTGCCTGTTTGCTGCTAAGTTCCTGGCCCTGCTGTCTGCTCTCTGCCACCATGCCTCTGTTAGCAGTGGAGCCCTTCAATGGTGGAATGAAAGGAAGTGCACAGTGTGGGTCAAATGGGAACAGGAATGTCTTCATGCATATGACTTGGCTCCTCTTTCAATCCACAGACAACTGAAATTGCTGGTGGCTAGAGTGTATGAAGACCTGAGCACACTCCAGGCAGGATCTCAAGGGCTGTACATAGCCCTATTATTAATGCTCACAACTCTATGAGGTGGGTGACAGTATCAAGCCCACTTTGCAGATTCATGAGAACACTGGCAAGAGGTGAGGAAATAGGGTTACATCTATGCAGTACAACAGCGTGGGGCCTAGTGAGCTTGACCTTGGAGAGGAAGAAGGAATTTGATGGAAGTTGGTATCTCCAGACAAGGGAGGAGGCACCAGGGAACTTGTGGGTTGGACAAGCAGCAAGAAAGCATTTTGGATGCTCAAGAGGCATTCTGGATGACAAGTCTACGTGAGGTTTGGAAAATCCAAGTGGAGCTTTCATGAAAGGCCAATGACAGGACCTGTAAGATGACTGGCTGTTATCCTTTGCCTGGACTAGCTGGAATGCATGGAGACAAGGTGTGGATAGTGAGGAAGGCTAGAGGAAAGACTGAGAAGGAGAAAATGATGGCATGTGGAAGCCTGCACAACAGCAGGTCCATCTGCAGCTAAAGTCTGGGACCAATAAGCACGACTTGATGCCATAACTGGGCTAATATGTGAATTTGAATATAAATGCTTTGAAACTCCATTTTGTACACATTTGCCCCTTTATCAACTTTACAGATAATTTAATTTTCAAAAATACTTCTCTGACTTTATTTGTATTGATTTTCACTTTGATAACAGAAGGTGACAGTACTGGTTCACTTGCTACCAATATCTTTTTTCTGGCCCACAACTATCATTTTCCTTCTCAGCCTTTCTTAGAAGCCAGGCAAGGGGAGCCAGTGTCGTGTAGCACAGCCCCATTGAACAGAATTTAATGCAAACCACATATGCATTTTTGAACTTTTTAATAGCCATGTTAAAATGAAAATAGGTAAAGTTAATTTGAAACAGATAGTCTACTTAACCCAATATACCCCAAATATCATTTTAATACATACACAACCTGAAGTATTGTTAATGAAGATTTTTATGTTTTTTTTTTTTTTTTCCTGAACAGTCTGGAAACCTGGAGTGTATTTTATACTTACAGAACAACTCAGTTCAGACTCATCACAGTCCAGGTACTCAAGGCCACCTGTGTCTCACAGCTGGCCTACTGGGCACTGAAGTTCCATCAGCTGACTCAACCAACTAGTTGTATCCTGGCTGCCTCGCTTTTTAGTTATACATCTTTAGCAGAGTTAGTTAACCTCTGTAAGCCTCGCTTTTCTCACCATAAAATAGTGATAATAATAAGGACCAAATGCAACTGTGTTAAACCTGGGCACAGGGCTGGGCACCAAGGAAGCAAGCAATAAATTCCCACAATACCAGGACTATTACAGCAATGTTCCCGGCCTGACTTCCTTCATTCAGAACTTGCTAGAATTAAGTCAATGCTTAGCTTTTAAGAAATGTGACTCCTTAATGCTCTCTGTAATTTTTATTATACACACACACACACACACACATGCACAAGGACATGCACATGCATGCATATATATATATATGTGTATATATATATATCATATATCTTTATTTAATCTAGTAATTCTCAATCAGGGGCAATTTTGTGTTGCTTCCCTCGCTCCTTGCCTCAGGAACATTTGACAATGTCTGGAGACATTTTGATCATTATAACTGGAGTAGGAGATGCCCAGGCATCTAGCAGGTAGAAGCCACGGGTGTTGCTAAATATCTTAAAATGCACAGCCCTCCTCCTGTGACAGAGTTATGTGGCTCCAAATTTTCAGTAGTGCTGACTGAGAAACCACGTTTTAAGCAGACTAACCTGAATATGTGTGTATACATGCCTTTATTATTCTTTGATCTTTTTTTTGAAATAATAGAATATGAATAATGAATAATAGGTAAATAATAATGGAAAGACATCAATCCATAATCATTGGGATGTTTCTCACACAGAGGGAATTTGCTTAAGAAATTCCATCTACAAGTTTCCTCAGGTTTCCTGGCGGGGAGGCCATACGACTCGGGGAGTCAGACGTGGGAGACAGACAAATCCCACACTCCTGTGACCCGCCACCAGTCAGCGGAGGCTTCACCATTGTGGGGCTGATGGGATCATGACAAGGGTTTGGCTGCCGCAGGACTTGCTCCCTTGCCAGGAGCGAGTGCCATGTGAAAGCTGACAGCTGCCTTCCTGGCCCCTGCTGTCTGCTGGGTCCTCAGGAGCCAAGGAAAGGAGTAGGCACCCCACAGTGCCAGCTCTGCAGCAGGTGACCCCACGAAGAGGCCCCTTCTCACCCCATTCTCCCATTTGTAAGGGAGTGATTTACTCAGTTCACTCCAGGCTCTTGGAGAGGACTTGAGGGAAATGGCTCCACCAGCCCCCTCAAGGGTCTTTTAAGAGTGCTCAGTTCATTGGCAGGGGACCCCGGGATCGGTCAGCTCCAGGCTGCACTGCATTTTCTCTTTGGTGCTCTCTTGGGACATCCTTACCAGGGATTCTTTTGGTTTTAATTAATCTCCACATTGGTGTGCTTTATTTTTCTCTTATCATGGTGCTGTTTTCCAGTTAAAGATTTTTGGGTTTCTCAGGTTCATCTTCAAAACAGCATTGTATACTAAGTAGTCCTTGGAGTGCGTTTTGTGAAAATCTCAGGCAGAGGGTGCCTGTCCCCTTTGCTCTGGAGAGTGCTGGATCCTCACTTGTGGATCTTCTTGTAAGTAAGCTGCCTTGAGGCATTCTTGGTTTCTGCCTCCCAAGGAACCAAGGAGCAGCTCTTTGGTTCGTTTTTGTCGTTGTTTATGATTTCCCGGGTAGCTGTTGACGACATCTGTCCTTTCCAGCGACCGGAAAGAATCCTCAGCCTGTCCAGATGGATACAAGGCTGAGGAGCACAGTATTGCAACTTCAGCGACTCCTGCTGCACCTGGAAGCTGGGCTGTTGAAGCAGAGATACTCTGACTGCAAGCTCCGGTGGCCACTGGTTTGGCGGTCTAGCTAACCCCTCAGACCAGAAGATTGTTCTCAGCAAAAGACTATGAGCTGGGAGTAGGGTCCCTTTGTTTTTCATTAAAATTCAAAGTAAGCATGGAGCCCCAAAAGGAAGCATTTTGGCTTTAAGACCATGTCTGGTGAACAGATGGATGACAGCCAAGTGGCTGGCTACTCGCTCTTGCCAATGCTAGGGAGCTGTTCCTCTCCCACATGGCTTCTACTCTCATGGAATAATCAGGTTCCTTCTGGCCACCTGGAAAATGCAGAGTCAAACACCTGTTTAAGTGGATGTGGTGAGCTCTGGGCCTGCCACCACCAATCCATCTACAGCACATGACATAACATTCACCAGCTGCTTTACTTAGCATGAGGTGGGAGTGTGATGCTTTGATGAAAGCATCAACAACACACTTAAACCACCGCGGAGCCCAATGATTTCCACATCAGTGGGGAGGTGCAGGCCCCACCTGGGGTCTGCCAAGATCTTCCCAGGCTGGGGGGAGGGAAGGAGACTGCAAAAGCACAACACAAGCCGCACTGAGTGTGGAACCACTGCTGGGCTCCTGAGCACTAGGGCTGAGCAATCCTTTTCTGGGAGCAGACAGTGGCTTGGCTAAGCCAGCACTCTGATTCTAGAAAAATGAGTGCATTCTGTTGGAAGCAGTCACGGAAACCATCACTTTAGTTTTCTCCTTTGTCTGGTAAAATTTAGCTTACATCTGAGGGAAGAGAAAAGAGGAAAAGTTTTTGCCTTTGCATTTGTGTATATCTGTGTGCCTGCGTGTGTGTGTGCACGTGTGTATGTGATTTGCGTTTTCCTGTTTGGCTAAATGATATTGAGTTTGCTCTATTAACTTCATCTTCACCACTCTTATAATAAACAATGATCATTAAACACAATCCATCATGGGGAGCAAGGTGCGTAGCATAATCTATCTTAATGCACAGGCCCCTATTCTGAGAAGTGGGTGCAATTCTAGAGTATCTCAGGTTATTTCAGAGGGTGGGTCCATAGGAAATACCAGCACCTGGTTTTTCAGTGCTATTTATGAATAATTTAAAATAAAGAAGAAATCATCGTCATATTTGTGTCTGGTCTTCCATCAGGGCAGAATCACAAATGGAACTGAACATTTTACTGAGCACTTAATACATGCTAGGCACGGTTCTAAGTACTTTATACTAATTTAATCCTCACAATCCTAAAAGGGAGATATGACTGTTTTACTGCTAAAGAATCTGATGTGCAGAGAGGTGAAGCAACTTTCCAGAGGTCACATGGCTAGCATGCTGGAGGCAGGACATGAGTCGGACTGGGTCAAGAGCTGGCAAGCCAGGCTGCATCTGAGGCTGCTGCAATCTCACAGTTGTGGCTTGAAATCAGTTACGAATTATATCCATCTTCTTCTTAGACTTTTAGAAACAAATTCATTTCTGAGTATTTTGTGACAAGGCAATTGTAAAATGCATGTATTTAGCATTTAAAAATTCCTGTTTCAGGCCACTCTCAGGTGGCCTATGTGCTTTCTCCCAAAAGTCTTACTCAGGCCTGGAGGAGAAGAGATGAGGGGCTCTAGCTTCAGTGGAGTCCTCCTGGACAGTGCTATCCTAGCGCCTTGGGCTGTTGCCAGTCCTATCTACTTGGAACTGCTCAGAATTCTGTGATCAAAATCAGTTGATGATTTACGACGTGAAGGAAGTATGGGCATGGCACAGAATGGAAAAGCAAGGGCACATGTACAGCCCTCTGCATCAGCTGTGCTCCCCTCCCATCTGCCTGACTCCTCCATTCCACCCCCTGAAGTTGCTTGTTCTCCTGATGCATCCCAGGTACCTATTTGTTCCACTAGCATCAGGGAGCAATTGTCTTCAGCTTGTGAAGTTTGAGGGTTTGACCCAGGACTCAAATCAAAGTCTTTAGTCACCACACTTGACAAAGGAATTTATCACCAATGAAAAGACCACTCAATCCACTGAGCCTTAACTTTGGATTTCTCTGGGAGTCATACCAAGGCTCAGAAGGTCACTCTACAGCATTAAAAGACTAAGGTCTTCCAAGACCAGTGCTATCCATTAAAACCTCCCCATTGCCAAGAAATATCCCTTATTGACTAATAACATGAGAGTTGGAAGAATGAGGGTGATGAGGGAATTAATCTTTCCCACGTGTTGGCTGATTGTCAGGCCGGCTGACTGGAGGCTAGGATAGGCAAAGCCCTGGTAGGGCTACCTGTGTGCTCCATGTGTGCTAGAAAAGGCTCTGATTTGCACTATATGATAAAGATAGGCTATTTCCCGTATTTTATTTAATTCAATTCCAATGGAAGAAAGGAGAGAAAAGCAGAGACAATGCAGAGTCTAACCTCAGCTCTTCACTGATTAATTTGTGGGATCTTGAAAAAGTCATTTAAGGGGCTCTCAGCTCAGTTTCCTTGCTCACCACACAAGGAGACTGAGCCAGATAATCCATTGTCTCTTGCTCAGAAACAATAGTAATAATTATAATTTCAACATGTGTGAATGAGGTTGTTTCCATTTTACTTTGGGATTGATTAGAAGGAAAGTTAAAGACTCTTTAAATCATGAAAAATTTAATGGACAAGCAAGTTTAATATTTTCACTGTTATCTATTTACATCTATCTATCAATCAAACACAGAGAGAGTGCACCAATAGCTAGAACATAATACGATTTTTTTGAGTAATTTCAAAACACATGCCATGTGCTGAATGGAGATTTTTAGGACTTCTACAATTGCTAACTTCAACACTCACCTCTAATATATTCCGACTTAAAGTGTGCAACCTTGTTTAAAATGCACTGCTAAAGCATATATTTTCGTGTATTGCTATGTCTGAATGCATGATAACCAGGTTGAAAATCAAATTATCTGTGTTAGGGTGAATATTATAGTGTGAATACTGCCTGCTGTGCTGTGAATGAATCTTGTAAACACAATCAAATGCATCTTTCCCTTTCTCACGCATTCAGCCCCCGCCCTGCCCGGAGAGGCAATTCTTCACCTTCCACTTCCCATTGTCACAGCAGTTCACGTTTATCGTGGGTGACATCTTCAGCTACAACGCGGTGTGACCGCGGCCATGTTGGAACTGAGCGTTCGCCTCCAAACGTCAGCCTTCCGACTGAAGCCGTTTCATGAATAATGAAAACAGATAAACAAATAGCATCCTGATTTCAGAGGTTTGGGAAATGTTTTGTTTAACTACAAGTGTCTGCTGAGCAATTTCTCGTCTCTGACACTGTTTCACTGAGGGCGTAGAGTTGACGTTTAAAAGGAGCTGCATTTGTTTCATTGCTGGTGAACCCAATCATCAGAACAGGAGGGGTGGAGATGCTGTGTGACATTCAGAGAGGACCCCAGCTTCAGGAACTGGGAAGACAAGAGCTTTCAGGCAGGAGGGTGTGTGGCTTTGGGTCAGTACTGCTGCTTCAATGCTTTGGGGAGCAGCTTTGATAGGCATTTATGGAGTGCATGGCTGAGATACTGAACAGGCGGCAAGGGAGGACTTCATCTGATGCGAGGAGCTCCACCGTTCCAATTCCATACAAGGCAAGGTTGCTGTGCAATCCGCACAAATGATGGCCCATGCAGGGTTGTCCTAGAGCTTTCCTCCTGCTGGCAGCATTCTCACCTAGCCTTGCCAAATCCCCAAAGTTCACAGTTGCAACTTTCAGAAAGAGAAAATAAACTCCATGAATTATGGGGTTACCATGACCAGTTCTTTATGTTACAAGACAGTTAATTGCTCCCTTAGCAAAACAGTGAAGATGATGGTATTAAAGATGAACTTTTCCTTCCCAGGGCCTCGCTTTCTTCTTTCCATACCTTCCCTTCCTGGCCCCTGGCATACTGCGCCATGAAGGTCCCATAGCGCTCAAGCAGCACTCCGTGATGTGTATCCACTGTAAAGCCACACGTTTGGGCAGCACTGCAATGCTTTCCTGGGCCCCTTAACCTGGCTCTCACCTGTCTCCCTGCCTGTGGATTTCTGATATGTACATTATAAGGTGTGAGTACCCATGGGGGTCATGACTTTCCAGTCTCAGGCAGGGTTCTCATCTTGTCTGAGACCTTCAATTCCATGATCCAAAGAGGAAGCAGTGATGACATCGCAGACTGGGTGAGCCAGTGGGTGGGCAGCCTGGAGTCCCTCTAGATCTGGGGTCTGCTCTGAACACGGCGCCCAGGCGATGATGATGCTTCCCCATTTCCCTGTGTCCTCTCCTCCATCACAACCCCAGCCCACCCACACCTTCACGTGTGCAGGCTGTTTCTACCCATTTCTCCGCCTGCCCTCCCTCTCCTTAGAGTCCTTTTCTGAAGCAGAATAAATCAGAACTCATTCACTTATAAGCAATCCCCAAAACTCAGGGCTTGATTCTTCTAAAGATTCCCCCTGGGGGATTTCAAGATGAAGAGGAGTTCGAATTCCCAGAGAAGCCTGAAAATCAGGAAACAGGATCCCCCCTGGCCTCAGTGGTTGTTTGACACAGCTCAGTGAAGTTGTAAAGTAAAGGTGAGTGAACTCCCCTACCCGAGGAAAGCAGGTGGCTGTTCTACGCTCTAATAATAAAAAGCAACAAAAGCTGCAATGGTTTGACTGCTTACTGAGTGCCAGGTACTGTGCTAAGTGCTCCAGACTATTTTTATTTACTTCTCAGACTCTCCTATTATCATCCCCCTTTTACAGCTAAACTAACAGAGGCTTAAAGAAGTGAAGTTGGCATTCAGACTGAGGCAGCCTGACTGTAGAGAAAAGAGGGAGAGAGGGGAGAGAAAATCTGATCAAAAAGTAAACTCCTGCGGGTGTGGGCATTATTTTTCTCTCTGCTGTAATCTGCAGCCAGTCGCAGTCCATGGCACATACTATGCTCCTTATAAGTGTTGGTTGAGTACGTGATGAGAGATTAGATCTAACCTAGAACTTAAATGATTTCAAGATTTATAAAATAAAAACTAACATGGGTCCATTTTTAAAAGCACTTCAAATCCTGAGTGCCATCTCCTTTTATTCTCACAAAATCCTTATGCAGTGGAGACACTAGAACAGAGTTAAAGAGTCTTAGACCATTCTCATGGCTAGTTAGTGATGATCATAAATATGGCTGACATCTTATCATTGCTGGGCATCTAGCACTGTTATTCCTTGCTATTTATTCAATTATTTAATCCTGATAATAACCCCTAGATGTTATTTCTCTTATTATCTCCTTTGTGTAGAAGAAAGAATTGGAGTACAGTTAGGTGAAGAACTAGTGTTCACACATTTACACCAGCTACTTCCAAATAATGTATTAACTGCATGTGGAGTTAGGCCTAGAATCCTGTTTCTTAATGCTAATTCTTGCATTTTGACCCACACAACATTTTACTTGAAGATAGGACTGAGCAGATTATTTAATCCCTTTCTAATTTAAAACATTAGTTCCTCGAGTAGTACTATACCCATGCGATGTGTTCAGTTGTTACATGTATTTAATTGCTACTATACTGAGCAGCACAAATGATAGATTTCACATAATCTGGTTTGCTCTCCTAATATATGAGGACTCTTGAAAAAAATTCATGGAAAATGCATATGAAGAAAAAAAATCTGCTTGGATTTAAAATATTTTTTGTACCAAAATAGACTTATCTTTTAATTCAATTTCCCATGAACTTTAAAACAATGATGTATTTTTTTCTTTAAAGGCAGAGTTACAGAGAGAGAGACAGTGAGAGAGATCTTCCAACTGCTGGCTCATTTCAAGAGTGGCTGTAATGGCCAGGTCTGGCCAGGACAAAGCCAGGAACTAGGAGCCAGGAACTCCATGCTGGTCTCCCACATGGGTGGCAGGAGCCTAAGCACTTGGGCTGCTTTCCCAGGTGTACCGGCAGGGAGCTGGATTGGAGGTGTAACAGCCAGAACTCAAACCAGCACTCACATGGGATGCTGATGTCACAGGCATTGCCTCAACCTGCTGCACCACAATGCTAGCCCTACCGTGAACTTCGTGAGGTGTCCTCATGCTCATGTTTTTGGAAGCATTGTGTGCACAAGAGTCTCCACTTTCTATGTCTGCATGCAATGGAAACAATGCTCTGGCCTTAACCATACGTGCTTGTCTCCCTTGTATTGCAGGGACTGCCTGTGTTACAACTTTGCCCTGGGAAGTATGGAGTCTTGTCTCTGAAGAACTTTGGCCTGAATGTCGAGTGAAATCTTGCACTTTGAAAGTAATAAAACATCATAATTCACAGTAATTACAATATCTCTGTATATTTTTGTTGTCCCCAAGAGTTTGCAAAAGACATTCATATGCTTTTCTCTCATTTGAGCTTTAGAAAAACCACTAAATTTGAGAACAGATGTAATTATACCCTCCTAGAGATGAGAAAGGGAAAGTTCTACAAGTTTAAATAACCAGCTTGAATTCACATGTCAAAGTCTGAATGAAACATGTATGTATGAGCATATTGGAGGAATTCAAAACAAAAGATATCACCAAGGAAGGACATTTTAAATTACCGTTGTCTATGTCTATAGTTGGAGTTAGTTCTAACCCAATTCCAACCAGTACAAGTCCAAGAAAGGCATAGATGGATAGGCATGGAGAAAGCATGTTGCTCCCTCAGAGCTTATAATTCATTGGGAAAAGTAAGTCTTAACATCATTAACAAACCATGAGTTAGCAAGTAGCAAATGCCATAGTAATGTGCAGTTTGGTGTCTTAGTATAGCACAGTGCCTACCACATAGTAAGCACTCAATAAACATTTGCTGAATACATTTTTGTGTGTATGTACTCAATGTTTAAATCCAGATAAGAGAACAAAGTTTTGTTTATAGCAATTCAAGAACCTAAAACATGACCCCACCTCCATCTATTTATGTAGTTACCAGGTGAAATGTACACTGAATTCTGTAACTGCTTGAATTGTTTTTCTGATAACAATTTTTATACAAACACAGCTTTACCTCCGGAAATCAGCTAGGGCATTAGTTACTAAGAAAGGCTAAAGTTACAGTGGTAAATGGCAAATACAGTTTTCACAAAAATAAAAATAGGAGTAAAGGAATGCTACAGGAAAACTGATTATAGACAGCTAGCTCTTGGACCCAAAATGGGCGAGCCTTTTGAAAAATAGCTGGAAAGAATTACAATGTATTGAGGAATGCACTTTTTGTCTAGTGGTTAGGACATTTGTATCCCACATCAGAATACCTGGGTTCTATTCTCAGCTGACTCCTGACTTTAGGTTCCTGCCAACACAGATCCTGGAAGGTAACAGTTAGGGCTCAAGAAATTGGATTCCTGACAACCATGCGGGCTATGTGGATTGTGTTCTAGCTCTCTGATTTGACCTTGGTACAGCCCAGCAATTGCTGAGTATTTGGGGAGTAAACAAATGGATGAGAAATTCTCTCTCTTTTCCCCCGAGCCTGTTTGTGTGTGTGTGTGTCTCCCTTCCTCCCTTTCTGTCTCTCTGTATCTCAATAAATAAATATGTATATTTAAAAATGTGTTGAAAATATTATTGAAACACTCCCAATATCCTGGGAAAATGCTGAATCAGGTATAAACAAACTGTTTCATTGAGATCATTTTTTTTTAAGTTTTGAAGAAAGCTTGAGAATTTAGTAGAGCTATGTTTTATTCATCTTATTAGTGAATAAGAAAATATGTAAATTATATTTGGAGATATTTCTGTTTCTATAAGTTTATCGGTTTATTTTTAAGGATTTATTTATTTGAAAGGCAGAGTTATGGGGGATGGGAAGAGATCCTCCATCTGCTGATTCACTCCCCAAATGGGTACAATGGCTGGGACTGGGCCAAGCTGAATCCAGGATCCTGGAACTCCATCCGAGTGGTAGAGGCCCAAGTACTTGGGTCATCTTCCTCTGGGAGCTGGGTCAGAAATGGGACATCTGGGACTCAAAATGGTGCCCATATGGGATGCCAGCATTTCATAGTTGGAGATATTTCTAACCCAATTCCAACCAGAAGTAAAGATGCAATTATAAGTGGTTTGGCACTCTTTCTAATACAAGTCTGTTAGTCTTTTCAAACAAAGTTCTTCATGGTTGGTGGAGGTTGGAAGGGGGCGCCTAGAAGAGGAGACTGCAGGCAGCTCCCCCAGGACCCACCGATCCTCTTGGCCCCTTGAGGGAAGCCCTCTCCAAGGATGAAACGGTCTGAAGCTCTGAAGTAGATGACACCCTGGGACTCCACTTTCCCTTGCCCAAGTTCCATCTTAGAAAGTGACTTAGGACTGATAACTTCACAGGAGAATCTACAATTTAAATTAGGACAGGAGAAAACTCCTAGGGAATTATTCTCTAGTGGCCTGTGGATTTTTCTATCCCCTTACCTGTGAATTTCTGTAACAGTCTCCTACCAGGTCTCCTGTCTCCAGGCTTGCCCTCTGCAACCCATCTGTTGCCTGTCTACTAACTCCTTATTGCTTATACTGATAAGAACAGATACTACACTTGATCTTAGCCAAAAGGCCGAGAAGCGATCCTCCTCATTGCTTATAAAAGAGAGTACAAACTCTTTAAGCATTCGAGGTTGAATCTGACATCTGCTTCTAAAGTCTACTTTCTCTATTTTTCACTCCAAATAATCCTCTCTGCTCATTCCTTTATAATTATATTCATATTTAAGTTTCTTCAAGGCTTTGACCATGTCTTTAACCTTTCTGAAATTAATTCCTAGATCCATGATTTCCCTGTCATATAGTAAAATGTAATACTTACTGGGTAAATGGGTTGATGGATTTCACTGCTGCTTTTCTTACACTTCTGTTATATTGAAGCTACTTTAAAAAGTTCTTGCAGGGGCAAGGATGTGGCAAAGTGGTTAAGTGCCTGCTTTGGATACCCACATCCCATATTGAAGTGCCTAGCTAGAGACCTGGCTACTCCACTTTCAATCCAGTTTCCTGCCGATGCTCACTCTGATGGTGCAGACACTTGATTTCTTGCCATCTACATGGGAGACTCAGATTGAATTCTGAGTTCTTGGCTTTAGCATGACCTAACTATGGCTGTTGCAGGCATTT
Source organism: Lepus europaeus (assembly GCF_033115175.1). Taxonomy (NCBI): domain Eukaryota; kingdom Metazoa; phylum Chordata; class Mammalia; order Lagomorpha; family Leporidae; genus Lepus; species Lepus europaeus. The sequence continues at coordinate 62,767,868 of NC_084839.1, forward strand.
AGAGTGAACCAGCAGATGGAAGATTCTCTCTTGCTCTGCCTTTCAAATAAAATGAAAAAAATTATTTTTTCCAAAATTTCATGGAAACTTGGAAATATATTATACATTTATTTTGGTGCAAAGATTTTCTAAATCCATGCAGTTTTTCATAAAGTGCATTTTCCATGAACATTTTGAAAACCCCTAGTATAAAACTTTTACTTTCTAATGCATTTTGAATTTACCTTGCCTTGCTTTAAATACTAGGCCACTTGTCTTTATTTGGCATATGCTGATGTATATATTAATTGTTGATTAGCTAATCAATTAAATCGATGAGCATTTGTTGTGTGGCTTTTATGTGCCATATACTAGACCTACCACCAGGGTTAGAAACAGACAAGTTTTCTCTCTACTGTAAGGAGCTTTCAGTGTAGATGGAATGAGGAAATTGTCAGCCATTGCTGTAAGAAACCTACAGGGAATGCTGTGCAAGCTCATTGGGGAAATCTATAGGAAGGGGACTTATTAAAGTCCTAGCGGAGGGCTCAGAAAATGCTCCTAAGAGGTGGTGATGCCTAATTCAAGGGACGTTTAATTGTGCATGTCTGTTCTCTCCAATTTTCTCTGGACAGGGGTTTTGTTTAGCTGAAGGTCTGTCACTTACTAATAAACATCCTTTGTATTTTTGAGCTATTCACGATGTTTGATGAGATTTCAGTTACCTCAATTAATTCTCCGAAGGTCCATCTAACATAGACAGGACAGGCAGGAAATACCAAAGGACCCAAGAGCATCCAGTCAGTTTCATCATCAGTGTACATTTTCTTTTTATCTGACAGGTAGAGTTATAGACAGAGAGACAGAGAGAAAGGTCTTCCTTCCATTGGTTCACCCCCCAAATGGCCGCTACAGCCGGCACTGCGTCAATCCGAAGCCAGGAGCCAGGTGCTTCCTCCTGGTCTCCCATGCAGGTGCAGGGACCCAAGCACTTGGGCCATCCTCCTGGGCCACAGCCGAGAGCTGGGCTGGAAGAGGAGCAACTGGGACTAGAACCCGGTGCCCATATGGGATGCCGGTGCCGCAAGCAGAGGATTAACCAAGTGAGCCACGGTGCCGGCCCAGCAGTGTACATTTCAAAAAGTTTTCTGATCCCCGTGGAAAACTTTCAATCCTACTGGGCATTTTGAAGGGCTGGGATTACTTAGTGGAGATGGCTATTTCTGATCTGACTTTATTTTTTAAAAGATTTATTTACTTATTTGAAAGGCAGAGGACAGAGAGAGGGAAATAAACAAAAACAGAGATCTCGCATCCTCTGGTTCACTCCCCAAATTATTGAACAGCCAGGCTTGGGCCAGGCAGAAACCAGGAGCCTAGAACTCCATCCTGGTCTCCTATATGGGTTTCAGGTGCCCAGCTACTTTGGCCATCTTCTGCTGCCTTCCCAGGCACCTGAGCAGGGAGCTGGATTGGAAGTGGAGCAGCCAGGACTCAAACCCGGCACTTCAATATGGGATGCAGAGTTGTAGGTGGCAGCTTAACTCCCCACTGATCTGACTTTAAAGGCTCAGAGTTGCGTTGGCTCTGTCGCCCTTTACAAGTGAGCAAGTCGTTGTTTTTGGAGGAATGAAAAGCAGTCATCACAGGTAAACAGAAACAACACTTGAAGAATCCAACTTTAAGGGGCACCTGGAGTGTGGGGGTGGATAAATGGTGCCAGTGAGAGGGGTATTCTTTTTTCAAATGTATTCTAAGGAGATCACAAGATGGCCAATCTCAGCTATGGCAAAGATTTGCGATCTTCCTAGTGGGGTGAAAGAGAGGAGACATTTGTGCTGACAGAGGCTAGCATCGAAGACTCAAAATGAAAAAATGAAAGTTAAATGATGATTTTTTGGGGAGAGCTCTCCTGCCTGCCAAGGGATTGTTTCCTTCTCAATGTCATGTAACTCCTGACACACTTCTGCTGGTAGAGTTTTTCTTGTCTTCAGGAGAATGTTCTATAAATATGGAAGAAATATGTTCCTGGGTTGTAAGAGAAAGAAAAAGGTAGTTTCAACTTGCAACATAGTGAAAGTTTGTAATCCTAGCACTTTTCTCCAGTTCCCAGTATCTAATCCTTGAAGCCACTTGGTGAAACTCAAAAGATTACATGGCAACTTGGCTAATAATTTAAGAGCTGTCAAAGAAAAAATATAGTTCACCATTCTTCTAAGGAAAGATCCATGAGCCATAGGCCTAAAAGCTCCAGTCTTTAGGCTGCATATGTGGAAGCACTGAGCAGAAAATACTCACACTCCTTTGAAACTAAAACCTCATATGTTGAAAGCACAAAGATTTGTAGCTATCACTCACATGTGTAAGGTCCTACTATACACTTAAATCTGGGATGATCTACGCCAGGGTTTTCAATTTGAAGTGACACAACTTTCTTGGCTAGAGGGCCACAAAAATGTTGGTTCTCCAAGTCATGTTTCTGTGATTTGTTTTTGTATGAGAAACCATTAAAAACATAAAACTTTTGACTCAAAATATGAAAACTATTCCAGTAGCTTGGGTTCCTTGCATAATGGGTTTTGGTTTTTGGTTGCAAAGTAATAAAATCACCTGCCAAAATATGTGCATGCATATTAAGATCAATGCGTTAGCTAATTCATTGTAGTTTGTTACTGTGACATAAAATGTACTGTTGTATCTCTATATTGACAAGGGCAGGCTAAGGCATATTGTGGATTAAGAATGTGGGTTTTGAGGTTAGGCAGATTTGGATTTGATTCCTGGCCAATCTGATCAGTGGCTCCAAGACCTTCGGCAATTTTTTTTTCAAAACCTGTCTAAGAATTGGTTTCTTCATCTGTAAAAAGGCTAACACAACCTACTTATAAGATTGCAAGGGGAATTAAATGAGACATTGTACATATATAAAGCCCTAAGCAGGGTCTGGCAATAAATAGTAGATGTTGTTTTTGCTACTACTGCTATTTCTACCATTGTCTAAACACTATGAAGTCCTCTTGAATCCACTCTCTGATCTAAAACACCATACTCTTTTTATGATTCTAGTGATATTTTATCCATGCTTATCAGTGCTCTGAGCACATGTGGTGCATTGATCATTGAAACCAGAAATCACAGGTATATGCCTTTCTAGTTAAAGGAATTAATAGGAGAGACAGATACACTAGTGTGTGTCCAGCAAATCACCATAGGATGGTGAAACTGAGTCATATGCAGAACAAAGAGAAACCCGAGGGTATTTAGCAGAAAGACGACTTAGAAGGAATAGCACAGCCTCTTTCAAAAATGTGAAGGGTGATGATATCAAGTAGAAATTGGACTGGATCAGGGTATCCCAGTCTTATTGGGGCTTCAGATTTCCTTCTTGTGAAAGGCTGTCTTGTACATTACTTGATGTTGAACAAGGTCCCTGGATTATATGCTCTGTATTTCAGTAGTAATTTTGCTAGTTCAACAACCAAAAATGTCTACAGACATTGCCAAATATCTGCTGGAGACCAAAACAGCCCATTTGAAAACCAATGCACTGGATTGACCTTGGAGAACAGAGCAGAATTATGACCAGTCTGTTCATCTCTTGGAAGACCTTTTTGCTATCCAGTAGGTTCCCACAAGAGAACAGACACATGGTGAGTAGTGAGTTGTTGGCCACTGAAGGCATCCAAGCAAAGGCTGAAAGACTGGGTTTTCTAGAGTGTCTATTTTGAATAGATTATTGCTATTCATCATTTATGTCTTTCTAATTCCCCCTCAATGCTATGTTCTTTAATGAACGAGTTTCTATAATCTCAAATAAGATCACTTAACTAGGTCTGGCTTGTTCTCAGCATACAGGTAAGAGAAGAGGACTAACATTTGGGGAAAGGCAAAGCTGTGCTCTTAGATCTGCCTCTCTCTCTGACTTGCTTATCCTTTCTGGTCCTCAGTGTCCCAGATGACATCTCAGATTCAAATCCAAAATTCCTTAGCTCTGAAATGGTGCTTCCTAATTATGGCATCAAATCATACGCTTCCTTGTCACTCTATCTCTTTATGATTACTCATGTAATTGATAATGTGGAACAACTTTTGCTCATTCAGACCTAGATATTCTATTTGCTGAGCTTTTCAGGTCTTAAAATCTGAACCAGAAGAATAAGATCAAGAGTCTTGAGTTTTAAATGTGATGTAGGTGGATATTGCCTCTCACTAATAAAAAAGGGAAGATGATTGAGCCACAAAACTGCTTCATTCAAAAATACATGCTGATGTGCACATAAAAGGTAATCAATGTATTACCTTTTATAATTGAACTAAATAAAAGTGTCCTTTGTGGTAGATTTTTTTTTTTTTTTGGACAGGCAGAGTGGTCAGTGAGAGGAAGAGAGACAGAGAGAAAGGTCTTCCTTTTGCTGTTGGTTCACCCTCCAATGGCTGGCACACTGCACTGATCCGAAGCCAGGAGCCAGGTGCTTATCCTGGTCTCCCACGGGTGCAGGGCCCTAGCACTTGGGCCATCCTCCACTGCACTCCCAGGCCACAGCAGAGAGCTGGCCTGGAAGAGGGGCAACTGGGACAGAATCCAGCGCCCTGACCAGGACTAGAACCCGGTGTGCCGGCGCCGCAGGCAGAGGTTAGCCTATTGAGCCACGGCGCCGGCCCTTTGTGGTAGATTTTAAGCCTGGAAATTCATCATATACCTGGCTTTTTGGAACAGTATCTTCATTTCCAATTATTTTAAGTTTAGCACACCTTCTTTCTCTATATATATTATGTTACCATATTTTCTGTTTGCCAGATTGTTCTTTGACCACATGTTCCAAGTAATAGGAGATATGCATTCATATAAGACTAGATAAATGTGTTCATTGCAAAAGCAATACATTGATTTTGAAAGAGGATAGTATGTTCTATAATTGTCAGATTTTTGTTAGCCTCTTCCTACTGAATTGGCTACATTATCACCTGCCTATTATATATGTATTCCTTGGCCTAGAGATCTGTCCTTTCTGATACCTCACTTCAGAAAGATTAGACTAATAAACAAAAGAAAAACCCAAGCCAAACCCAAAATCAGACAGCATGACAAGAGGAACAAAGTTCTTGAACTTCTGAATCCAGGGTATCATGCACTCTTAAGTTTTTTATAGATGACCCATTAGCTTTCTGGTCATAGTGACTGTATCAGTTAGAGTTGGCTAGGTTGTGAAGCAGTAACAATTCCTAAATAAAGGTTACTTCTTGCTCGTATATATCCTGGGTCTACTTAGCACTACTCCATGTTTTCTTCACTACTGGGTTCTCTCTTACCTGTATGCTGAGAACAATTCTTCTTTGAGACACTGTCAATTACTAATCAGTGAGAAAAACAGAGCTTGGGGACTACATATTGGCTTTTAAAGCTCTGCAAGTTGGTAACACATCACTTCTACATGTTTCACTGGCCACAGCAGATCACATGGCCACATCACATCAATATGAGAAAGAAATATAATTCTTCTCCAGGGAGGTGGCCAAGACTATTTATGAGCAATAATGAAAGTTCTCATGGCCCTTTTCCTGAAGAATTAATCACTTTGCAGTAACAATCTGAGTGATACAAGCTTGAACAATTGAAGCACACCTGTGTGTGTTGTGTGTCCATGCGTAGACAGAGAATTTGGACTGTCAATCTTTGTCTGACAATCCCCTTTTCCACCTGCTGAGTTGGATGGAGAAGCTGAAGCCCTGTCATCCATAGCTGCCTGCTAACTTTGGGAGAGAAGGCACCAGCTGTGTCCTCTGATGGAGTGGGGATGGCAGCTGCAAACTGGAACACCGTGTTTTCTCATGATGTTTCCCTGTCAGGGCATGGATGGGTGTGTGACCACTTTTCTAACTAACCACTTGTAGAGGCATTTAAAAATCCATGTGTCTGGCCTTATTATGGGAAAACCATCCCACAGGAACTGAGCAGGAGCACACGGCACTGATGAGCTGATGTTTGTCTAGTTAGTTTGCTTTTGTGGGCTTCTCTCTCTGCTTAGACCCCATTGCTTATGACATGTGTGTTGTTGAAACTGTGTCAGAGTGAAGAATCTCTCATTGACTGTAAAAGGAGGAAAGCCAGACAAAATAAAAGTATGTAACTTGTCTGCATAAATCACTGTTGCCTTAACCCCTTGTGGCACAGTAAAACAGCTCATCTGGTTCTCTTCATTGCACATCAGAATCAAATGCATTGTTTTCTTTTATAGTATCATAAAGCAGCATGCCCTCTAAGCATCTGATAAGCTGCTGCTCTGCAATAGCTTGCAAGCATCCCTAAAGAACAAACCACGACTATGTGGTATCAAACACTAAATGCCCCCTTGTTTGGGCAGCCAGAGCATATATCTAGGTTGGAAGTCATCCTCTGTAATCTACTAAATTCATGATTTTTGTCATATGATTAGGCATGCTTTTCTCTGCTGTGGTCTAAAAATAAGGTAATGCAATGGAAACTGAATTTATTGGATACATAAACAGCCCTCACTGTGAGATGGTACTTTCTCTAGGTCAGATTTCTTGTGATTGGCAGGAAGCTGTGACAGTTCATATTGTATGCTCCTAAGAGGAACATGGGTAGAAATGGTCAATTAGAACTGCCACTCATCCTTGCCTCACGTTGGCTGCTGGTGGACTGCCACTTGAGCTCTGAACCAGCTGCTAAGCTGGGGGAATTTCTGTTCTCCAGTGTCACTGGGTTAAGTGGGGGGGGGGGGTGAATCCAGGAAAGTCTTAATTGCGTGACCTTATTGCTGAAGTTACAACCCTGCAAAAATAAAGCAACTTATACTTGTGAGTTAGAATTAGCCATCTTCCAGTGTTGGTATAGGACAATTCTTTTGAGAGGCATATTTCTTCCCAATTTTCTTCATAACCAGAACTCTCCTCTATGCACAAAATTGTTCCCTTAAGCCACCTGGCCTCCAGAAGCATGCAGTGACACAACCATGTCTGGTTTTCTTCACTTCTTTGTCCTGTGTACTGATTTCAAGGCTAATCAGGTTAGTTGAAAGAGCAGCTAGAAGAAGCTGGTCTTTAGCTGATTTCTTCTTTAGTTATGAGGGCTGCTGCTAAGTCATCCATCTTGTCCTGCATGTCTGTTCCAATGTTTCAAAAGAAAGCAGAAGGTGAGTGCAGTCCAGTGTGGAGAAACTCAACAAATAGGCAGAATAGACACATGAAAGTTTCAGCAATTGAGCCTGAACAAAGCATCTTGGTTTTGAAGTTGAGCTAGAGAAGATGTTGGATTTGAATCCAGAATGTAAGATTTTCTTGAAGGTTCTTTGAGATAAGTATCACTATGTTCCTAAATCTGTATATATGAAATACAAGAATTTTGTATACATTAAATAAAATTTAAAAAAGAGATTAAACAAGTTGTTCAATCTAGAAGAGGAACAGCAGAAGAGATAAGAAGAAAGGAGAGAAAAGGGGGAGAAATAGAAAAGAAAGAAGAGAGGAAAGGAGAAGTGAGGAGAGGCGAGGCAAGGAGAAAGCATTCTAATCATAAGGGACAGGAGAAATGGAGGAGAGAGACTCTCAGCCACGTCAAAATGTCCAAGAGCCTTTCCTACTGTACATAGTTGAGATGAACAAGAAAACACATAGATTATGCATAGGATGAGTTTGAGCAAGGGGAAGTGGATAAACATCTTAAAGGGAAGTGCTAGGACACTTTTTTCAGGAGTTCCCTTTCTTTCTGTAGTAAGCATCAACTCTACAACCTTGTGGAAGCCAGAAGAAAACAGATAGAGGGGAGATGTTAAGCAATCTCCATACCAGTGCTGTTGGTTGACACCTGCCTAATGCTTGTCTTTCAAGATGCTGTTGAACCATATGCAGGTTGAAGAAACAATGTGCAGGAGGCTCTTGCCTCCAGCTGATTGTGGAAGGAAATACTGCAGCAAGTCGACTGAACCTACTCCCTTTCATCCAGCCTGAGTCTCTCATATGTAACAGCACCTCTGGAACGGGACATTATTTGAATCAGTTCTATCAGAACATACATACTTTGTCTTCTTAGACAGAAATGGCTGTATTGAAGATTTTGGCAGTTTATTTCTAGAAGTAGTATTCACTGTGTTATTCTGGGCTCACATTGGGCTACAAGCTGCAAAAGCAGTCCAAGGCTGCATTGCTTATTGGAATGAGTTGGAAAGGAACACTGCGCTCATTTAAACAGCAAACCGTGGTTGAAGCCTACCCTAGTCGTTCAGGCTGGAATTTAGAGCTCTTGGAGATCAGAAAGTGGGATGCTCAGAGATGGCCTTTGGAAGAGGAAAGATCTGTGTTGGGTCTTGAAGTGTGAAGAGGAGGCTCTAGAGGAGGACAAAAGCCAGGAGCGCTTCCTCCATTGGGTCAAGGCAAGGTCGCTCAAAAATTTACAACTTCTCTTTTTCTTCTTTTCTGCCTGTCCATCAAATCAGCATTTTCTTACCATTTTATCAATTTCTGAAACATCTTTTAAGATAGAAGAAGCTTCTTTGGCCTGTCAAGTTCACGAAGAGAGACCCCATGGTGATTCTTTAGTCATTTGCACCACAGTTGGCTTAGTATATAGTATGTCTGGAGGCCTTGAAGTGGAACTAAGAATGTTCTAAAGACTGGACATTGAGCAGGGAGGGGTTCATGCACTCATTTATGCTTACCGAGTAGCTGCTGCTGAAGGCCCTGGGGATACAGTGCTGAAAAAGCCAACCCAGTCCTGCCTCATGGGGCTTACGTTTCAGTGGGCATGGCAGATGACAGAGAAATGCACACCAGTGATACGCAGTATAATGACAGACACTGTTTAGTACTAAGGACAGGAAGAAGCATAAAACCCTTTGCTAGTGGCTGTGATTTTACATTCCTATTTTATTTAGGTGGACAGGGAAGGTTTCTCTGATGGGCTGGCATTTGAGTAGAGGTCTGAATGAAGTGAAGGGAACATTCCAGTAGACTCCTGGGGGAAGAGGCTTTCAGGCAAAGGGAATGGCTAACATGAAGGTTTTGAGTCAGTAAATCCTTGACCTGTTCAAGTAAGAGCTATGGAGTCCATGGCTGAATCTGGGGAAGCCAGGGTAGGGAAGGTAGAGGTGAGGTCAGAGAGAGATGGTCAGAGCACATAGTCTTTTAAACTATGTTGTAGCTTTCTGATTCTATTCTAAATATGAAAAGGAATTATTGGAGGGTTTTGGGTAGAGGAATAATAGGAACTGATATATGGCAGGACTAATGGCATGGGGCAGGATGGATGGCAGCAGGAAGGATGGAAACCAGTGAAGCATACCACTTCGTGGAAGCCACAGTCTAATGGGGAGACCGGCATGCCAACAAGTGCTTAGAGTACAGTGTCATGAGGACCAAGATAGGAACTGTTATAGTGTGATGGGTACATAGAGTGGGGGAGATGAGCTTGGCCAGGGGATCCAAGAATGGTCTGGCAGACACTGTGTTTTTCAGATGCAACAGGAAGACTGAGGGACAATTCTCCAGACAGAAGAAAAGACAGCAAACAATGTGGATGGAATCAGTGGTGTAGATAAAGGAACAGGTGGGCAGACAACAATGTCTCTTGTTTGAATTACATCAAGCAACTAAAGGTGAGTGAAGCAAATAGGAGCATGGTGGTAACCCAGGCATCAGGTTAATAAAGCTACATAATGACTACTCTGGAAAGCCTCACTTGGGCAAGACTTCATTATAGAAGCACTGGATGAAGAGGATCAGCATTGTAGCAGTGAAATGAATGGCAACATTTGTCATGTGGAAAAGACTCTGCCACTAGTATGAAAAGGGGTAGATGTTTCTACCTCCTTTAGAGCAAGGACTTTGGAGTCATGCAGAACTGGGTTCAAATCCTGACTAGACTAGGCATTAGCTGAGTGATCACTTGTAAATTTCTTTATAGTCCTAAGCCTTGGTTTCTTTGTTTACAAAGTGGGGAAAACAGGGGAGTCATTGTGAACACTAAATTTTGAAAAGTACTTAGTAACATAATGCTTAGCCCATGCTAAGGATCACAGAGTTATCATGACAAAGAGTTGGAATGGAAAGACAGAGAAGGCAAGTATGCCTGTTCCGGTGAGGAGGAGGGGATGCATGTCAAGGACCCCGACTGCAATTGTAGGGGGAATGAGATAAAAAGAGACTCAAGAAATGTTTATGAACCAATGTAAGCTGAACCTGATGAATTCTTGGTATGGTGGTTACTAAGAATGGCAAAAAGTTTTTAGCAAATATGCAAGAAGATTACGGTGTGATAGTGTCTGTTATCAGAGTCCAAGAGAATAAAAGAAAGAAAGTTACCCAAGAATTCCCACAAATCTCTAGTGGGATGTTGCTTTACTATCTCACCAGCACCACTCACAACAGCAAGGAGTTAAGACCCTTGAAGGAACTCAAGACCTAACAAGGTAAAAATAACAACTACAAATACAATATCTTAGATTGTGCTCTTCTAATGTATAAGGGGGATGTGTCAAATGTTTAATTTATTTGTATTTTAATTAAAAAGCCTATCCTGATACTACTGACAATTAGGAATTGTGTGAATGCTAGGGGTAAAAATTGTGACGGTGGTGATGATGTTGATGGTGAGCTCATGATAGACAACTGTGTGCACTAGGGGAAGCCCTTCCAGGAGGCACTGAAAGCCTCCCCACTGCCACGATTCTTGATGTAGCTCTGAGGGCTGACACTACAGTGCTGCAAGATGAATCATCATGGCTGGTACCTCATTCAACATGAGCACTGCCACCTGGGACTCACCTCAGTCCCAGAGCTGGTGTAATTCATCATCTCCAAAGGTTAATTTCCTTTGCTCAGGGATGGCTAGGTACATGGTAGCATCCCAGATGACAGTTTCAAGTTCTCTGAGTGGGCTTTAGGAAGGGTGCCCAAAGAGGGTAACTGGCAGAACAGTGGCAGAAAGGTTTCCACTCCACCCATTTCCTGAGGCGAACACAAGCTGAAAGTTTGCCCTGCTGAGTAGCACTGAACACACACGCTTGCCCTGGATGGTTTCTTTGATATCAAAGAACCAAGTTTATACAGGCCTAAGCCATATTACAAACATTGATACTTCCTGTACATACCATGAGTAATTAGCTGTGAGAGTCATGACCGTTGGGCCCCCAACTTTAAGACGCAGTATAGGAATCCACATAGTTTTCATGCCATAAAAGGTTAGGCTCTTAATGAACCTCTTATCTGGGAACCTCAGCTATACTATATTTCCAGAACCTCATAATGATCACATTGACTTTATATTTTGGTGCTCTTCAGCTATGAAGGAAAAAAAGTGAGTGGAGAAAAAGGTTTTGTGGTATGACTAAGACAAAGCAAGAACTACTGCAGTACTGTTACATGTGAGTGAACTGCAAAGAAAATATGCTCAATTATTCCCCATAAATATTTGGCAAAGTTTCTGCATTTTCCTTGAAGTGGCAGCAAGTCCATGACTGGGAGGTCGTGTTCCAAAACTGCTTATGAACATTGTTATAGCTGGATATAAATTATAGAAGCCAGGATTTCAGCCATGGTAGAAAAGACTATAAAGATTTCTGCCCCTCGTTAACTACTGTGAGACCACTAGGTTTATGAATGGAGTAAAAATTTCCAAATAGGAAGGAAAACATGGTAAATGCCCTCGAAGGCACTGTGAAGAAATTTCCTCACAGTGCTGGTGGCCAGGCACAGACAGAGGCAAGAAGGCATTTAAAGCACTTGTACATAATAGCTGATACTATGAGAAAAGGAGTGAGAACTGCTAGTCTTCCAGGAGCTGGCAGGGGCCATGCGCCAGGCACAGCAAACAGGGGTGCACTTCCAATGTTAAGTAAATAAACTTAATTGTAAGTTTGTAAGACCACAGAAAGTATAAACTAGAATTTGGTTCCATGGTCTGAAACGTCTCCATTGAAAACTCATTGAAACAAGGGCTGTCTCTTTAAAATCAAGACCAAACTGGCTGAAGCGTATAACTGCCCAGAACAGAGCCCCAGGGGCAAGCGGTGAAAAACATGATTTCTGTAAACAAACCTGACATTGCAAACTTAGTGCGAAACTCTATGCATATAGCATCACTTTCGTGTGCAACTTGTTTAAATCAGAGCTGCAGGAAAAAGGAAATGAAATTGGTGTATTAACCTTTTGTTTAACAATACTCAGCTGTGCTTTGAAGTAGCTGGTGGTGTTCTGCCACCCTTCCAAGAGTTATGAATCTCTCAGCATTTACTTTGAAAATTTTACACGTTTTTAGAAAATTCAGCTCTACATATATACTCTATACATAAAATATCCTGGGAGCAAAATCTTACTTTGCTACAGAATTCCCTGGGGGTGTCACCAAATTCATTACACTGAATTAAATTTAGAAAAACATTATAAACAATACTTAACTAGGGGCCTTTCTCCTCTGTCCCTGGACTTAAAAACTGCAAATGGAGGTGGTTTATTTTTTCCTCTGTAAATTTATTAGCCAGTCTTCCCTCACTCCAATTCAATCTTTTGGTATTTGAAGACAAACCACAAAACACTGGTTGTGAATATTGTTGTAAGCCTCACCCTCTTGCTTCATTTGTATCTTTGGTTAGATCTGCTTTTAATATGACACTTTGCAAGTTTAATTAAAATCGTAACAGCTCAATCCAATGAGTTTGGACAACACTGGGTATCAACACACATTTCAAAATTCCGGAGGAAATGTAAAATCTCAAAATGGAACAGTTGGCTTACCAACAACTTAGCCTGAAAAGTCTGTTTCTTAAACACATAAATATTTAGCATGATTAAAATGCATTTACTCTCACTACAATTACTTGAAAAGATCATGTGTCACTCTTGAGTGTTGTTTCAAATGTGCTTCTGACTTGAGTTTGTGTCTCCTTCCTTATCCATGAGGTCACTTTGGGCCAGTTCAGTGTATGACCCAAAACACCATGGCCTCAGCGCATCCTCCTTGAGAATGCACTGGTGATGCGTCACCCTTTGCCCTCGCCGGAGGTGACAAGCATGTTGAGCATTTCAGATGTGTGAAAGGATTTTGCTGTTGTTGCTGTTCATTTGCCTATAGTCCTCATTGCTGAAGCAGTCAGACTAAAGCCATATATATATATATATATATATTTTTTTTTTTTTGACAGGCAGAGTTAGACAGTGAGAGAGAGAGACAGAGAGAAAGGTCTTTCTTATCTGTTGGTTCACACCCCAAATGGCTGCTACGGCTGGTGCGCTGCGCTGATCCGAAGCCAGGAGCCAGGTGCTTCTCCTGATCTCCCACGCCGGTGCAGGGCCCAAGCACCTGGGCCATCCTCCACTGCACTCCCTGGACACAGCAGAGAGCTGGACTGGAAGAGGGGCAACCGGGACAGAATCCGGTGCTCCAACTGGGACTAGAACTTGGGGTTCCTGCGCCGCAGGCGGAGGATTAGCAAATATTGAGCCGCGGCGCCGGCCAAGCCATATTAACTTAGTGTTCTGGTAGGTGGCGGATGGTCAGGAATGGCTTGGTACAGTTTGAGCTTTGGAAAAGACTTACCAGATGGGAAGATTTTGAAGAGGTTTGGTCATTATCTGGGATGTGGTACGTGCAGTCCTTTCTGCGTGGTTTCTCTGCAGTGATTAACTATTGTGTTGCTTATTTCCACTGTGCGTTCTGTGAGCCTGGAAGCATGTGTGGTATGCTTAGTGCTACTCTATTAATTATATGGAGTATCCTCAAATCTTTCCTCTATTGTTTTGCTATTAAGAATTAATGAAACATTTTCTTTGTAAGACTGTGTCCCTTGCCTGTTCAGAGCCACTTCTTCATCCCCGGAGAGGAATATTTTGTAATATATAAATTTGCACCTCTAGGCATTTAAGAAGAAAAGCTCTAACCAAAAATACAGTATGCTTTCAACCAATCGAAGACATTAAATTCCATTTTGACATCATGAGTTTTACTTACCCTGCAGGAGCCTGATATTAGGAGGTGAGCTAAGGACAGGGCATCCATGTATTGGGGTTTTTAAAAATATTATTACTAAATAGTACTGGGTTTTGTGGGATTCAACCAAGTACTAAATGCTAGAAGAACATCTTTTCAGATTTAAATTGCAGTGCACAAATATTCAAGTCTGGTTTGATTTACACTCAATCTGTTTTGTTTCCTTGCTCTCAAGATCCTGAAACGTTACAGAGACACTATGCTGACAGAGGGAGGAAGGCTTTGCGTGGATGATAGCCTATTCAGAAACTTTCCTGAATGATCACTGCCAAGGTCTTTGTTGTTTTGAAAAATTTAGGGCCTGTGCTTTGGTGAAAGTTGGGACAAAAATTAATAACTTTGCTGCTGTATATCAATGGCTAGTAATTTACTTGCATTAGGAAACCATATTGAGAACTTGTACGTACACGGGATCTTCTCATTGGATTGTTTACTACACCTATATACTGACTTTGATAAGTTCAAACAGGCACAGGAGAAGAAAATATCATCACCTGGGTGTTGCCCATTTGACCTTGAATGTAAAATGGGTGCAGAGCCAGAATTTTGGGGCACCTTGTTTGTGCCACATAATGGGGAGTCAAAAAGGATTTATTTTCAGAGGCCTTTCAAAAGTACCATTTAGAATCACATTACATGCCAGCACCGTGGTGTGGCGGTAAAGCTGCCGCCTGCAGTGCCAGCATTCCATATGAGTGCTGGTTCAAGACCCGGCTGCTTCACTTCGGATCCTGCTCTCTGCTGTGGCCTAGGAAGGCAGTAGAAGATGACCCAAGTCCTTACCCGCATGGGAGACCTGGAGGAAGCTCCTGGCTGCTGGCTTCGGATTTGCGCAGCTCCAGCTGTTGCAGCCAATTGGAGAGTGAACTAGCAGATGGAAGATCTCTCTCTCCCTTTCTGCCTCTCTTTCTCTCTGTGTAACTCTGACTTTCAAATAAATAAATAAATCTTTTAAAAAATCACATTAAATTATTTCCTATTTTCTGTACTTACCATTTTCCAAACACTGCCAATACCCCAGAGAATATTTTTCTACTCAGTGCCAACACAAAACTGGATCTAGCACAGGTATTTGTGTTGCTAGCTCGTGTTGGATCCAGGGTTGAATGTTTTCAAAACATTAGTGGTCATGTTACATCACCCCGCCTTATGTTAACGTGCACTGACTCATACCAGCTGATGATACTCAGCTTAATGAAGTAGGATCTGCCTTGCATGGTCACAGTTGCTTATGTTCCAGGGAGACGCCTCTCTGTTTCCTTCATTTCTGTCATAGAGTGGCCCCAGCAGGAATTAAGTTTGAAAACTTATTGTCATTTTGACTCTTTATTAAGAACTCACAAAATTCTAAAATAAGAAAAAAATTAGTGTATCTTATGGCCAGAGCTTATGCTAGAATTACTTTTACTTTTCTTCCAGCTTTTTAAATACAGAATATCAGGGTTCGCAAACATGTCTGTCCCTTTGCTCAGCTGAAGAATAATAAAGATATTTACTTCTATTGATGAGCATTCGCATCTGTTTTTGTTAGCTTTAAAAATTATGGCACACATTGAAGTCATTTGTTTATATGTTTTTTCTAATTGCAAAAGAAATATTTCTCTCTAAGGTAGACAAAATTGGATGGCATAGACAATCACAAAGCTAAAATATTATTCATCCCTATTTTTATTACTCAGAGAAAGCCATGTTTTTAATATTTTGGTATATATCTTCTAGCTTTAAAAATGCATATTCTTTTTGCAAAAAATTATGTACAAGTACACAAGATATTAGGCATCCTATTTCATTTGCTAAACAGTGATTATCTATAGCTTCCCCTGGTATTTTCTTTGACAACATGATTACAGTATTTAATGACACATTTGTATCATCATTTTTTAAGCCAATTAGCTGTTTTTGTTCAGTTAGGCCATTTTCAGTGTCTCACTACTATAGATTCTGAATTGACTTTCTATTGAATATGATATTTTTGTATATTGTTAAGAGCATCTCACAGCTCATAGATATTAATTGTCATACATATTTATGATATAAATTCTGAATATTTTTACAATTTGAATTAACCTTTAATTTTATTTGTCAAAGAAATTGTTAATTTTTAATGATCAAAAATATAAATCTTTATTCATATTGAAATATATTTACTTGTGTACTACTATTCTGCATGATTTTTTTTTAATTAATTTATTTATTTGAAAGTCAGAGTCACACAGAGAGGAGAGGCAGAGAGAGAGAGAGGTCTTCCATCCGCTGGTTCTCTCCCCAGTTGACCACAACGGCTGGAGCTGCGTCGATCTGAAGCCAGGAGCCAGGAGCTTCCTCTGAATCTCCTACGCGGGTGCAAGGGCCCAAGGACTTGGGCCATCTATAACTGCTTTCCCAGGTCATAACAGAGAGCTGGATTGGAAGTGGAGCAGCTGGGTCTCCAACCGCAGCCCATACGGGATGCCGGAGCTTCAGGTCAGGGCATTAACCCACTGTGCCACAGCGCCTGCCCCAAAGTAATTAAATTATTATTAAATAAGAAGGATATTCTATTCTCTCCAACTTATTATTTTCCATGGAATTTAGAATTATTTTGTGATCAAGAGAGATGATTAGAATTTCATTATAGGCATACCTTAGTTTTTTTATAATTGACATTTTGATGTGGTCGGTCTTTCAATCTGGCAGCTTACCACAGCTTTTCATTTTTGAAATTTTATTTACTGCTCATTTCTTTGAACTTTGTTTCTAAAGTTTTGAATCTTTTTCTAATTTACATGTAATTTTCTAACTGGTTATTGACATTACACATAAAACACATTTTATTTTTCATATTCCTTATCTTAAAGTAATTTATTAATATTTTTTAACTTAGAAAATCTAAAGTATAAAATATGATTATAAATGTTTTTAAATGTAAAAATTGATAAAATTCATATTACATGTAATTAAATACATCATTCACATATACTTTCTTTGTATTGTTACCTACATTAGCAATCTTTTTTCTCTCTCATAAAGATATTTATATATGTGCATTTCAAAGGATTAGCATCATATTCTTTATTCCCTTATATAAATCACATTTTCTACCAAAATAGGAATGTTTAGAAAATTTATCTCACTTCATTTTTTTTTTTTACATCTGACAAGTTTCTGGGCTGTAAAGTTGTTCATTTTCTGATTGTAAGATATAAAATATCTTGGTAGAGATAATTTTTTTAAAAAAATTATGTTTAGATACAGAAACAGAGAACTTCTGCCCCTGGGTCACCTCCCAAATGCTGGCAACAACCAGGACCTAGGCAGGCCAAAACCAGGGGTCCAGAACTCAGTCCAAGTGTCCCATTTGAGTGGTGGGGATCTAAATACCCAAGCCATGCCCTGCTGACTACCAGAGTATGCATTAACAGGAAGCTAGAATTACATGCATGGCAGGGATTCGAACCCTGTGGAATGCAGGCATCCCAAGCACCATCTTTACAGCTCTGCCAAATGTTTACCTCTCTTTGAAATTTATCTCACTTCATTTTATGGGCTATATAATAGTATCTAATCAATTCCATATTGTTGGACATTTTATGGATTCTTATTTTTTCATATTAAGTACTACATTACATAACTTGTACACAAATGTCTGAAGATATCAATAATGATTTCTTGAGAATGAAATTTTACAAGTGAAGTCATTGTATTTATATACGCACTCCAATTTTCAAGCTCCTAGTACACATTGCTCAATCTTCCAAATTTTTTTCCTAATTTATTCTCCTATGAGCAGTGCTTAGTTTTCTTAATAGATATTGTCATTTTTATTTTATGTGCTGTCAATTTGATTTGAATAGTGAAAACTGTAATTCACTAATTTAATTTACAGGCAACAAATCTTAGCTATCTTTGTTTTTTATTTTGCAACTTTCTCACTCATGAGTTCTGTTCATCTTTTGGTAGTGGCAGACTTGTCTTTTGTTTGTAATTTTCCACAGTTTTAATACAATAGGGATATAAAATGGTGAAAATTTTGAATGCTTTAAAGATTCCTTATTTATACTAAATTTTGTTTATTTTCTTTCAAGGTCTTTGCTATGAATTTGAGTTTTTAATGTTGTTTACCACCATGAAATTATATATTTTTTAACTTACAATTATTCTTAGTGGCTTTATGCTTGTGTTGTTGTAATTTAAAATTAAATTATTTTAATTTACTCAGAGTATTCTGTAAATGTATTTTTTAAATAGTAGGAAATTTTTGTGCCGATCCACTTAATGAGTAATCTAACCAGATTACATTTATATGAAACTTAATGGTTGGTTCACTTTCAAATTTTTCAGTGTTTATGCTGTGTGTTGTTCCATGTATAATACATCAGAATCTGAAGGAAAGAAATAATTATTGAGGGATTAGACTTGTTATGTTTAAAAATTTAATGAAAATGATTCTGGCATTTAATATTAATTATGATTTTTAGTGTTGTATTGTGATGAGTATTTTTAACATTTAAGAAATTGCTCAACTATTCCTGCCTATTTTTTAAAAATAATTATTTTTTTTTTAATTTGAAAGTGGAATTACAGAGAGAAATAGAGCCAGAGAGAGAGGTCTTCCATTCTGCTGGTTCACTCCCCAAATGACTGCAATGGTTAGAGCTAAGCTGAGCAGAAGCCAGGAGCCAGGAGCTTCTTCCGGGTCTTCCATGCAGGTGCAGGGACCCAAGGAGTTGGGCCATCCTCCATTGCACTCCCGGGCCACAGCAGAGAGCTGGATTAGAAGTGGAGCATCTGGGTCTTGAACTTTCACCCATATGGGATGTCGGCACTGCAGACAGTGACTTCGCCCACTATGCCACAGTGCTGGCCCTAGGATTTATTTTTAGGATTTATTTATTTGAATCTTGATGTGAATAGAAGGGGAGAGAGAGCGGGGGGTGGGAGGGAAGTTATGGGGGGTGGGGAGCCATTGTAATCCATAAACTGTACTTTTGAAATTATATTCATTAAATAAAAGTTTTAAAAAAAGATTTATTTATTTGAAAGTGTTACAGAGCGACTAAGAGAGATTTTCCATATGCTGGTTCACTCCCTAAATGCCCATAACAGCCCAGGAACTAAATCTGGGTCTCTCATGTGAGTGGCAGGGGCCCAAGCATTTGAGCCATCTTCCATTGCTTTCTCAGGCACATTAATAGGGAGCTGGACCCACAACAGAGCCAACAGAACTGGAACCGTGCTCAAATGGGATGCCTGTGTCCCTAGCTATGGCTTAACCTGTTATATCACAGCATGGACCACAAATGGTAGTGTTTTTTAATGTTTTGATTTTGATGGGATAAATTATATAATTTACTTGACAGAAATAAACATGATTTGCTCATTAGTTATTGTCATTTTAGTAAAAGATTCAATTTGCTAGGATTTTGTTTTCTTCACATTATTTGCATTCTATCTCTTTCTACTTAGACCCTATTATTACTAGCTTTTGTTAGCAAGGATATGAGAATTTTTAGGGATAAACTGGAGAGATTTCCATATTTTTTTCATGATCTGAAATGGTTTGAACAACATAGGGATTAACTCTTTGAAGTTTTAAAACACTATCGTTTTTAAAAATTGAAGTATTGAGGCTAGCATTGTGGCATAGCAGCTAAAGCTACCTCCTGCAATGCTGGCATCCCATATGGCTGCTGGTTCAAGTCCCAGATGCTCAATGCCAATTCATCTGCGTGTGATGGCCTGGGAAAGCAGTAGCAGATGACCCAAGTGCTTGGGCCTCTGCATTCATGTAGGAGACCCAGAAATAGCTCCTGGCCATCTGCTATAAACCCTGATGATGGCAGTGCCCTGATCTTGGACTTTTAGCCTTAGGGACTTCAAAAAATACATTTCTGTGTTTAAAGTATCCTATTTATAATATTTGTTTTGAAAGTTTGAACTAAGGTAATTTATTGTATTTTTCTTTTATTTTGTTTTGCTAGTTGACCCATCAAAGAACACTGTCTTAATTTTATTTCTATTGACTTCAAAGTTTATTCCTTACTATATAGCAGTAAAAAACAATGAAATCCAGTCATTTGCAACAAAATGGAGGAATCTGGAAAACATTATGCTGAGTGAAATAAGCCAGTCCCAAAGGGACAAATATCATATGTTCTCCCTGATCAGTGACAACAAACCAAGCACCAAAAAAGGAAACCTGTTGAAGTGAAATGAGTGCTATGAGAAACGGTGACTTGATCAGCCCTTGCCCTGACTGTTGATTATATATTTTTTAACTTACAATTATTCTTAGTGGCTTTATGCTTACTTAATACGTTATCCCTCTTAGTATTTTTTTGTTTGTTCTATAATACTATTGGTTGAATTCTGTTATTAATACACAGTTATTCTTAAGTGTTGAAACTTAACTGAAAAGTGATCCCTGTTAAATATAAAAGTGGGAATAAGAGAGGGAAGAGATGTACAATTTGGGACATGCTCAAGCTGACTTGCCCCAAACGGTAGAGTTAGAAGTATACCAGGGGATTCTAATTCAATCCCATCAAGATTGCATGTACCAATGCCATCTCACTAGTCCAAGTGATCAATTTCCGTTCACAATTGATCATAATGATAGCACTAAGAGTCAAAGGGATCACATAAACAAGACTAGTGGCTGCAAATACTAACCGATAGAATAAAAAAGGGAGAGAACGATCCAACATGGGAAGCAGGATACACAGCAGACTCATAGAATGGCAGATGTCCTAAACAGCACTCTGGCCTCAGAATCAGCCCTTAAGGCATTTGGATCTGGCTAAAAAGCCCATGAGAGTATTTTAGGCATGGAAGCCAAGACACTCTGGAAAGGGGAGGGTTGTGGGTAAGAGGGAGGTTATGGGGGGAGGGCAGAAAGCCATTGTAATCCATAAGCTGTACTTTGGAAATTTATATTCATTAAATAAAAGCTAAAAAAAAAGTTTATTCTTAAATACAAGGACACACTTGACAAGTTCGTGGAAAACTGAGTCAAAAGATGTTGTGATGAAAAAATGTTTGAAATCCATGCAAACAAAGGATCTCAAAAAATTTATGGAAAATGCACATTAGGGAAAAACACATGTATATTGACATTTTGCACCAAAATAAAATTATCTTTTAATTCCATTTTCCTTCCACTAACTTTTTGTTATTGGTATGTTTTATATTACATATTACATTGTATATACTAACATAACAATATATAATTCATTATATTTGTCTTATACTATATGTCTTTTACATTATACAAAATGCAAAATTTATACTATATTATGTACAGTATTTTGGTAGGGTACATTCATAAATTGTACCCTTTTTCAGAATGAATTAACTTTTTCCCTGTGTTTTTGCCTTTATTTTTAAAATCTGCTATCAATGTTATGGTCTTTTCATCTCTATTTATTGTTAAAATTTCATTTTATTATTAACATATTTTTTATTTAGATATTTCTATGTTAAATAAAATAATTGTATATTTTAACTCAATCTGAATGATATTAAAAAACGTTTAGCACTTTTATATTTATTGATACATTTGGACTTTTCCCACTTTCTATAATTTTTAAGCAATTCTCTTATTATTTTGCTATTTTCTGAAATTTAAAAGTAAAATATGGTTTATTAGTTATATACTTTTGTAGTATACTAAGATTAATATATTTTTGGAGGTTGGCATTTGGCACAGTAGTTAAGATGCCACTTGGGATAACCACATCCCATATCAGAGTGCCTGGTTTCCATACCCAACTCTGCTTCCACTCCAGCTTCCTGCTTGTGTGCACCCTGGGAGGCAGCAGGTGATGGCTCAGGTACTTGGGTCTTTGTCATACACATGGGACCTGGATGAAGCTCTGACCCACATTTGGCCATTGCAGGAATCTGGGCGTGAACCAGTAAATGAAAGATCTTTGTCTCTCTTCTTCTATTGCTCTGCATTTCAAATAAAAATAAATATAAATATTTTAAAAATAAGAATAATATATTTTTCTTTAATTCAGCTATTGATTACCTTTCAATTTTTCAAAAGCCTTATTTAATCCATTTTGTTTTCATTTTAGTGTAAAAATTATATTTTTATCTTCCCTGATATGAAAGGGCATTTTTTTAATGCTTTTATTTCTCCCAAGGTATCTCCAGCTTGTGGACTTAGATTCTATTAATATAATCTGGAATTTCCAGCCAAGAATTTTATTGAAATTTCGCTCTATATTATATATTTCCTCTTAACATAAATTCTTAAATTTTTTTCTCCATTTCATGGATTTCATGTTCTGTTCTTATTTTTAATCTTGTTTTGAATCTCTAAAATATTTTTAATCTCACCATAGCATATCTAATTTCTTTGATGTTGTCTTTTTTCCATCCATCTCCTTCTTTGTGCTGCGTTTTGATATTTGTCTACTTTATTCTTAAAGGTTATCCTTTTTTATTCCATAGAATTTATATGAACTTTTACATTTAAATCAACACATTATAATTTACTGAAATAGCTTGCATTTTTTTTTCTAATTTTCAAAGTCAAGTGATTTGTTATTAATTGTTTGGGTCTTGCCATTATATTTCATGCATCTCAGAGGTTCAATAATTTTGATTCTTTGAATTATAATCTCAAATTAGGACTCTAAGAATAAACTCTTACATTGTTCACTCAGCTCTAACTTTTATATTCTTAAATACATCTTGAACTTCATATCTTGAATAAATATATAATGTATACACATTATATTAATAGTTATTAATGCATGTTATATTTTATATTGTTATATATTAGTATATAAAATAATGTAATTAACATAATTATTAATTTATGTTGTATAGAATAAATAGTCACACATTATCTATTTTAATTTTCAAAATTGTTCACAGTTTTACTGCCTACAAAATCCAGATTACTTAATCTGGCATTGAAAATTTTTAAATTGCTTCTTCCTTATTTTTATTGTATATTATGTCCATTTTTATCTTAATTGGCAAATACTAACTATACACATATATCTTTATCAGGAACAATGGCATTTTGACATATGATATGCTGTGGTATGATAGTTAAGTCGCATTTTAATCACCTCCCATACTTTTTTTTTCTGGTGACAGCATTTAAAATCTTATTTTTTAGCAGTTTTCAAATAAATACTATATTATTATTTACTATAATCACCATGCTATGCAATAGATCACTACAACTTACTTCCATAGAACTGGAATTCTGCGTCTTTTACCATCAACTCCCTTTTTCCTATCTTGTCCTTTAGCTTCTGGTGAACACCATTCTACTCTATTTCTGAGTTTGACTTCTTTATATCCCATATATATTTAAGATCATCTGTCTTTCTGTAACTAGCTTGTTTCACTCGGAATAACATCTTCCAGATTCATTCATGTTGTTGTATATAACAGGATTTCTTCCATCTGTAAGGCTGAATAACGTTCCATTTTTATATGTATATGTATAAAAATTAGAATGCAGATATCACTCCAGAAAACGAATTTCAATTTCTTTGGCTCTATATCCAGAAGTGGGACTGCTGTATTATAGGATAATTCTATTTTGACTTTTCTTAGAGAGTGTCAATACTGTTTTTATAGTGACTATACTAATTTACAGAGTCACCAACAGTAAAATGGTCCATTTTCTCCATATGCTCACTAACACACATCTTTTGTCTATTGGTAGTAGCCATTCTAACAGTTGTGTGGTGGTATTTCAATATGGTTTTAATTTGCATTTCTATGATGATTTGTGATGTTGAGCATTTTTTTTTTTTCATATCTGTTGGTTACTTGTATGCCTTCTTTTGAGAAATGTGTATTCAGATCCTTGGCTCATTTGTTACTAAGTTGTTTGAGTCCTTTATATATTTTGTATATTAGCTTCCTACCAGATGTATGCTCTGCAAATATTTTCTCTGAGTCTATGGGTTATCTTTTAACAGTATTAACTGTGGATATGCTTTTAATTTTGATGTAATTCCATTTTTCTGTTTTTGTCTTTCATTGTTTGTGCTTTTGGGATCACATCCAAAAAAATATTATCCACACCAATGAGATGGAGCTTTCCCTCTATGCTTTATTTTAGTAATTTTAAGCTTTGGGTCTCACTTTTAAGCTTTTAATCCATTTTGAGTTGCCTTTTTGAATAGTGAGACATACCCTAATTTGCTCTTCTGTGTGTGGAGACTTATTTTTTCCAGCACCATTTATTTATTGTCCTTCCTCCATTGTGTGTCCTTAACATCATTAAAAAATCAATAGACTGTAAGTGCGTGGCTTTATTTCTGGGCTCTATCCTATTCCATTGGTCAATGTATCTGTTTTCATTTAGGTAGGGTTATTTTGATTATTATAGCCTCACATTTTATTTTCCAGTCATTTTGTAGTATGGTATGTTCAGATATGCTATTTTTTACTCAAGACATCTTTGGTTATTCATGGTCTATTATGGTTCCACAAGAAATTTGCAATTATATTTTCCTTTTAAAAATGGAAAATGACATTTAAATTTTGACAGAGATTGATTAAATCTGCAGATTGCTTCAGGTAGTATAGCCATTTTGATAATAGTAAATCTTCTAATCCATGAACATGGAATATCTATTTATTTGTTTGGTTAACTGTATTCTGAGTATTATATTTTTTGATGCTATTGTAAATGGGGTTGTTTTCTTAACGTTTTCCCATATAGTTCGTTGTTATTGTTAGTTATTTTGTATTGTTATTGCAATTGTTGGTTATTTTGGGACATGCACATACCTAATCTTCCTCAGTTATAGGATGGACTCTGAAAGCTGGGATCCCATCCCTATAGTTTTTGTTGTTGTTATTGTTCTTATGTGATTTAGAAATCTCGATTTAAGCAGAGAGTCTTGTCCTTATTGATTCTGTGATGAATACTAGCTTATTAATACATACACAAGAAACTCACCTATACTATGATCTTTGGGCACATCTATTGTTCTATTGAGGCAGAAAAAACTAGGAAAATCTATTGAAGTGAACATAAATGAAACACATCATATATGAGGAATTTGTTTGCAGTGTGCAGTGAAGCTAAAATGCTTCAAAAAAAAAATCAGGGCCGGCATTATGGTGTAGCAGAATAAGCCTCTACCTGCAGCGTCTACATCCTATATGCGTGCTCCACTTCTGATCTGACTCCCTGCTAAAGTACCTGGGAACATAGCAGAAGATGGCTCAAGTGTTTGGGCTCCTGTGCCCACGTGGGAGATGTGGAAGAATCTCCTGGCTCCTAGCTTCAGCGTGATCCAGCCCTGGCAGTTGCAGCCATTTGCAGAGTGAACCAGTAGATGGAAACCCTCTCTCTCTCTCTCTCTCTCTCTCTCTCTCTCTGTACTCTGCTTTTCAAATGAAATAAATCTTTAAAAAAAGTTATTCAAGGGGCCAGTACCATGGCTCAATAGGTTAATCCTCTGCCTGTGGCTCCGACATCCCATATGGGTGCCGGTTCTAGTCCTGGCTCTTCCACTTCCGAGCCAGCTCTCTGCTATGGCCTGGGAAAGCAGTAGAAGACGGTCCAAGTCCTTGGGCCTCTGCACCCGTTTGAGAGACCTGGAAGAAGCTCCTGGCTCCTGGCTTCAGATCGGCATAGCTCCAGTCATTGTGGCCATCTGGGGAGTGGACCAAAGGAAGGAAGACCTGTCTCTCCCTCTCACTGTCTGTAAATCTACCTCTCAAATAAAATAAGTAAAATCTTTTTTAAAACAAAGTTATTCTAGTTTTCTGTTTTAAGCTGCAGCTTTTCAAGAAAGCATTGGCATGCTCCCTCTTCTGACTCTAATCTCTTTTGCTGTTTCATTGTTCCTTTGGCAGAGATTGTTTGAATTTGTCATAGTCCCTGAACTCAACTTCAAGAACCTAAGTTCAGCCTGTGGTTCCCACACCTTAATCACTTGTTAGGTCCAGAAGCTTTTAAGGCTAAGTCAGGCATAGTAATGGTTTACAAGACTAGATTTCTTGGCAAGGCAAATGACACTTGCAGAAAGATGGGAATTCTTTTTTAATCTTTTTGTTTAAAATGAGTTAATGCAGATGGGGCTGGTGATTTTCCTTGGCATTGGATTTTTATGTCATACAAAGATCTGTGCTCTTCTAAAAACATTGCCACAATTTGTTGACTCTTTGTCAAAAATTTTGACAGTTTGTTGGCATATGGTGTATTCTTGCACCTGTCTGGATGAACTTAAAAATTTGTATATTTAAAAGAAATATTTATAAATACTTCAGCATTTAACATGGATTCAAGAGTACTTAGTGGTTATTTAAAGCACCTACATTTTGAAATCTAATCCCAGTCTTTCTGGGGGTGGTTAACTCAGTTTCCTTGGCAATCATAATACAGAATGATAGGGGAAAGAACCACGATATTCCTAAAGTTGTATCTGTGTAAAAATTCATTCATTAAATAAAAATTAAAAAAAAATACAGAATGAGAGGACACTTTGAAATCTCTAGGTGATTTTTTTTCCAGTGAGTTTTCAGTCTTATTAATCTTTTTTTTTTTTAATCATGAGCATTTAAAATACTCTGAGTTGTCCACCGCTTTTAAAATTATGTGTTTGAGGCTGGCGCTGCAGCTCCAGCTAATCCTCCGCCTGCGGCGCTGGCACCCCAGGTTCTAGTCCCAGTTGGGGTGCCAGTTCTGTCCCGGTTGCTCCTCTTCCATTCCAGCTCTCTGCTGTGGCCCAGGAAGGCAGTGGAGGATGGCCCAAGCCCTTGGGCCCTGCACCCACATGGGAGACCAGGAAGAAGCACCTGGCTTCAGACTGGCGTAGCTCTGGCCATGGCAGCCATTTGGGGGGTGAACCAACGGAAGGAAGACCTTTCTCTCTGTCTCTGTCTCTCTCTCTCTCTCTGTCTAACTCTGCCTGTCAAAAAAAGAAAAAAAATTCATGTGTTTGATATGCCCTTTAAAAGTCCAAGCCTTAGGGCTGGCACTATGGCATAGTGGGCAGGGCTGCTGTCTGCAGTGCCAGTGTCCTGTCTGAGCGCCAGTTCAAATCCCAGCTGTTCCACTTCCAATCCTCTCTGCTATGGCCTGGGAAAGACAGTGGAGGATGGCCTAAGTCTTTGGGCCCCTGAACCCATGTGGAAGACCTGGGGGTGGCTCGTAGCTCCTGGCTTTGGATTGGTGCAGCTCTGGCTGTTATGGCCATCTGGGGACTGAACCAGAGGATAGAAGACCTCTCTCTCTCTCTGTAACTCTGTCTTTCAAATAAATGAATAAATCTTTAAAAAAAAGCTTCAAGCCTCGAATCCCCTCTTTTTACAAAAAATTATTACCTTTAAGTCTACAACTACAACACTAAATAATTTCTTCCATCCTATTCATTTACATGAGGTTAGATGAGAAATATTTTGTTGTTATTTTAATCAGTATACAAAGTCACTGAATAATACAGAACATTTGAACATACTATGATATTTCATCAAAAACAGTCATCTATAACTTTCTATTAGGTGCGGATTAAAGACAGCCATGTTGAAGGGAAATGCTGGGTGAAAATTTCATACTTGAATCACTATTAACCATCTTACTATGCCTGTTTATATTGTTTATGCCACCATGTGATCATATTTCTGACATTAAAAATAGTTTAACTATTGAAGAAAACAAGTTACTATTATCTATTAGTCTTCACTTAATAATGGTGGGATTTTCTAAGAGGCAATATGGCATAATGAAGTCGGACTGGGTTCTAATTCTGACTATGCTCGCTGATTGTATCTCTTTAAGTAAGATTGTTGTCTTCTCTGAATCACTTATCATGAACTTCTCCAGAATAGGTATGAGGATCAAGTGAAATTATGCATGTGTAAGTAACAGATTGCTGTTCTTGTTGGCTAGGAAGGAAGGTTATATGGAAACTACTCACTATTTCAGAATAAAGTTGAATAAAATCTCATGGTGCAAAAAAGTAC
Source organism: Lepus europaeus (assembly GCF_033115175.1). Lineage (NCBI taxonomy): Eukaryota > Metazoa > Chordata > Mammalia > Lagomorpha > Leporidae > Lepus > Lepus europaeus. The sequence goes on from NC_084839.1 coordinate 62,795,784, forward strand.
CTGATGCGTGGAAAGGGGACGGCTATAGAAAATTGGGACTAGAATTGGGTAGGTGATAAATAAATGTTCTGCCTCAACCTTCTCACCATCATTCCTATTACTTGTCTTCTGCCATAATTAAAATGAAAATCACATGCAAGGAAGAGCAAGCGGAAATGGTGGTCTCTGCTTTCCTTCAGGTGGCTGCTTTTGCGACAGAATGCTGAAAACTGCTTCATAACTAGACACAGACCGTTAGGAAGACCACATTTTCTGAAATTGATCTCCAGGAGGATTTCCTATGGTCAGAAATGTCCATTGACTAGAGCTGTGAGAGAAGATGTGAATGAACACAGCACACATTCTGATATGAAGCATAGCCATTAGGCATTAATAAGAAATGAGTGCCGATTCTCAGTTAAAGATTTTAGAATTGAAAGGACCACATGGGTTTTCTTATCATACTCGCAGTTTTATAGACGATGAAACTGAGCTTTCAAGAGGAAAATGGACATGTCTAGACTTAGAGGGTAAGCTAGCATCCTGGTTTGTTGGTTTGTGTATGTTACTACTGTTTGAGTTTCCTTACCATCTTTTTCACACTCAACAGTGTGGGGTTTGTACAGTAAATTGCATGGCCATCATTAGTAGTATCATCTACAGCTGCAGGGCCATGTCTTGATGTCTAGATATTGTCTCCTCCACTGCCTCTCCTACTACTCCACTGCCATCTTTTATTGAGTTAGCAGAAACTTATTCTGTTTTTAAAGTAGGAATTTGAAATTATTTTAAAACAATTTTGGGTTGATTTTGCTCATATAGATACTGAGACAGAGATTTCTGTTTAACACTCTTAGAGAAACATGACAGATATGATAAGAAGATATTTAGAAATTCACTAGAAGAGAATTTATGGCAAACTTGGTCAAATACCACACTTGTACTACTTTGTTTAGGAAACATGTAATCACCTATGTGTACCATAAAGTATATGAACTATCATTAGTCAATGTCTTATTGTATTATTTTTATATTTCCTTTCAACAACTAAGCAAATAATTATTGAACACTTACTTTCTAAATATAAGACATTGTGAAAGAATCAAAGAAGTGAAAGTGGATGATCTTCTAAGGAGTACCAACAATTTTCAAAGGAACAATCTCCATTTTCTTAAGCTGTGCATCTTCATTCAGTCAGGTAGCACTATGATAATTTCGTATTTGTGAGGCAAGAGTAATAGAGAGGGCTCCCATTTGCTGGTTCACCCCCCCAAAGTGTCCCCAACAGCTAGGGTTGGGTCAGGCCAAAATCAGGAACTCAGAACTCAGTCCAGGTCTCCCATGTGGGTGGCAGAGACCCAGCCACTTTAGCCATCATCTACTGCTTTCCAGGTGCACATTTACTGGAAGCTAGAAGTGGGCACAGAGCTGAGACTTGAACCTGGACACTCCAATATGGCATGTGGCTCTCCAACCCATGTGCCTAATGCTTGCCACTTTGTTACATTTATTTAATGGTCAACATCCCCAGCTTGGATTTTACTTGCACCTGCCACATTTAAGACCGCTTAGTATTAGATGTCAGCTACCTGGGAGTTTGGGGAATGTTGGTTTAACATAGTGGTTTACTGGTAGGGAAAAGGACAAGAGAGAGAATTTCTCAGTACCCTTCAAACCATACCTTCTAACATGTTTCCTCCACAAGCCCAGACCATAGGGTCAGGCAAGCCCTGCATACATAAGGAACAAAGAGCCTTGTGTCCTCACTATACAGGGTTGAGGTGCTATGTGACCTTATCCCTGAGAGGTCAGAGGTGTGTCAGAAAGCCTCCCACCACCGCCGGTGAATTAGAGTGCTATAAAACATGAGAACACAAAACCTAATGGTTTAATGGTTCTGGCTGTGCCTTGGTTTTTAAGAACTTATCTTCTTACACGGTCAATAAGCTGTTAACAAACCCACACTTGATTCTTTTAGTGGAGAAAGACACAGATGTGCTGTTCTATTCCAAACATCTAAACAGCACTACTTGGAGTAGTTCAGGATGGGACCCAAGGAAGGAAAATATATTTAAGAGCAGGGTCTCTCTCTCTCTCTCTCTCTCTCGTTTTTTTGACAGGCAGAGTTAGACAGTGAGAGAGAGAGACAGAAAGATCTTCCTTTACTGGTTGGTTTACCCCCCAATGGCCGCTGCGGCTGGCGCACTGCGCCGATCCAAAGCCAGGAGCCAGGTGCTTCTTCCTGGTCTCCCATGCGGGTGCAGGGCCCAAGAACTTGGGCCATCCTCCACTGCCTTCCCGGGCCACAGCTGAGAGCTGGACTGGAAGAGGAGCAACTGGGACAGAATCCGGCGCCCTGGCCGGGACTAGAACCCTGGGTGCACCACAGGCAGAGGATTAGCCAAGTGAGCCGCGGTGCCGGCCAAGAGCAGGGTCTCTTAAAGCTTGCCCTTACTCCCCTTCTCCCCAACTTCCCACCGCTTTTGACCCAGCCTCGTTATCAGTCACAGTAGTTAGTGGCTAATGATCTGAAAGAAACCAGAAGTGGAGGTGGGCTTCCACATGATGAAGATCTGGGGCGGCTAACAAGGAGGTTTTCGTCAGCTGCTTCCCCCGTCTTGTGAGCTGGGGTACCTTATGAGTTTGAGTTGCTGTCATTCAGATAGAATTTCCCAAGTTTGCACCGTGCAAGCTATCCAGAGCTGGAATCCTCTAGGAATTAGATGTCTTTCCATTCCCAGAAATGATCAAAGGGGCTACTTAGATATCATCTTCCTCTGAAAAATAGGGAGAAGAGAAAGAAGCTTCTTCCAGAGATTTTAGTTTACTCTGAAATGTCGGCCTTCTTGTCAGTGGAACTAAGGTTAAGTTCGTGTGCCAAAGACACCCAGCTGGAAAAGTGGAGCTGGTGCTACCCACGTCTAAGGAGTTACCCAGAAGGACAACTCCAGATACCAGACTTCTAAAATGAGATAAAATTGACATGAAACAATCTTATTCATGGGTTAAAATAAAGCTTTCGCTTTTAAATCTAAGCAGCTAGAAACTCATTTTGGATTTCTGACTGGGTCCGTCCCACTCCCCAGGTTTGGCAGAGGGCGTTTGTCCTAGTCTCAGCCAGCACTCAGGCTGCCTTCCCTCTCCTCTCTACCGGTCCTCATTTCCCAAATTCGTCATGATCCTCACACAGTTTGAAGGTTGCTGGATCTCGCAAGTAAAAATTTAGAAACACAGTTAATGCTAAATTTCAGATAAAAAGAAAAACAATCACTTTTTTTTAGTATTTGTTTTGTCCAATATTTGGAGCATATTTATACTAATATTATTTCTAATTTTTAGTGCCTATCTTGTACTTCACCTGGCAATCTCACCATCATGCATACCCTTTATAAAGTGCCAACATTAGCAGCATTTTAAGCTGGAACTGTCAAATTGGGATCATTAAGGAAAATGTATGATAACACAAAACTTCAAATACTGGCAACATTTGAAATTATTTTTAAAATGTTAAAATGTGCATATGTGTGTAAGGATTCTCTCTTTTAGCCCTAAGATGCCTGGGGCATCTGGAAAGCCAGTAAATGTCTTGAATTAAATGGGAATCCTTTAAAAATAAATTCTGTGTCCCAGCACTCATGTAATACATTTAAGTTTCAACTTGGCATTCCTCCATACTTACAGATAAAAATATTTATCTTTGATCATGCATATAATTGAAAGGGTGAACATCAAGAACTCCTTTTTCCTTATCTATATTCAGTTAACTTTGGATACAGTAGTATAAGTTATGGGAAAACAAACAATAGCAGAATAGTTTACCATCTTAGAAATTTGGGAGACAGATTAGGCTCTAGACTGAGCAAAAACATGTATGCAAGTAGCCATGTGTTTTTCTATCAGAGTTTTGGTCAAAATTAGCATATACTGCTGGCTCCTCTTCCAGTCCAGCTCTCTGCTGTGGCCCAGGAAGGCAGTGGAGGATGGCCCAAGTGCTTGGGCCCTGCACCTGCATGGGAGACCAGGAGGAAGCACCTGGCTCCTGGCTTCGGATCGGTGCAACTCCAGCCATTGCGGCCATTTGTGGGGTGAACCAACGGAAGGAAGATCTTTCTCTCTGTCTCTCTATCACTGTCTAACTCTGTCTGTCAAAAAAAAGCATATATATTTATAAAAATCTAAAAAACCCTAATCTCTAGAGAAGGAAAGACAAATAACTGTTGCCTGAAGGTGGGAGATGAGGAGGATGGAAAGGAGGTTTTATGGAGACACAAGGGAACTTTTAGGAATGGTGACTGTATTTACTATCTTCACTGTGTTTGGTTTCATGGGTGGATGCACATTTGAAACCTCATAAAATTATAGTATGAAAATGTGTGGTTTATTATGTCAACTATATCTAAAAAATTGAAAAAAATTTGAATTGTTAAAAAATAAAAGCACATGATAAGCTCTAGTAGAATTTTAAAGCATTTTCTAGGGTAGTTCTATAAGCTCCATTAAGAAAGGTACGTTATTCATTAAACTGACTCAAATTAAGGAGATTTTTTCATGCAAGAAAAAGCTATGTCTTATTTATCTTGGTTGAAAAAAATTCTCAAGTGCTGGCCCAAGCCCTGGAACCTAGGAGAAATTCATAGTATATTTTGAATGAATAGTACAATAGATGCAATATAATCTCAAAGTATACCAGAAAGAAGGATAAACTGGATGGAATAGGAAAATGCATATCAATGTTGTTCAGCTGCCAGTAACAGAATCCCAACCACAGTGGATACATTTCATAATTGTTCAATCTTCTATGCTACTGTAGTTCAGAGATTGATAATCCAAGGCTCTTTTGAGGTTCTCCTAAAGCTTTGGGAACTCAAGATTCTTCTGACTATTTCCCTGCTTCACAATACATGGCTTCTATCCTCTAGGACAATTAATTTTCCCAAAGAACCATAGAAGGCATAGCTGTTACAATTGACTTCAAGGCCACAGGATGGAGGAGGGCAGCTCTTTTCTGCCAAGACTGTTCCTTGTAAGTGGACTTCTCTGAAGACTCACATGACATTTTCCCTTTCATTTCATAGCAAAGGTGGCTGGGAATGTGGATCATATTTCAGATGCAAATGCATGTAATTAAAATTAGGCTTTGGATTACAAAGAATGGGCTTTATGTAGCAACTAGCTGCTCCTACCATAGAGAGCATCAATATTACTTGTGACTACTGTTACTCTTCTTGGAAACATAAAGAGTAATCATTTAGAGTTTATGGAACGTATTCCACATGCTTCTTTTACCAACTCAGGTCTTTTATTTCACTATAAATATGAGGTCGACATGAAGCAGATTGAAAAGGAAGTGACTATACTAGAAGAAAGTAGCAGCACTGAATTCCAACTTAAAGATTCATTCTTCTTCTGAGCAAGGAATACAGGTCAAAGGCCATTGCAATAAAAAGATTGCTTGAATTCTTTTTATTTTATTGTATTGCATATTTCTTATGACAAATGGGTTATTGCCTAGGGCTCAGAAATCTTTTGCTATATAGAGATTTTTGTCACAATAGTATTTGTTGTGATGAAATTTGACCTATATTATATTATTTTATGTCGGCTTCCTAATTTCCCTTAGGGCAGAGGTTTTCAAACTTTTTGATGGGGAAATCCTTTGTTGGAACAAAATCTTGTGGAAGCATACAAATAAAACATAAAATTGATGTGGCTCTAGAAAAAGGATTGTGAGTAGAAGTAACTCTCAAGCTCCATCAGCTCATTCATTCACTCTCCCATTCCTACCTACTATTTAAAAAATTATTTATTTCAGAAGCAGACAGACAAAGCTTAACTCTGCTGGTTCAGACCTTAAATGCTTACAATGGCCCCTGGCTGGAAGCCGAAACTTGGGTTTGGGAGCTGAATGCAGGTCTCTCATATGAATCTCAGGGACCCAAATACCAAAGTCTTTGAGCCATTCCCTCCCAGGGTCTGATTAGCAAGCAGCTCTAGTCAGTGGCTGGTGCAGGGACTCAAACCCAGGCACTCCAATTTGGGATGTGGCCATCCTAACTTGCTAGGTCAAATACCCATTTCCCAAACCACTACTGTTTTTTTTTTTTTTTTCTCAAGGATTTATTTATTTATTTGAATGGCAGAGTTACAGAAGGAGAGGTGAGGTGAGATAGGGAGAGAGAGAGAGAGAGAGAGAGAGAGAGAGAGAGAGAGAGAGAGAAGAGAGAATCTTCCTTCTACTGGTTTACTTCCTAAATGGCTGCAACAGCCAAGACTGGGCCAGGCAGAAGCCAGGGAACAGGAGCTTCATCTGTGTTCCCATGTAGGTGGTGGAGGCCCCAAAATTTCCCAGGCCATTAGCAGGGAGCTGGGTCAAAAGTGGAGCAGCTGAGACATAAACCAACACCATAGGAGATGCCTGCTATGCCACAATGCCAGCTTCCCTACCCACTACTTTTGACCATGCATACTATGTACATGTGGGCCATGGTTTAAGTTCTTATAACTGATTTATTTTTTAGTAAGATTTGCACCTTGTATATTGAAGAATAAGGGACATTTTTTGAAAATATTTTCCCTCATTGGTTCATTTCTTATCATACCTAAAATTTTTCAGTTTATTCATCAGTTAAAGAATTTGAGTATCAATAATAATTTAGTGTGCTTAAATGGTGGCTAAGCTAGAAAAATACCAGTTAGCCAACTGCTAAGGTTATATTGTTGTAAAATCGTATTAGAACATGGAAATACAGCTCTTCCCTGTACAATAGAAAACACACACATCCATTCTCAGGGAAGAGAAATTACTATGTTCTTCACTCATTTGAGAGACAAGTTTTCAGAACCTGTTGATGGATTATTTTAGTCATTATTTTTGTTTTGCTTTTCTTTGCTTGTCATATTCATAAATAAGCTTTGGGAAATTAATAAAAATGATATCTGAAGTTCTTTCATTTAAAAATAAAAGGAATCCTTAAAGGAAAAATCCCTGGAAGTAGGGTGTTGGGAGAAAGTGCATTTTTCAAATTTCAGTATTGTAAAATAGATACATGTGTTTTTTTTAAAGAAAAAATAAATGATACAGGCATGGATAGTTTTAGAAGTCAATTTGGCATTTTGCTAAAAATAATATATAGGGGCCCACCACCAAAGAAATCCTCATGTTAGCGGAAAGGAATACATAATAATTTTTACTTTTATTGAACAGAAATAACTGTGAAAAGCTACTGCATATTCAATTAGATCACTCAATTTATTTGTGTTGTAAAAATACATAATTCACTGTCTAAGAGAGTGGCACTCAAAGGCCCAGGATTGTCCTCCCAGAAGATCTTTTATTTTGTTATTTGTAAGACAGAGTTACAGAGAAAAATAGAGTCAGAGAGAGAGAGAGGTCTTCCATTCCACTGGTTCACTCCCCTAATGACTGTAACGGCCAGAACTGAGTTGATTTGAAGCCAGGAGCCAAAAGCTTCTTCCGGGTCTTCCATGAGGGTGCAAGGGCCCAAGGACTTGGACCATCTTCTATTGCTTTCCCAAGCCATAGCAGAGAGCTGGATTGGAAGTGGCGCAGCCCAGACTGGAATCGGTGCCCATATGGGATGTTGGCATCACAGGCTGGGGCTTTAATACTGCACCACAGCACCAGCCCTTTTATTTATTTTAAAGATTTATTCAGGCCGGCGCCGTGGCTCAACAGGCTAATCCTCCACCTTGCGGCACCGGCACACCGGGTTCTAGTCCCAGTCGGGGCTCCGGATTCTGTCCCGGTTGCCCCTCTTCCAGGCCAGCTCTCTGCTGCGGCCAGGGAGTGCAATGGAGGATGGCCCAAGTGCTTGGGCCCTGCACCCCATGGGAGATCAGGAGAAGCACCTGGCTCCTGCCATCGGATTAGAGCGGTGCGCCGGCTGCAGCGCGCCTACCGCGGTGGCCATTGGAGGGTGAACCAACGGCAAAGGAAGACCTTTCTCTCTGTCTCTCTCTCTCACTGTCCACTCTGCCTGTCAAAAATAAAATAAAAGTAAAAAAAAAAAAACATTTATTCACTTATTTGACTGGTAGAGGGACAGAGAAAGAGAAAGAGAGAGATGTTTCATATACTGTTTCATTCCCAAAATATGTTCAACAGCCAGGTCTCGGCCAGGCCTACGTCAGGAGCCCTGACCTCCATCTGGGTTTCCCACATTGATGATAAGGGCCCAAGTGTTTGAACCATTCTTTGTTGCTTTCCCAGGCATGTTAGCTGGGAGCTAAATCAGAAGTGGAACTAGTAATCTGATATTGAACGCTGGCATTACAAGTGGTGGCTTAACTGGCTGTACAACACTGGCCCACAGATGTTTTAGAAGCATGGAGTTAGACTGACTTGGTATTTGGAAGATGCTGTTGACATTTAATGATGACTGAGTTCTGCAGAATGAGTCATTGCTGATGACTGCAAGACTTGTGGATGCCCCAGTAGATATGCAGTCTGGTGCTCAAATAAACAGAAAGTGGTTTTTTGCATGGTTTTAATGTACACTGACTCTAAAAAATTAAAGTGAGGTTTGGTTTGATTTTGTTCAAAGTTTTATTGAGACTTGCTCACTGAGTTAAGCAGTGATGTCAGGGAGACAGAGCCATTTGTGGTGCTTCCTGCTCTACAAGGCCTCTCTGTGATGCTCTGAGTGAAGAATCAGAGAACAGGCACAAACGCTCTCTGGGGCAGTCATCTCTGAGTGTCACAAACTGAACTAGAGGTTATTTTCTTATGACCTATTTTACCTTTATTTCCCCTTATATATGACGTTAGTAGTTTATAATTATAATACTGTGGACGTTAGTAGTTTATAATTTCCATGATTTTATTTCAGGATGATAAAGGGAGTTCTAAGAAGTAGACACTGGTTCTGATAAAGTTGAGAACTACCAACACATGGTTTCTCAACCTTGGCAATATTTTAGGCCATGGCATTCTTTGCTGTGGAGCTCTATCCTGTGTACTGCATGATCTTTAGCAGCATCGCTGGTCTCTACTTTCTGGATACCAGTAGCAGCCCCTCTTACTCCCCTGCTAAGTTTTGATAACCAAAGATGTCTTATGATATTACAAAAATGTGCCCTGCAGGATGAAAAACCCCTGGTTGAGAACTATTTCAAAAATGTAAGATACAATAAAAAATCTAGAATGGTCAGATGTACTCCTTTGCCCAGTCCACCACTGCTTATTGATGAAAAATTTGGTCAAGTTCTTTGAACTGTTACCAGTGGGTATTTGAGGAATCTCAACTTCTAAATTTCCTGCAGTAGCCAATCATGACTGTGTTAGCTATTGCTTCTTTCAAACCTTTTGAATATCAGTTTCTGTTCTAGGAGGAAGAGCGCTGACCACGTAAGAACTGAATTCTAGCCCAGTTTTGCCATAACCTGCCTGTGTGACCTTGGGCTCTGGGTCACACTTCATTCGTAAAATGAAAGGTGAGGCTGCATAATCCAAGTTGCCCTCAGCTCTGAAAGTCTTCAATTCATTTCTCTCTCACTCACCTTTTTAAAAACCTGTTCCATTGTTGGAAATTCTGAGTGTAATTTGGCCGGACACAACTCTAAAAAAAAATGTATCAGGTGAATTGTCACAGAATTTTGAAATAGCCCAACCAAATTAATTGCTACTTCATGGAATCAAAATTTGTTTAAAATTTTCTTGTTTTAAGAACTCTGCTCAGAAACAGAACAGGAAGTCTCAATGGGATAATGACAAAGGGGTACACCTGAATCCTCTAGGGACCACAGTGAGCCAATAATTTGGCCATGACCTGGATTGATGAGGGACAGAAAACTTGAAGGCTTAAAATGACAACTGTTACCAATATTGATGATCCTATCTCTAAAAGGCCAGGCCACATGATGACAAATGAAGAAGTAAACAAGTCATAGAGTGTTTCTTCCACACAGCTAAATACTAGGATATTCGGAGATACAGAGAACTTAGAGCGAAGTGGCTGAATTTTCACATTTATCTTCTGGTAGTTTTGGCATCAGAAAGATAGAGCTAATTTCATATTGTTAGCAACAGGCACCTCTCTATCTAAGAGGTTTCAACTGTGGATATACCCTATTTTCTTTCTCCTCATGTACACATGGGTTCTGAGAGCACAGTGATTTCCACTATAAACTAAATACTAAACTGAAAAAGGATTGCAATGCTATTGAAGGGGAAGGAAACTTTAAGCACCCATTATATATCAGGCAAACATTACCTCTTACAAGTTAAGTACTGTATTTCCATTATATTTTAAGATTTTATTTATGTATTTGAAAGAGTTACAGAGAGCAGGAGAGAGAGAGAGAGAGAGAGAGAGAGAGAGAGAGAGGGAGAGGGGGAAAGAGGGAGAGAGGGAGAGAGGGAGAGAGGGAGAGAATCTTCCATCTGCTATTTCACTATCTAGATGGTTGCAACAGCGAGCACTGGGCCAGGCTGAAGCCAGGAGCTAGGAGCTTCCTCCAGGTCTCTAACATGGCTGGAAGGGGCTCAGGCACTCGGGCCATCTTCCTCTGCTTTCCCAGGTGCATTAGCATGGAGCTGGATCAGAAGTGGAGAAGCCAGGATGTGTGCTGGTGCCCACATGGGATACCGCCTCTCAAGCAGCAGCTTCACCCATTACTCCACAACTCTGGCCCCTGTAACTCATTTTAAAAATGAAGAAACTGGGTCTATGAGATGACTAGGGGACCTCTATTCTTTTTCCAGGATCCATATTCTTTCTACTGAGTTACCATGATATCCTTAGGTTAGCTGAGGGTAGTTCCAGGATTAGAATAGATATATTTCTCAAATGTCACTTCTGAATAAGACTTAGGTGAAGGGAAAGTGGGTAGCTTGATACTGGTTCTCATTTCCCCTCCCTCTTCTATATTCTCTACCTCCCTGAAGGTCCAACTCTTTTCTACACATCAGTATCCCAAACTGCTCTCTAGGTGCTCCTGGACTTCCATAGCACCATGCTCATTCAGAACAATTTTCAGAAAACGTTTAGTCTGTCAAATCTTACCCATCACTAATTCCATCTTTTCTCTTTTGGGTGGTGATGTGTGGTCATAGCTTTGTAGAACCAACTGCCTGATACTGGGTAGGATTAGCTATCTAGAGGATCAGATATCTTTTTTTAAGTTTTATTTTATTTATTTGAAAGGCAGAGTTATAGAGAGAGAGGGAGGGAGGCAGAGGGACACACATACACACACACACGAGAGAGAGAGAGAGAGAGAGAGAGAGAGAGCCATCTAATACTTATTGAAAGTTTTCTGTGTCCATAACATTGAGCTAAGGTGGAGATAGGGTGTCTTGCTAGTATTTGAAAGGCTTAAGATAACATATTTACAAAACTATGGAACTAAATGTATAGTTTACAGAAGAACACAGAATCAATATATGTCTTAAATACCTATTTGTATTTTTTTAAAGCCAAGAATTGTCTATATCAGGGATGAGTATTCCAGGTACTAGAGAGTAAGACACATACTTGAAAAGAAAACAGTCTGAACCCCCACGGCCGGTTGTCTGGACAAAGACACTAATACTATGTGATGGTTCCAGTAAAAAGTGACTTGACTATCCAAGATCAGTCATCTGGGCAAGTTCTACCTTGCCAGTACACAAGTAGGGCAGGTAGTCCTGTTCTGTGGTGATGAGAGAAACATGCTGGGGGAGATGGTACCCAAGTTGAGACTTGGAGGTTGAGGAGAAAGCAAGGCAAAATATGGGGAAGGTGAGGTAACAAGGAAGAGGGGAACCGTACATACAAAGCTCAGGAATAAGAGAGAAGCTGGATAAATAGGGGAGACTGCAGAGTTTGGTATGGTAAGGATTCAGAGTTTAAGGCATGGAAATAGTGGGAGATACCGGTGGAGAGGAAAAGAAATGGTAATTTATGAAGATAGCTGAACTCATGCCAGAGAGCTTAGATGTTGTTTGGGGAGTGGGGCCCCCATGATGGCTTTTGATTATAGAGGCAAGTTCAGTGATTATAGTGTAGTAGATATGGTAAAACAAAATAATGTTGCTTTTTCTGGAAAACATTGTAGACTAACAGAAAGGCCTGGAGCTAATAGGGAGATTATCGTGCAGGCTTTGGACTCAGCTGTGGTAGTGACTGTGGCATCATGTTCAAATGTGTTCTTCTCTCTCTTTATGAAGCTCTCAGTGGTGAGATTCCTTAGGAAATCGATAAAAAAATTTTGAATAAGAAGTTAGTAAAAGTCATAAAAGACATGAGCTAGAGTAGATATTTTGCAGCTGTTGCTGACTGAAGCCAGAAAGTGAAAATTCTGCAGCTGACACATATCTCCTTATAACTTTTATTGAGCAGACAACCTCCCTTCACCCTAACCACCCCTGTCTAACTCCACGTACTTTTTTTTTAATGTGAAAAGAATAAAAGTTTTAAAGTTAAGAAAACATACAAGTTGACCTGGTTATTCTGAACCAGTTTGCAAAATCCCTTTCTATTTGGATGAAAAAATAAAACTTCAGATTAATAAACTCTTGCCAAATTCCCTGCCTCTCATGTTAGCGAATTCTTTACTAGTTACATTTCCGGCTACCCAGCCATGAGGATAAATTAATACTGGAAGAACTAGGCCTGGCTGTAATTACATTAAGCATTTTTTTTGCAATAAGAAATAAAGTGTGTCATAGTGTACAGATATCCTGAAGGTGATATTAGCTCTGGCCTGCCAAATTTGGGGCTTTGCCCCAGGTTCTTGGATCCAACAGTAAGAACCATTTGGCCAAAGACACATTCTACGTTTTTGATCATTGCAGATTTAGTCATTAATGTAAGTGATAATGCTGCTGGCTAAGTAAGTGAAGAGTAGAGGTGAGTTGTACAGAGAAGGTTGGAAGAACCTGATTTGACCCTCTTTGCAGACTCCAAGTTTAATATTATCTCAGGTCTTAAGAAACTAGGCTCCTGTGACCAAGGGAGGATAAATTCTCCTGAATAGAACTGTCATCCTGGAGTTGGGAAACAGTCAGATGTCACTCTTCTCCCTAACATCTTTCCAACTTTGTCCCAAGATTCAACTGTTCTACTTTCATCTCAACCATTTCTATGGGGTTATTATCATCGAAATGACACAGTATTACTTTGGCCTGTTTTCATATACTACTTATGTCTTTTTTTTTCCTTTTTTACAATGGTTTCACATATTTGGCCTTTCTCTTGCCACTGTCCTCAATGCTTTTGTTGCAGTATGTGCTTAATGCTTTGCTAAGGGTATGATGAAAGAAAGCAATGCTCAGAAAGAGAGAATGTGTAGTGCTGGCACCGAGCTACCTTGCAAGCAAATTTTCCCTTCATAATCACATTTATTGCTCTCATAAAATATAACACTATTCTTATTACTTTTGGCAGTCAAAGAAAGCCTCTAATGTACACCTTTCCTACCATACCTCACATACTTAACTATTAAGGGAGTTCTATAGAGAGGGGCGGAAAGACATGGAAAAGGCCAGATTCTTCCATTGGGAGCCAAATGTCTTGGAGAGTGGAAGTTGAGTCTGCACTTAAAGTGGTGTGGGAAAACATAAACCTTTATATCTGAAATGTGACCCAGTGGCCCAGCCAATGTTTTGAAATGGAGTCCACCTTTCAAAATCTTTCCCTAGTTCTTCTTTGAGGAAAAGTAGTTTGAAGCTTACTTTCAAAGCCCCTTAAGTGTAAAAATAAACAAGTGTTCAGTCAATGAGGTCCCTGATGCCTTGCTATATACCACAACACATTTTTGAGTCATAAATCATGGCTCCGACAGGCCTATGATGATGCATTGTGTTAATACATCATAATGACAATACCGATGATGTATTAGTACAATATATCCTGAAAGCCTATCACTTTAGAATTCTGTTTATGGACAGCAAAGGAAGGATTTGAGGGTGGTAAAACTGTGAAAGAGAAAGTCATGTGGGAAGGTTCAGGATGACAATTATCTTTTTTTTTTTTTAACAAAGTGTTAAAAAGGAAAATTAAAAGCTTCCACCTCCCAAGAACTAACACATTCTCTCTCGTGGTAGTCGGTTATGGATGCAACTCCTGGAGATGCATACTCTATTAAACCTAGGAACATAAAACAAGAGCTCTGTTCTAGGTGAACTCATCGACCAAAATGTTTTGCTTAAAAATTTGCAACACTTAGGAGTTTGATGAACAGTACAGGAACTGTAATGCAACTGTTTCATTTACTGCAGCAGTAAACTGAATCAAGTGTTAACTCCACTTGGTTGCTAGACCAGAACAGGCAAAGTGCTAATTATATGTCAGCCTCCTCTTCAAACCAACTCAGCAGGGCTATTTCCCTTTTCCAAGGGAACATTTGTAGTGACTTGACAACAATGAAAAAAGTTCTTGGGTTTAGCTTATGGCCTTGCTCACAAAGTAAACGAATTCTATGGAAGTTGTGCCACCTTCATATTGGGAACAACTGGAAAAAAAATGCATGCTTTCCCCACTCATATTCATATATCATATCTATCAAATATTCAGTTTGTCTATCAAAGTTGGCCTTGAAAGTCTTCATTTAACTCACCGAAGTTCAGTTTTAAGACATTCCTCAAGTAGTCCACTCTGTGGTACTGCGAGTTAAGCCATGACCTGCAGTGCCAGCATCCCATTTGGGTGTCAGTTTGAGTCCTGGCTGTTACACGACCAAGCCAGCTCCTGGCTAATGTGCCTGGGAAAGCAGCAGAAGAGGGCCCAAATCCCCTGGAGCCCTGCTATCCATGTGGGAGACCTGGCTTTGGCGACCCATGTGTGAAGTTTCTGGCTTCTGGCTTTGGTCTGGCACAGCCCTGGCCATTGTGGCCATTTGGGAAATGAATGAGCTGATGGAAGATCTCTGTCTCTGTCTTTTCTTCACTCTCTCTGTAAGTCTACCTTTCAAACAAATAAATAAATTTAAAAAAAAAGATAGTTCTCAAAAATCAAACAGTCAGAAAGAAAAAAGGAGTTAAGTAGAGATACAAAAAGTCATTAAAATTGCTATGAAAATACTGAAGGAGAGTAGAAAACTCAGTTACATTGCTATGTCTTTGGTTAGAGGATAGATTGAGACTTTTTTTTTTTTCTTAAATTTACAGAGAGATGAAGAGAAATAATGGCAATGTCCTGGTTCACTTCTCAAATACTTACAATGGCCTAGGCCAAAGCTGGGAGCCAAGAACTCAGGTTTCCCATGTACACAGCAAGAACTCAATAACTCGAGCCATCATCACTGGGTCCCAGGTTCTGCATTAGCGGACATTGGAGTCAGAACGGGCGCTGGAGCTGGATATCAAACCCAGGCACCAGGATTTGGGACATGAGTGTCTTAACTGCTAGGCCAAATGTTCACCCTTGAGATCTATTTTTGTATTACTGAAATAAGTGAATAAAAATTCAGATTAGATTACAAAGTGGCTGGTTATTACAAATTCAATATACAAATTCAAATAAATCTGTATTTAAGGATAAACAGCATACTTTTAAAATCACAAATGAATTTACTAAAATACACAGATTAACATGTTCTTAAAATCAACAAAAGAGCATTTATCTTCCAAAATATTATGGAATTTAGATTTATTTAATTAAAATTAAGTATTTGTGTAGCATAGGTGAGGGTTTGACACATGAAAGTCAGTCAGGAGATATGACAAATATTGTTTGTTGGCATTTTTTGATATCAAGTATTTCGCCTTACTTGTCATATTTGTGAGTGCATTCATTGCTGCACATATAATCTACCTCTATAGACTTATATGTAGTTTTTACACATAGTCTGTTTACCCATAGACTTGCTATGTAGATGTGGACAGTCCTTGCCAACACCTTCCATACTATTTCTATAATTCCAATGTGTGGATTCTTGTTGTATGTCTTTTGCTTATGCTGACGTCGGCTGATACAATACCCTTCTGATGTCTTGACTTCCTCATTCTCTCCACCTGAAAACTCGAGATTTACAACTATGCTTTTGAAAACATTAATTCAACAAAAATTATTAATAGATGCCATTATGGAGAAAGCCAGTTTCCAGTCTGATAATAAACTTAAAAATACAGCCAAATATTTTCTATTCAGTCAATTTCTGCCAGTAAATATGGCAGCCTGAGGCAGGAGGAGCAATTATTACCACCCACTGAGTGCTAGGGGACCATTAGGTAAGTGACCAACTCTGCCACTAAATGGCTGTCTTACAGCCTGATGGAGAGAGTGTCTGGAGTGAAGCATTAACTACCAGAGCTCACCAACTGTGGCTCACTCTCGCCTGGGAACACCCACTGACCATCAACTTTGGAGGATATTGCTGTCCAGAAAATGTTAAGGTTGTTATAGAGAATGATGACAAAACCCCAAGGGTCCTGTGGCAAGGCTCCAGAACTTTGAAGATCCTCAGTTCTCTGACCAATGGGTTTATGGTAATGTTTGTTGCTCTTGGCCTTGAAGCCAATCTGTCCCACACCCAAAGTGAGCATCTGGAGAAAGTATGATTTCCAAGAACTGCTCCCAGAGGCCATATCTCTCTCCCCATTACCAGGATAAAAATATCTCCAGCTACTCCAGTGTACCTAGCTAATGAAAAGCTGTCTGATTTACCCCAGCTGGATTACACCAGTGATCTCTAGGTCAGCCTTCCCTTGCCTCTGATTTCTCCCATCAAATCAAGGGCTTAGAATACTTAAACATATGTATAAAAAGTTCTCCTTGTTGCCATTCCTTCAGATTCATAAATCATTTTTATTCTTATAAATCTACAAGGCAGTAATGCATGAGACCCAGGGGAAAGTAGCGTGGAAAGACATGGAGAAAAGCTCCCTTGTCCTGCCCAAGGGCCACCAGCATCTTAGGACTTGTTTCTTTATCGCTACAATGAGGATTTGAATTTTATGTTTAAAGGATACATTGCTATAACATTCAGTAGGAAAGTGAAAAACTATATACTGTCACAGTTATACTTCTAGAAAATAACTTGGAGGGCTACAGATTCTCTAGCAGCTGGTGATATTAACCCTACACTACACAGACATCAGAAACACAGTCCAAGGCGCTTAGACCCTAAGCAAGGTCTCTATTGCTTTCTTACATCCAATTTCCCCAAACTATCCAAACCAAAAATTTGAGTCATAAATTTAGAACATTGTTCATTAGAACAGTTCATTAGAACATTTCATTGCTACTAACATGGCTACAGCCATTTCCTACTCTCTCAAAATTACATGTAATTCATCACCAAGGTGCCAAAATTCTAGTTACATCTTCTGTTTGAGGATATTCAATCTGAAAATATTGTATGTGAATTCTAAAACAAACTCATGTTTCTATTTTGTCTCCTAAGAAATAGACTCAACCATGAAGTTCCTTTTCTTGGACTATTGTTGAAATATTTTTTTGGTACATTATATAGTGGGGAAAGAAAAGAATATTTGCTAAAGCCAGACCACCTTCTCTAGAGGGTCAATACTTGACCTGGAGGCTCTTTTGCCTTGCTGAGGGACTCTGTGTGTTGGCCTCAGACTCTAGGAAGTGGAAACTGGAAGGAATATAAGAATGTGAGGTCTTTGGAGCAATCTTGAGGTCAACAGGAAAAGAGGAATGAGAGAAAAAAGAGTCAGGTAGACCGTAACAGGGTAGGGGCACAGAATTGAAGGACCAGGTAACTAAAATATCCTCAGGATTGGGGATACTGAGATTTTTATGAACAAGGGCTGCCCCCTTCGGTGGTCTGTGTTGCTGTCATATTAATATCCTCCTGCCCTCTACAGGCCACATCCCAGCTGATTCAAGGTCTCTTGGGATAACATAATGGTTGAGAGCAGAAGGAAGCAGCTGAGTTTCTCGTTTAGGTCCTCTTGTACATGGCAGGCTGAGAATAATGAGATAATCCATAAACTGAACTGATTCAGGAAAAGTAGGAATTTCCATGCAGTTAGTCACGAAACTACAATGTTTGAGAATTTGTAGGATTCTCAGTGACATTTTTAGACTTCTACAAAGTATGGAATGTAAAGTTTGAGACAATCTTATCTCAATTTTAAACATCAGGGAGACTTCAGCAGACATATAGGTTCCATTACTGGTGAGGAGTTTTGTTGCACTGGCATTAGAAATCAAGCTAATCTCTTTAGAGCAGACTTTATCTGTGGCAATATTATGTGGAATGATAAGCCTTGGGATATATTAAAGTGAGTGGTAAATGATTTCATAACTCAGTTTTGTTCAATGTGTCCTAACCTCAAAATCTTGATGTCTAATAAAAGTGTACCCACTCTAAATACACAATAACAGCAAAACCCCTAGTCACTACTTTCATTCTCACATCAATTCTAAATTCAGGTGAAACCATGAACTTTGCCTATGTGCATTGAAGAGTGATTTTTTTTTCCTTCAGCAAGTCTCTGCATTTTGAGTCATTTCCTCTACCCCAACTTCCATGTAGCAGTTTCTGTTGTCTGCCTTCAGTCCTTGGCTATTCTCATGGCCAGCTCTCCTCTCCAAAGAGGAGACTTCGCTTCCTCTTACATCGTCTGTGATCCACAGTAACCTTTGAGGCTGATGCAGGGGCTTTGGGAAACCAGTTCATCAAGGGCTGAAGACAGCCAGGGCTGCGGTGAGCTAACAGCTCCTCAAAACTATGGTCCGCAACTGCCTTGGACCAGATTAGTAATGGTGACCTGAAGGTGAAAGGCTCTGTATTCCATTACCAGTCTCCTGAGTAATCTACCTAATTCAGTATCCTTTCATTTAATTGAAACATTATTTTCTCTCTGTTAGCTAGGGCACTCAAGCTGGTGTAGCAGTGTTAATCTTTCAGCTGATTTCCATCTTTGCAGAATTAGCTTTCTAGCAATTAGACCCACTGGTATAAATTCGCTTTTCTTCTTCCTAGGGTTCAACATTAAAATGGAAATCTCCAAGCTCAACGTGTTTTCCTCTAGGCTGACCTAGGGCAGGTATTAATTAACAAGGGTGTTGTGAAAAGGTTGAGCTGGAAAAGCCAAGTAGGAGAATTATTCCCTTAGGATATCTTTGTGGCCAGTAGTTGGACTAAACAGGGCGAGACTTGGTTGAAGAAGAATCACATTTAAAGTCAATAAAAGGCTGCACTATTAGTGAACTGGGGAGCAAAACAATGGTTATTCAAAAAGTATGTTAGCAGTTTCAAGTACCGAAATTTTCTGCATCATTTGTTGAAGTCTAGATGTAGCTCATTTGTGAATGTTCCCAGACAATTCAGGACTACAAGAATGAGTCCCCTCAGCTTGCATGAGACTGAGGGATTCCTGGGACCAGTGACTTTCTGAGACCAAATCAGGAAAATCCTTGGCAAACCACGGTATATAGATATCCTCTTATGTACAATTTCTGAGGAAAAGGCAGACGCCACTTGATTTCT